>NW_024070201.1:21705023-21817991 GCF_014754425.2 Oryx dammah
TGGCGCTAACGGCAAAGAACCCACCTGCCAATGCTGAAGATGTAAGAGATGTGGGGTTCTATCCCTGGGTTGGGAGGTCCCCTGGAGAAGGAAATGGCACCCACTCTAGTGTTCTTGCCCGGAGAATCCCATGGACAAAGTAGCCCGGCAGGCTACAGTCCATAGGGTTGCAAAGAGTTGGACACAACTTAGTATGCATGTGCTTTGAGCCTACATCTCTGAGAAGGTCTCAAGTGCTCTAAACTGAATTTTTGCAAGATTTTAAAGAAGTGGGATAATAGATACAATGTTGTAAAATACTTTGCTAAAAGACTAGTATCCCGATGTTTTTCTAGTTTAGACTTCTATATCAGTTAGTTTTATGATTTAAAATGAAAGATTATCTTATAGTATCCAGTTAGTTATGTACTTGACCACCCCTCTGTGTTAGGCAATACTGCCTGTGAACACTGAATACATATGAAATAATAGGGACAATTTTCAGCTCTCTATTTTAAAATAATTTTTTTGTGGCTTTTGAATTTGAGGTAATTTCAGAACAGGTATCAGTGCATTATTTAATTTATAACAGCTCTTTCCTAGGAAATGCCATTAAAATAGAAGAAATTAAGTTTCAGATCCTATTAAATTCACATAAATCCTGTGAAATCTTTAGAATCACATTCTAGTCTGTCAAAAGTACTGAGATTAATGTAATTGTAACAGTATCAAATGGTGGTTATTTATATTTCTTTATTTAATTTTTTAAGCTGTGTGGCATGTGGGGATTTTAGTTCCCAGCAGGGATCAAACCCATACCCCTGCAGTGAAAGCTCAAAGTCTTCATTAACCACTAGACTGCCAGGGAAGCCCTGGGCATTTTTTACTAAACAATGAGATGTAGCTATTAGCACATCTGTGGTTAACACGTAGATTCAGTCTTGTGAAAAGGCCTGCATTGTTCAACTATGAGAAATGATAGCAATGGTAATTAAAGTCCTGAGTTAATTAAGCAGATTTGTACTGCAGGAACACAAAGAGGATTGCGGTTCACAAGTGGAGAACTGAAGAGTTGATGGTCTGAGAATAAGGAAGGAGAGAAATTTAGAGACTGTATGTGGGGATAGGTTTACATTTTCCTTACCAGTAGATGAGACTGTCTATGGAGAAACAGGCATGTTTCTAGAAGACTGATACAATTTTTGTGCTTTTGATTTCCTCTTCACAGTTTTGAAGAAGTACATGGAAAAGACTCATCAGAAAACAGTGATCTTTGGTCAGGGGAAGACTCTTCCATGCATTGCACCACTTCTAACCACGGTGGAAGAGACTCTGCAGGTCATCTCAGCTCGAGTCCAGGGACATTTTCCTGAGTGGCTCAATGGCTACCTACTTCGTGTTGGACCTGGGAAATTCGAGTTTGGGAAGGATAAGTAAGCGTTGATTTTGGAGAACAGTTTCGTTTTCTTAGCATGGGCTCTTTCTATGTAATGTGCATAATATCTGCTTCTTCTCAGAAGCTAACATTGCTACACAATCCCTTTGATCACAGCTGAGGAAACTATAGCTTATGGGGAAAAAAAAATGGAGATTTTAATTCTTCTTTAAAAGTCCTGACTTCTGCTTTGCAGACTATTATAAATTTTAAGTCGTCTGAAAGTTTAAAATAGAAGTGTCAGAAACTATCTGTATAACTACTGAGCTCTGTTTCATCACAAGTTCCTGGAGGAAGGGGCAATGTCTTCACTTCATACCACTCTCTTACCCAGTACTCCCCAGACTCAGTGGCTCTTTCAGTTCCTCAAACCAGGAATGTTTATTTTTGCTCAAGGTCTTGGCATTGGCTGGCTTATCTCTCTTCCCAAGTCTGATTCTTGTCATTCAGATATCAGCTGAAATTTCACATCTTTTGAGCTTTCCCTGATCTCCCAATCTAAAGGTGCTATTTTTTATATTATTTATTTTAATTCTCTGCATTATCAATAGCTAGTATATTTTTGCTTGTTTACTTATTAGCTGTGTTTCTCACTAGATGGCAGTTTCATGATGGCAGGGACCTTTTCTTGATCAACCCATATCTCCAGTATCTAGGATAGTGCTCTGTAGTTAAATAGCGCTCAATATATATATGTAAGTAAATGAGAAGCCCAGCAACTCATTGGTGTATCATTTCTCTGTGTGACTACTAGGGACATGAAGTGATGTGAAGAAACCATTGTGGTCGGGAAGAAATCTACTTTGCTTTAAACATTTAAAAATTTTAGAAACATTTTTTTTCATTGTGAAAGTTTTTACCTGTATTAAACTTTTTGAAATATAAAACCAAGTGAGGGAAAAGTGTGTACCACATCCTCTGTTAGCACTTTGAAATATTTCCTGCTGATCTTTCCCCCATCTCTATAGATTTGTTTTAAATAATTACAATCATGTGAAAAAAATTTTTAGTGAGGTATAATTGACATGTTAGTTTCAGGTGTACAACATAATGATTCAATATTTGTATATATTGTGAAATTATCATCACAAGTCTAGTTAACATTCCTAACCATACATGTTACTAAAAATTTGTTTTTCTTATGACGAGAAGTTTTAAGATTTACTCTTGTACATGCTGCGTGCTAAGTTGCTTTAATTGTGTCTGACTTTTTGCGACCCTATGGACTGCAGCCCACCAGGTTCCTCTGTCAATGGGATTTTCCAGGCAAGATACTGGAGTGGGTTGCCATGCCCTCCTCCAGGGGATCTTCCTGACCCAGGGATCGAACATGCTTCTCTTATGTCTCCTCTATTGGCAGGCAGGTTCTTTACCACTAGAGCCACCTGGGAAGCCAGAGATTTACTGTTAGCAACTTTCAAATATGCAATACAGTTTTATTAACTATAATCTGACTCTGTACTTCACATCCCTTATTTATTTTATAACTGGAAATAAATTTTCATCCCGTTTACCTCTTGCAATAACCAATCTCTTTCAACCACCAACTTATTCTCTGTGTCTCTGAGCTTGGTTTTCTTTCTTTCTTTTTAATCTTTAAGATTCTACATATAAGTGAAATCATGTGGTATTTGTCTTTCTCTGTCTGACTTATTTCACTTAGGATAATGCCCTCAAACTTTACTTATGTTAAAAATGGCAACATTTTCTTCTTTTTTATGGTGGAGTAGTATTCCATTGTGTGTGTGTGTATTTATATATATTCAGTTCAGATCAGTTCAGTCGCTCAGTTGTGTCCGACTCTTTGCAACCCCATGAATTGCAGCACGCCCGGCCTCCCTGTCCATCACCAACTCCCGGAGTTCACTCAAACTCACGTCCATCGAGTCGGTGATGCCATCCAGCCATCTCATCCTCTGTCATCCCCTTCTCCTGCTCCCAATCCCTCCCAGCATCAGAGTCTTTTCCAATGAGTCAACTCTTTTAATGAGGTGGCCAAAGTACTGGAGTTTCAGCTTTAGCAGCATTCCTTCCAAAGAAATCCCAGGGTTGATCTCCTTCAGAATGGACTGGTTGGATCTCCTTGCAGTCCAAGGGAATCTCAAGTCTTCTCCAACACCACAGTTCAAAAGCATCAATTCTTCGGCTCTCAGCCTTCTTCACAGTCCAACTCTTACATCCGTACATGACCACAGGAAACCATAGCCTTGACTAGACGGACCTTTGTTGGCAAAGTAATGTCTCTGCTTTTGAATATGCTATCTAGGTTGGCCATAACTTTTCTTCCAAGGAGTAAGCGTCTTTTAATTTCATGGCTGCAGTCACCATCTGCAGTGATTTTGGAGCCCCCAGAAAAATAAAGTCTGACACTGTTTCCACTGTTTCCCCATCTATTTGCCATGAACTGATGGGACCGGATGCCATGATCTTTGTTTTCTGAATGTTGAGCTTTAGGCCAACTTTTTCACTCTCCACTTTCACTTTCATCAAGAGGCTTTTTAGTTCCTCTTCACTTTCTGCCATAAGGGTGGTGTCATCTGCATATCTGAGGTTATTGATACATCTTCTTTATCCATTCATCCATCCGTGGGCATTTAGGTCCTTGTTATATAAATGATACATAGATATTTCTGAGTTACTTCATTCAGTATGACAATCTCTGTGTGTGTCATCCATATTGCTACAGATGGCATTATTTCATTCTTTTTAATGGCTGAGTAATATTTCACTATATATATGTGCCACATCTTCTTAATCCATTCACTTATTGATGGACATTTAGGTTACTTCCACATCTTGGCTATTGTAAACAGTGCTACAGTGAACATTGGGGTGCAAGTATCCTTTTGGACCATGTTTTTCTTTGGACATATGCCCAGAAAGGATTGCTGGGTCATATGGTAGCTATATTTTTAGTTTTTTAGGGAACCTCCATACTGTTTTCCATAGTGGCTGTATCAATTTATATTTCTACAAACAATATAGGAGGGCTCCCTTTTCTCCACACTCTGTCTAGAATTTCTTGTTTGTAGTCTTTTTGATGATGGCCATTCTGACTGGTGTGAGGGGGTATCTCATTATGATTTTGATTTGTATTTCTCTAATAATTCCCTAGAGAAGGAAATGGTAACCCACTCCAGTATTCTTGCCTGGAGAATCCCATGGATGGAGAAGCCTGGTAGGCTACAGTCCACGGGGTTGCAAAGAGTCGGACACAACTGAGTGACTTCACTATTCACTACTAATAATTAGTGAGGTTGAATATCTTTTCATGTGCTTCTTGGCCATCTGTTTGTCTTCTTTGGAAAAACGTCTGTTTATGTATTCTGCTCAGTTTTTGATTGGGTTGTTTTTTTTGATGATATTAAGCTGAATGAGCTGTTTGTAAATTTTGGAGACTAATCCCATGCTGGTCACATAATTTACAAATATCTTTTCTGTATCTGTGGGTTGTCTTTTTATGTTATTTATGGTTTCATTTGCTGTGCAAAAACATTTAATTAGGTCTTATTTATTTTTGTTTTTATTTCCATGACTCTGGGAGATGGATTGAAAAAATATTGATATAATTTATGTCAAAGAGTGTTCTACCTATATTTTCCTCTAAGGATTTTATAGGGTTTGAGCTCACATTTAGATCTTTAACCCATTTTGAGCTTATTTTTGTGTATGGTGTTAAAGAATGTTCTAATTTCATTTTTTACATGTAGCTGTCCAGTTTTCTCAGCACCATTTATTTAAGGGACTATCTTTCCACCATTGTATAGTCTTGCCTCCTTTGCTGTAGATTAATTGACCAGAGGTGAGTGGATCTATCTCTCGGCTTTCTGTCCTGTTCCATTGATCATATTTCTATTTTTGTGCTTGATGACTATAGCTTTGAAGTATAATCTGAAACCAGGAAGCCTGATTCCTCCAGCTTTATTTTTCTTTCCCACGGTTGCTTTGGCTGCTGCTGCTAAGTCGCCTCAGTCATGTCCGACTCTATGCAACCCCATAGACGGCAGCCCACCAGGCTCCCCCATCCCTGGGATTCTCCAGGCAAGAATACTGGAGTGGCCCTATAGAATGAGTTTGGGAGTTTTCTTTCCTCTGCAATTTTTGGGAACAATTTCAGAAGAATAGGTGTTAGCTCTTCTCTAAATGATTTGTAGAATTTGCCTGTGAAGCCATTCAGGTCCTGGACTTTTGTTTGTTGGGAGTTTTTTTTTTTCTTTCTTGTTGGGAGTTTTTAATCACAATTTCAACTTCAGTGCTTATGACTGGCCTGTTCATATTTTCTATTTCTTCCTGGTTCAGTCTTAGGTGATTGTACCTTTCTAGGAATTTGTTCATTTCTTCCATATTGTCCATTTTATTGGCATACAGTTGTATTGGCATACAGTAGTAGTCTCTTATGATCCTTTGTGTTTCTGTGGTTTCAGTTTAACTTCTCTTTTTCCATTTCTAATTTTATTGATTTGAGTCCTCTCCCTTTTTGTCTTGATGAATCTGGTTAAAGGTTTATCAGTTTTGTTCATCTTTTCAAAACACCAGCTTTTAGTTTCATTGATCTTTGCTATTGTTTTCCTTGTTTATATTTCATTTATTTATGCTTTGAGCTTTATGATTTCTTTCCTTCTACTTAGTTCTGTTTGTTCTTCTTTCTTTAGGTGTAAAGTTAGGTTGTTTATTTGGGATTTTGCTTGTTTCCTGAGGTAAGATTGTATTGCTATAAATTTTCCTCTTAGTACTGAAGGATTGGTTGGAGCATTTAATCCATTTACATTTCAAGTAATTATTGATATGTATGTTCCTACTGCCATTTTCTTAATTGTTTTGGGTTTGTTTTGTAGGTCTTTTTTCTTCTCTTCTCTTGTGGTTTGATGACCATTTTTAGTGTTGTGTTTGGGTTGCTTTTTCTGTGTGTGTATCTGTTGTAGTTTTTGGGTTTGCTATTCCCATGAGGTTTTAGTATAGCAATCTATATGTGACAAAGGTGTTTTAAGTTGCTGATCTCTTCCCTGCCTAGGGGAGTTCCTTTCGCAATTGTTGCAAAGCTGGTCCTTCAGTATTTGTTGCAAAGCTGATGCTGAATTCTCTTAGGTAACAGAGGCCTTCAAGAGGGCTCATGCCAGTGAGCACTCCCCAGAACTACTGCTGCCAGTGTCTTTGTCCCCACAGTTGTGTGCTCCGCCACCTCTGCAGGAGACTCTCCAGTACTAGCAGATAGGTCTGACCCAGTCTCTTGTGGGATCACTGCTTTTTTTCCCATGGGTCCTGGTGCACTTAAGAATTTGCATGTGCCCTTCAAGAGTGGAGTTTCTGTTTCCTCCAGTCTTGTGGCAGTCCTGCAATCAAATCCCACTGGCCTTCAAAGCTGGACTCTCTGGTGACTTCTCTTCCCGTTGCTGGACTCAGGGCTCAGAACCTTCCCTCCAGTGGGAGAACTTCTGTGGTATGACTGTTTTCCAGTTTGTGGGTCACACACCCTGTGGGTATGAGATTGATTCTATCAAATTGTGCCCTCCCTACTGCTTCACGGTGGCTTCTCTTTTGTCTTTGTGTGGAGGGTATCTTTTTTGGTAGGTTCCAGCATTTTTCTACTGATGGTTGCTTACAAGTCAGTTGTGATTCTGGTGCTCTCACAATAAGGGGTGAATGAATATCCTTCTACTCCACCATCTTGAGATCCCATCTTAGATTTAAAGGCAGTGGTGGAGACCTGAAGTAAACGTGACTCTTAACCTATGGACAGGAATAGCTCTGCTTGGTTATCCAGGTCATATCTGAAGCTTATTCCACAGAATTGTCTACCCCTGAAACCTTGAACTCTAAAACTCTACTCTGTTCTTAAAACCCCAATTTCCACACCCCTCCATTTCTGTGAAACTTATCTTTAATTGCTTCATGTTCTCGTCTTGCTGTTCTCCATCTTTTCAGTTTATCAGCTTTCCTTTAGTTTCTTCTTCCTGGTATAGATTCCATGATCTATAGATTTCTATAGATTCCTTCAAATACACTCTTACTGCCACCATCCTCTCTATCTTTGCCCTGGTGAGCTACCTGCCTCTGACCATTTCTTGTCCTACATTAGCCTATTCCTGGTTTCCTCTGCTCAGGTTTCCTCTGCTAAGCATTTCTAGAGGAAATCACATAACCTAACAGATTGATTCAATTATAGAATTATGATTTCCAGCGCCATCTGAGTCCTTGGTGCTGCCAGGAAACCTTTAGCTCTTTCCAGCTTCCCATGGGGTCCCTTTCCCAAAACTTCCTTCACTCTCCCTGTCCCTTTGACTGTCAACAGACAGACCTGACCACTTCATTATGGATAGAGGGACAATGGGATTTGAGCTCCTTGAACTGCCCTCTTCCTTACCTCCCTAGTTCCCCAGAGAGTTACTCCTGCCTTTCATCATCAGAGCGGAAAGAGGCCTCTTCCCCTCCTTTGACACCTTGCCGCATCATTCCTGCCCGCCCTTTGTGTCTGTTTCTCCTTCGCTATTCCCTCATGTCAGCCTGCAAGTGTCCTCTCATCCTGAAATCCCCTCATTCCTTCACAACTTCTTCTCCAACTAATACCCTCTCTCCTCCCCTCATTGTTTCTGTTTTCCTGCTTCCTGAGGTCTTTTCAGTTCACTTCCATCTGACTTTCCACCCCACCATGCTACAGTGCATGCATATGTGCTAAGTTGCTTCAGTCGTGTCTGACTCTTTGTGACCCTATGGTCTGCAGCCCGCCAGGCTCCTCTATCCATGAGATTCTCCAGGTAAGATTACTGGAGTGATTTTTCATACCCTCCTCCAAGGGATCTTCCTGACCCATGGATCAAACCTGCGTGTCCTGCGGTTCCTACCTTGCAGGTGGATTCTGTTACTGCTGAGCCACCAGGGAAGTGGTATCAGTTCTCAAAGAGGCCACCAGAGCCTAGTAAGTGTTAAATGAAATGGGTTTTCCAATTCTCAGTCTACTTTTCTACAGCATTTGACCTTCTTGTCAGTGTCCTTACATTCTCTGGTCCTAGACTCCCACATAACACTTTCCTGACTCTTCTCCTGCCCCTCTGATTGTATGTTCGAAAATAATTTTTTGCTGCTCACTTTGCTTCACTTGCCCCTTCAGTGTTGATGTGCCCCAGCCTCTGACCTGAGTATTCCTTCCTTTTCTTTCATTGTGTGATTTCTTTGCTATAGTAGAAATAGTATATTCTTTAGGGTAAGATGGAGTGGGTTCAGATTCCATGTTCACCACTTATCAGCACTATAATCTTGAGCAAGTTTTCCCATATGAAAAATGGGGCTAATAATACTGATTTTAATGACTGAGTATGAGGATTAAAGGAGATAATGCATATAAAGGGCTTCACTCAATGGCTGACAGGAATGAACACTTAAGTGCATTTTCTTTCTCTTCTTTCCCTTCAAATGCCCTCTTTCCCCATTCCCTTTCATGATAAGTAACTTCTAGTTCACCTTACTTTTGTAGATTCCAGGATGTGGAGTCAGCACTGGACTGAGATCTTTGTTCTGCCACTTGCCTGTCCTGTGACCTTGATTTGTTTTTGCTGTGAACCTTGGTTTCCACGTCTATACTGTGGTGATAGTAGTTCCACATCTGTAATCAATGTTGGGTCAGTGGAATAAATATTTATATATTTGACCCTTGAACAACACAGGGGTTAGGTGTGCCAAACCTCTGCATAGTGGAAAACTGTCTACAACTTATAGTCAGCCTTTTGTACCCATGGTTCCTTCACATCTGTGGGTTTTTAACAACCAACTGCAGATTGTATAGTTTACTACAGTATTTCAGTCCAGTTCAGTTTAGTCACTCAGTCATGTCTGACTCTGTGACCTCATGAACTGCAGCTTGCCAGGCTTCCCTGTTCATCACCAACTCCGAGGGCTTCCTCAAACTCATGTCAATCGAGTCGGTGATACCACCCAACCATCTCATCCTCTGTCATCCCCTTCTCCTCCTGCCTTCAATCTTTCCCAGCATCAGGGTCAATGAGTCAGCTCTTCACATCAGATGACCAAAGTATTGGAGCTTCAGCTTCAGCATCAGTCCTTTCAATGAATATTCAGGAATGATTTCCATTAAGATTGACTGGTTTGATCTCCAATGGACTCTCAAGAATTTTCTCCAACACCGCAGTTCAAAAGCATCAATTCTTCAGTGCTCAGTTTTCCTTCTGGTCCAACTCTCACATGCATACACGGCTACTGGAAAAAACTATAGCTATGACTAGGAGAACCTTTGTTGGCAAAGCAATTCTCTGCTTTTTAATATGCTGTCTAGGTTGGTCATAGCTTTTCTTCCAAGAATCAAGCATCTTTTATTTTCATGGCTATAGTCACCATCTGTAGTGATTTTGGAGCCCAAGAAAATGAAGTCTATCCCTGCTTCCATTGTTTCCCCATCTATTTGCCATGAAGTGATGGGACTGGATGCCATGATGCTTGTTTTTTGAATATTGAGTTTTAAGCCAGGTTTTTCATTCTCCTCTTTCACCTTCATCAAGAGGCTTTTAGTTCCTCTTCACTTTTTGCCATAAAGGTGATATCATCTGCCTATAGGGAGTTATTGATATTTATCCAGGCAATCTTGATTCCAGCTTGTGCTTTATCCAGGCCAGCATTTCACATGATGTACTCTGCATAGAAGTTAAATAAGCAGGGTGACAATATACAGCCTTGAAGTACTCCTTTCCCAGTTTTGAACCAGTCTGTTGTTCCATGTCCAGTTCTAACTGTTGCTTCTTGACCTGTATACAGGTTTCTCAGGAGGCAGGTAAGGTGGTCTGGTATTCCCATTGCTTCAAGAATTTTCCACAGTTTGTTGTGAACCACACAGTCAAAGGATTTAGAATAGTCAATGAAGCAGAAGTAAATGTTTTCTTGGAATTCTCTTCCTTTGCCTGTGATTCAACGGATGTTGGCAATTTGATCTCTATTTCCTCTGCCTCTTCTAAATCCAGCTTGAACATCTGGAGGTTCTTGATTCGTGTGCTGTTGAAGCCTAGCTTGGAAAATTTTGAGCATTACTTTGCTAGCATGTGAAATGAGTACAATTGTGCAATATTTGAACATTCTTTGGCATTGCCTTTCTTTGGAATTGGAATGAAAACTGACCTTTTCCAGTCCTGTAGCCACTGCTGAGTTTTCCAAATTTGCTGGCATATTGAGTGCAGCACTTTCTTTTAGGATTTGAAATAGCTCAGCTGGAATTCTATCACCTCTACTAGCTTTGTTCATAATGATGCCTCCTAAGGCCCACTTGACTTCACTTTCCAAATGTTTGGTTCTAGGTGAGTGATCACACCATTGTGGTTATCTGGGGGTCATTAAGATCTTTTTTGTACAGTTCTTCTATGTATCCTTGCCACTTCTTCGTGTCTTCTGTTTCTTTTAAGTCCATACCACCTCTGTCTTATTTTGCCCATCTTTGTATGAAATATTCCCTTGAAGTGAACTGAACTGAAGTGAAAGTCACTCAGTTGTGTCTAACTCTTTGGGACCCCATGGACTATAGAGTCCATGAAATTCTCCAGGCCTGAATACTGGAGTGGGTATCCTTTCCCTTCTTCAGGGGATCTTCCCAACCCAGGGATCAAATCCAGGTCTCCCACATTGCAGGCAGATTCTTTACTATCTGAGCCACAAGGGAAACTCATATTCCTTTGGTATCTCTAATTTTCCTGAAGAGATCTCTAGTCTTTAACACTTTGTTGTTTTCCTCTATTTCTTTGCATTGATCACTGAGGAAGGTTTTCTTATCTCTCCTTTCTATTCTTTGGAACTCTGCATTCAGATGGATATATTTTTTATTTTCCACTTTACCTTTTGCTTCTCTTCTTTTCTCAGCTATTTGTAGAGCCTTCTCAGATGACCATTTTGCCTTTTTGCATTTCTTTTTTTTGAGGATGGTTTTGATCCCTGCCTCTTGAACAATGTCACAAACCTCCATCCATAGTTCTTCAGGCACTCTATCAGATCTAATCCCTTGAATCCATTTGCTACTACCGCCATATAATAAGGGATTTGATTGAGGTTATACCTTAGGGACTAGTGGTTTTCCCTCCTTTCTTCAATTTAAGTCTGAATTTTGCAATAAAGAGTTCATGATGTGAGCCATATTCAGCTCCAGGTCTTGTTTTTTCTGACTGTATAGAGCTTCTTCATTTTTGACTGCAAAGAATATAATCAATCTGATTTCGGTATTGACCATGTGGTGATGTCCATGTGTAGAGTTGTCTCTTCTGTCGTTGGAGGAGGGTGTTTGCTATGATCAGTGTGTTCTCTTGGCAAAAGTCTGTTAGTTTTTGCTATGCTTCATGTTGTGCTCCAAGGCCAAATTTGCCTGTCACTCCAGGTTTCTCTTGACTTCTTACTTTTGCATTCCAGTCTCCTGTGATGGAAAGGACATCTTTTATTTTTTTGGTGTTAGTTCTAGAAGGTCTTGTAGATTCTCATAGAACTATTCAGTTTCCGCTTCTTCAGCATTAGTGGTTGGGGTATAGACTTGGATTACTGTGATATTGAATTGTTTTTCTTGGAAATGAACCAAGATCATTCTGTCGTTTTTGAGATTGCACCCAAGTACTGCATTTCAGACTCTTTCGTTGACTATGAGGCCTACTCCATCTCTTCTAAGGGATTCTTGCCCATAGTAGCAGATATAATGGTCATCTGAATTAAATTTGCCCATTCTGGTCCATGGTAGCTCACATATTCCTAAAATGTCAATGTTCACTCTTGCCATCTCCTCTTTGACCACTTCCAATTTACCTTGATTCATGGACCTAACATTCCAGGTTTCTATGCAATATTGTTCTTTACAACATTGGACTTACTTTCACCACCAGACACATCCACAGCTGGGCATTGTTTCTGCTTTCGCTCAGCTTCTTCATTCCTTTTGGAGCTAATTCTCCACTCTTCCCCAGTAACATATTGGGCACTTACCAACCTGGGGAGTTCATCTTTCTGTGTCACATCTTTTTGCCTTTGCATACTGTATATGGGGTTCTCAAGGCAAGAATGCTGAAGTGGTTTGCCATTCCCTTCTACTGTGGACATATTTTGCAGAACTCTCCATCAAGACAGTCTGTCTTGGGTGGCCTTACATTCAGTTCAGTTCAGTTCGGTAGCTCAGTTGTGTCAGACTCTTTGTGAGTCCCTATGGACTGCAGCATGCCAGGCTTCTCTGTCCATCACCAATTCCCGGAGTCCACCCAAACCCATGTCCATTGAGTTGGTGATGTCATCCAACCATCTCATCCTCTGTCATCCCCTTCTTCTCCTGCCCTCAATCTTTCCCAGCATCAGGGTCTTTTCCAATGAGTCAGCTCTTTGCATCAGGTGGCCAAAGTATTGGAGTTTCAGCTTCAACGTCAGTCCTTCCAATGAATATTCAGGATTGAATATTTCCGTTAAGATGGACTGGTTGTATCTCCTTGCTGTCCAAGGGACTCTCAAGAGTCTTCTCCAACACCACAGCTCAAAAGCATCAATTCTTTGGCACTCAGCTCTCTTTATAGTCTTACTCTCACATCCATACATGACTACAGGAAAAAACATAGCTTTGACTAGATGGACCTTTGTTGGCGAAGTAATGTCTCTGCTTTTTAATATGTTGTCTAGGTTGGTCATAACTTTTCTCCCAAGGAGCAAGTGTCTTTTAATTTCTTGGCTGCAGTTACCATCTGCAGTGATTTTGGAGCCCAAGAAAATAAAGTCTTTCAGTTTCCATTGTTTCCCCATATATTCGCCATGAAATGATGGGTCCAGATGCCATGATCTTAGTTTTCTGAATGTTGAGTTTTAAACCAACTTTTTCACTCTCTTCTTTCACTTTTATCAAAAGGCTCTTTAGTTCTTCTTTGCTTTCTGCCATAAGGGTAGTGTCATCTGCATATCTGAGGTTATTGATATTTCTCACAGCAATCTTGATTTCAGCTTGTGCTTCATCCAGCCCGGCATTTTACATGATGTACTCTGCACAGAAGTTGAATAAGCAGGGGACAAAAATACAGGCTTGACATATATGGCGTGGCTCATAGTTTCATGAGTTAGATAAGGTTGTGATCCATGTGAACAATTTGGTTAGTTTTCTGTGATTTTGACTTTCATTCTGTCTGCCCTCTGATGGATGAGGATAAGAGGCTTGTGGAACCTTCCTGATAGGAGGGACTAGATGTGGTTCTTACTCTGGTAGGCAGGGTCATGCTCAGTAAATTTTTTATCCAATTTTCTGCTGATGAGTGGGGCTGTAGTTTGTATTACCTCCCTGTAGTTTGGTCTGAGGCCAAACTGTGGTAAGGGTAATGGCAGTAACGGGGACCTCCTTCCAAAGGACATATGTCGGCCCGCAGTTGCTCCCAGGGCTGTTGTATTCAGTGCCCCTGACCCCGCAGCCGGTCTCTGTTAACCCACGCCTTCACCAGAGACTCAGATGCTCACCAGCAATTCTGGCTCAGTCCCTTGTGGGGTCACTGCTCCTTTCTCCTGGGTCCTGGTGCACACAAGGTTTTGTTGTGCCCTCCAAGAGTCTGTTTTCCTGGGGGTTTTCAGTCCTTTTGTCAGATTCCCAGGCTGGGAAATCTGTTTTGGGTCCTAGAACTTTTGCAACAGTGCGAGAATTTCTTTGGTATAATTGTTCTCCAGGTTGTGTGTCATCTGCTCAGTAGCTCTAAGTGGGGCTAATGGCGACTTCCTCCATGAGGACTTATGCCACTTGCTGCTCCTCCCAGGGCTGCTGCAGCCAGAGTCGCTGTGCCTGCGGCAGGTCACTGCTGACCCAGTCCTCCACAGGAGACGCTGAAACACTCAAAGGCAGGTCTGGCTCAGTCTCTTATGGGGGTCACTGTTCCTTTCCCTTTATCCTCGTGCACACAAGTTTTTGTTTGTACACTCTGATTGTCTCTGTCGGGTCTGATATTTGATTTCATAAGTATATATTTCATAAATATATATATTTTATATAAAATTATGTTGTTCAAGGATCAACTGTATATACACATTATGTACATACATATCTTTTCATAAATATATATTTTTATGTCCTGGTGACATGCCCGGCACAGCACCCGACACACAGTAAGTTCTCAGCAGGTGGTGGTGTTATTCTAGAGCCATCCCTATTCGTGTCATACACAGGTACTCTCAAAGATCTCTCTTCCACACCAACCCATCTCTTGTATCTTAAACCTGTATTTTGCCAGCTGACTGTGACACATCTCTACTCTGATGATTTGCAAATGGCTCAGACTCTTGTTCAAAACTGAACTGCTTGCTTTTCTCCCAATATTTGCTCTTCCTGTATTCTCCATCTCAGTTAAAGAGTCACCATCCATTCAGGTGTGATTTTTTGGACTCTCTCTCTTTGTTACTGCCTACCTCATGACAGTCATCTGACTTATTTCTGCAGTTTGTCCTTTTCTCATTGTACTGTTTCATTTTAAGCTTTCATCTTCTCTCACTTGAATTATTACCTGATAGTTCGTCTTTCTGTCCCATATTCTGGTGTGTTCAGAGTGACCTTTCTAAGATACAGGTTTCACTGTTTCACTTTCCTGTTCCTAAACTCCATGCTTTCCTGTTGAAGCTGACCTATTTCTTCATCATCATCACCTGGCACTAATGGCTAATACTAATCTGTTAACTGGCTGCTTCTTCAAGATACCATATACCTTCAGGTTCTTCCTTTTTTTTTCTTTTAATCACCTAATCCTAAGATGCCTTTTTACTCTTCTCCCCCTGGCAAACATCCTTAAAGAATCATATTCTTCTCTCTTGACTTTTCTCTGATATCCACATCCTTCCATTCTGTTGTTCTTCCTATGCATAGACAGTTTTTTTTTTTTAAAACCACTTTTCCATTGTTGCAGTAATCATTGTGTACTTCCCAGGTGGTGTTAGTGGTGAAGAATCTGGCTGCCAATCCAGGAGACTCACAAGACGTGGATCTATCCCTGGGTTGGGAAGATTCCCCTGAACTAGGAAATGGCAACCTATTCCAGTATTCTTGCCTGGGAAATCTCAAGAACAGAAGAGCCTGGAGGGCTACAGCCCATGGGGTTGCAAAAAATCAGATGTGATTGAACACACACACATCATGATAGTTATTTATATGCCTATAATTTCTGGCTTTGGGCAAAGCCTCTCAGATAGCAAGGACTCAAGAAATGTTGGTTGATTTGACTAAATAAACACCTAGAATGACAGAGTCAAGAAGGATCTTGTGAGTTGGAATCTAACAAGTTAATTATCTAAAAGTAATTTGGGTCAAGAAACTCAGTTATTATAAGAATGAGCACGGAAGAGATTGGCTTAATAGCAGAATGTGCCAAAAATTAGGGGTTTGCTTGACAGCTCAGTGTGAGTCAACAATATGAGGTGGTAACAAAGAAAAATAAGAAGGAAAGAAAAAAATATGAATAAATGAGGAAGCTGAGTGTCTGAGTTTACACCCAGAGTATAGGTTTGGCTCTATGTATCATGATTTTATTGGCATTTAGATTGGAAAAACAATAATTATTGAAACTATTTTGTTTTTAATGTTTTTTGAAAAAAATTACCAAAACTCAGTGAGAAACTGCTAGTTAATGTTATCAAGGAAAAAAGGGAGAAAGGCCAAATGCACAAAATAAGAAATGACAATGAAGGAATTCTCTGGCAGTCCAGTGGTTAGACTCCATGCAGGAGGCACCAGTGTGATCCCTGGTCAGGGAGCTAAGATCCCACAAGTTGTATGTTGCATACAAAAAAAAAAAAAAAAAAAAGACATTGAAAAAGAAGTCACTAAATAGATAAAATATTATAAAAGACTTTGTGGGCCTCTATGCAAATATGCTTGAAAACCTCAAGGAAATGAATAATTTCCTGGGGAAATACAGATTACCAAACTTGACAGAGGTAGAAAGTTTAAAGACACCAGTTTTTGTAGAAGTAAACAAGAAACTTATTGAGTAACTAACTGCCTCTTTAAAAAAGCACTAGGCCTCGATTATTTCACAAGAAATTCTACCAAACTTTTGAATATCAGATAGTTTCAGTGCTTTATAGATTATTTTTGTTCAGTTGCTCAGTCATGTCCAACTCTTTGCAACCCCATGGACTGCAGCATGCCAGGCTTCCCTGTCCTTCACCATCACCCAGAGTCTACTCAAACTCATGTCCATTGAGTCAGTGATACAATCCAATCATCTCATCCTCTGTCATCACGTTCTCCTCCTGCCTTCAATCTTTTCCAACATCAGGGTCTTTTCTAATAAGTCAGCTCTTTGCATAAGATGGTTGAATTATTGGAGTTTCAGCTTCAGAATCAGTCCTTCCAATTAATATTCAGGATTGATTTCCTTTAGGATTGACTGGTTTGATCTCCTTGCAGTCCATGGGACTCCCAAGAGTTTTCTCCAACACCACAATTCAAAAGCATCAATTCTTCACCGCTCAGCTTTCTTTATGATCCAACTCTCATATCCATACATGACTACTGGAAAAATCATAGCTTTGGTTATATAGACCTTTGTCGGTGAAGTAATATCTCTGCTTTTTAATATGCTGTCTAGGTTTGTCATAGCTTTTCTTCCAAGGAGCAAGTGCCTTTTAATTTCATGGCTGCAGTCACCACTTGCAGTGACTTTGGAGCCAAAAAAATAAAGTCTTTCACTGTTTCCGTTGTTTCCCCATCTATTTGACATGAAGGGATGGGACCAGATGCCATGATCCTAGTTTTTTGAATGCTGAGTTTTAAGCTAGATTTTTCATTCTCCTCTTTCATTTTCACCAAGAGGCTTAGTTCCTCTTCGCTTTCTGTCATAAGGGTGGTGTCATCTGCATGTCTGAGGTTATTGATATTTTTCCTGGAAATCTTGATTCCACCTTGTGCTTTATCCAGCCTGGCATTTCGCATGATGTACTCTGCATAGAAGTTAAATAAGCAGGGTGACAATATATAGCCTTGAAGTACTCCTTTCCCAGTTTTGAACCAATTTGTTGTTCCATGTCTGTTTCTAACTTTTGCTTCTTGGGCTGCACAGGTTTCCCAGGAGACAGGTAGGATGGTCTAGTATTCCCATCTCTTCAAGAATTATTCAGTTTGTTGTGGTCCACACAGTCAAAGGGTTTAGAATAGTCAATGAAGCAGAAGTAGATATTTTTCTGGAATTCTCTTGCTTTTTCTCTGATCCAACAGATGTTGGCAATTTGATCTGTTTCCTCTGCCTTTTCTAAATCCAGCTTGAACATCTGGAAGTTCTCAGTTAATGTACTGTTGGAGAATTTTGAGCATTACTTTGCTAGCATGTGAAATGGTTTTGATCACCACCTCCTGTGCAATGTTACGAACCTGTGTCCATAGTTCTTCAGGCACTCTATCAAATCTAATCCCTTGAATTTATTTGTCACTTCCACTGTATAATCATAAGGGATTTGATTTAGGTCATATCTGAATGGCCTAGTAGTTTTCTCTACTTTCTTCAATTTAAGTCTGAATTTTGCAGTAAGGAGTTCATGATCTGAGCCATGGTCAGCTCCCAATATTGTTTTTGCTGACTGTATAGAGCTTCTTCATCTTCCACTGCAAAGAATATAGTCAGTCTGATTTCAGTATTAACAATCTGGTGATGTCCATGTGTAGAGTCATCTCTTGTGTTGTTGGAAAGAGAGTTTGCTAGGACCAGTGCATTCTCTCAGCAAGAGTCTGTTAGTTTGGCCCTGCTTCATTTTGTACTCCAAGGCCAAATTTGCCTGTCACTCCAGGTATCTCTTGACTTCTTACTTTTGCATTCCAGTCCCTTGTGATGGAAAGGATGTCTATTTTTGGTATTAGTTCTAGAAGGTCTTGTAGGTCTTCATAGAACCATTCAACTTCAGCTTCTTCAGCATTAGTGGTTGGGGCATAGACTTGGATTACTGTGATATTGAGTGGTTTGCCTTGGAAAAGAACAGAGATCATGCTGTTGTTTTTGAGACTGTACCAAGTACTGCATTTTGGACTCTATTGTTGACTATGAGGGCTGCTCCATTCCTTCTAAGAGATTCTTGCTCACAGTAGCAGATATAATGGTCATCTGAATTAAATTTGCCCATTCTGGTCCATGGTAGTTCACATATTCCTAAAATGTCAATGTTCACTCTTGCCATCTCCTCTTTGACCACTTCCAATTTACCTTGATTCATGGACCTAACATTCCAGGTTCCTATGCAATACTGTTCTTTACAGCATTGGACTTTACTTTCACCACCAGACACATCCACAGCTGGGCATTGTTTCTGCTTTCGCTCAGCTTCTTCATTCTTTTGGAGCTATTTCTCTGCTCTTGTCCAGTAGCATGTTGGACACCTACTCACCTGGGAGGTTCATCTTTCCACATACTGTTCAAGGGGTTCTCAAGGTAAGAATGCTGAAGTGATTTGCCATTCCCTACTCCAGTGGACCATGTTTTGTCAGAACTCTCCATCAATACCCATCTGTCCTGAGTGGTCCTACATGGCGTGGCTCATAGTTTCACTGAGTTAGACAAGGTTGTGCTCCATGTGAACAGTTTGGTTAGTTTTCTGTAATTTTCGTTTTCATTCTATCTGCCCTCTGATGGATGAGGATAAGAGGCTTGTGGAGGCTTCGTCTTGGGAGTGACTGCTGCTGCTAAGTCACTTCAGTTGTGTCCGACTCTGTGTGACCCCATAGACGGCAGCCCGCCAGGCTCCCCTGTCCCTGGGATTCTCTAGGCAAGAATACTGGAGTGGGTTGCCGTTTCCTTCTCCAATGCATGAAAGTGAAAAGTGAAAAGTGAAAGTGAAGTCGCTCAGTTGTGTCCAACCCTCAGTGACCCCATGGACTGCAGCCTTCCAGGCTCCTCCATCCATGGGATTTTCCAAGCAGGAGTACTGGAGTAGGGTGCCATTAGTGACTGGCTGTGGTTAAAACTGGTTCTTGCTCTGGTGGGCAGGGCCATGTTCAGTAAATCTTTAATCAGGTTTTCTGCTGATGGCTGGGGCTGTGTTCCCTCCCTGTAGTTTGGCCTGAGGTCAAACTGTGATAAGGGTAATGGCAGTAATGGAGACCTTCTTCAGATAGACTTATGCCAGCATGCATTTGCTCCCAGGACTGTTGTATTCAGTGCCCCTGACCATGTGGCAGGCCATTGTCCCCATGCCTCTGTTGGAGACTCCTGGATGCTCACTGGAAATTCTGGCTCAGTCTCTTGTGGGGTCACTTCTCCTTTCTCCTGGATCTTTGTGTGCGCAAGGTTTTGTTGTGCCCTCCAAGAGTCTGTTTCCCCAGTCCTGTGGAAGTTCTGTAATCAAATCCCACTGGCCCTCACAGTCAAATTCGCTGGGGATTCTCAGTCCTTTTGCTGGATCCCCAGGTTGGGAAATCTGTTTTGGGCCCTGGAACTTTTCCTACAGTGCTAGAACTTCTTTGGTATGACTATTCTCCAGTTTGTGTGTCATCTGCTCAGTGGCTCTATGGTGGGGCTAATGGCGACCTCCTCCAAGAAGACTTATGCCACATGCCATGCCTCCCAGGGCTGCTGCAGCCGGAGCCGCTGTCTCTGTGGCAGGTCACTGCTGACCCGTGCCTTCACAGGAGACACTCAAACCCTCAAAGACAGGTCTGGCTTGGTCTCTTGTGGGGATCCCTGCTTCTTTCCTTTCATCCTGGTGTGCACAAAGTTTTGTTTGTCCTCTCTGATTTTCTCTGGCGGATCTGAGATTTCATTTTAAACGTGATTGCACCTCTCCTACTGTGTTATCGGGGCTTCTCCTTTGCCCTTGGATTCAGGGTATCTTTCTTTGTTGTGATCCAACATTCTCCCGTCGATGGTTCTTCAGCACCTAGTTGTGATTTTGGTATTCTCACAGGAGAAGATGAGTGTACATCCCTCTACTCTGCCTTCTTACTTACAGCAGATGTAAGATTAATTTAGACGCTTGAAAATGCAGGGAAGTCTCCCACTTCTTTTTATGAAGCAAGTCTAATATTGGTATCTACACATGACAAAGTTGATACAAAAAAGAAAATAATTATTCCTATTATTTATGAATATCCATGAAAAAGTACAAAATATATAGTACTAATAGAATGCTAATAAATGTTTTCTTAAGAAACAGAATCTAACATTACATTAAAAGCATTATTCACTATGATTAGGTAGGATTAATTCCAAGAATGCATGATAGGTTTATAATTTGGAAATCCATTTTGTCATTCACCATATTAATAGATTCGTGGAAAAATAATCATGTGTGTGCATGCTCAGTCATATCTGACTCTTTGTGACCCCAAGGACTGTAGCCCACCACGCTCTTCTGTCCATGGGGTTCTATAGGCAAGACTATTGGAGTAAGGTGCCATTTCCTACTCCAGAGGATATTCTTGACCTAGGGATTGAACCCACATTGCCTGCATTGGCAGGCAGATTCTCTACCACTGTGTAACCCGGGAAGCCACGCACACATATATTATATACACATATGTATATACATACACACATATAAATGGATATATTTTCATCTTAGTCCTAAAGCCAGTACTACTAATTGGGAAACACTACATATATCCCCTCCTTTTTGAAACTCCCTCTCATCCTTCACCCCATCCCCCATCAATCTCTAGATTGATACAGAGCCCTTGTTTGAGTTTCCTGAGCCATACAGCAAATTCTCGTTGGCTATCTATTTTACATATGGTAATGTAAGTTTCCATGTTACTCTTTCCACCCATCTCACCCTCTCCTCCACTCTCTCCATGTCCATAAGTCTATTCTCTATGTCTGTTTCTCCACTGCTGTCCTGCAAAGAAATTCTTTAGTACCATTTTTCTAGATTCTGTATATATGTGTTAGAATATGATACTTATGTTTCTTTTTCTGACTCACTTCACTCTGTATATAGATACAAGTTTCATCTACCTCATCAGAACTAACTCAAATGTGTTTCTTTTTATGGCTGAGTAATATTCCATTGTGTATATGTACCACAACTTCTTTATCCATTCATCTGTCGATGGACATCTAGGTTGCTTCCATGTTCTTGCACTGTTGGTGGAAATGTAAATTGATACAGCTACTGTGGAAGCTGGTATGGAGAGTCCTTAAAAAACTAGGAATAAAACCACCACATGACCCAGCAATCCCACTCCTAGGCATATACCCTGAGGAATCCAAAATTGAAAAAGACACATGTATCCCATTGTTCATTGCAGCACTATTTACAATAGCTAGAACATGGAAGCAACCTAGATGTCCATTGACAGATGAATGGATAAAGAAGTTATATCAATAAAGGTTATATCAATAACCTCAGATATGCAGATGATACCACCCTTATGGCAGAAAGTGAAGAAGAATTCAAAAGCCTCTTGATGAAAGTGAAAGTGGAGAGTGAAAAAGTTGGCCTAAAGCTCAACATTCAGAAAACAAAGATCATGGCATCCGGTCCCATCACTTCATGGCGAATAGATGGGGAAACAGTGGAAACAGTGTCAGAATTTATTTCTGGGGGCTCCAAAATCACTGCAGATGGTGACTGCAGCCATGAAATTAAAAGACACTTACTCCTTGGAAGAAAAGTTATGACCAACCTAGATAGCATACTCAAAAGCAGAGACATTACTTTGCCAACAAAGATCCATCTAGTCAAGTCTGTGGTTTTTCCTGTGGTCATGTATGGATGTGAGAGTTGGACTGTGAAGAAAGCTGAGTGCCGAAGAATTGATGCTTTTGAACTGAGGTGTTGGAGAAGACTCTTGAGAGCCCCTTGGACTGCAAGGAGATCCAACCAGTCCATTCTGAAGGAGATCAGCCCTGGGTGTTCTTTGGAAGGAATGCTGCTAAAGCTGAAACTCCAGTACTTTGGCCACCTCATGCGAAGAGTTGACTCATTGGAAAAGACTCTGATGCTGGGAGGGATTGGGGGCAGGAGGAGAAGGGGATGACAGAGGATGAGATGGCTGGATGGCATCACTGACTCAATGGACATGAGTCTGAGTGAACTCCAGGAGTTGGTGATAGACAGGGAGGCCTGGTGTGCTGCGATTCATTGGGTTGCAGAGTCGGACATGACTGAGTGACTGAACTGAACTGAACTGAATAATGAGTGATGTTGAGCATCTTTTCATGTTTGTTAGCCATCTGTATGGCCATTTCTCTTTGGAGAAATGTCTGTTTAGGTCTTTTTCCCACTTTTTTGATTGATTTGTCTGTTTTTCTGGCATTGAGTTGTACGAGTTGCTTGTATATTTTGGAAATTAATCCTTTATCAGTTGTTTCACTTGCTATTATTTTCTCCCATTCAGAGGATTGTCTTTTTACCTTGCTTATAGTTTCCTTTGCTATGCAAAAGCTTTTAAGTTTAATCAGGTCCCACTTGTTTACATTTGTTTTTATTTCCGTTACTCTAGGAGGTGGGTCATAGAGGATCTTTCTTTGATTTATGTCATCGAATGTTCTGCCTATGTTTTCCTCTAAGAGTTTTATAGTTTCTGGTTTTACATTTAGGTCTTTAACCCATTTTGAGTTTATCTTTGTGTATGGTGTTAGGAAGTATTCTAATTTCATTCTTTTACATGTAGCTGTCCTGTTTTCCCAGCACCATTTATTGAAGAGGCTGTCTTTCCCCACTGTATATTCTTGCCCCCTTTGTCAAAAATAAGGTACCCATAGGTGCATGGGTTTACTTCTGGCCTTTCTATCTTGTTCCATTGGCCTATATTTCTGTTTTTCTGCCAGTACCATACTGTCTTGAGGACTGTAGCTTTGCAGTATAATCTGAAGTCAGGAAAGTTGATTCTTCCAGCTTCATTCTTCTTTCTCAAGAGTGCTTTGGCTATTTGGGATCTTCTGTGTTTCCATATGAATTGTGAAATTTTTTGTTCTAGTTCTGTGAAAAATACCATCAGTAATTTGATAGGGATTGCATTGAATCTGTAAACTGCATTTGGTAATATAGTTATTTTCACAGTATTGATTCTTCCATTTGTCTGCTTAGGTAAGTTTATTCCTAGATATTTAATTCTTTTTGTTGCACTGGTGAATGGGATTGATTCCTTAATTTCTCTTTCTGATTTTTCATTGTTAGTATATAGAAATGCAAGTGATTTCTGTGTATTGATTTTGTATCCTGTAACTTTGCTAAATTCATTGATTGGCTCTAGTAATTTTTTGATATTATCTTTAGGGTTTTCTATGTACAGTATCATGTGATCTGCAAACAGTGAGAGCTTTACTTCTTCTTTTCTGATCTGGATTCCTTTTATTTCTTTTTCTTCTCTGATCGCTGTAGCTAGGACTTCCAGAACTTTGTTGAATAATAGTGATGAAAGTGGACATCCTTGTCTTGTTCCTGATCTTAGGGGAATGCTTTCAGTTTTTCCACCATTGAGAATAATGTTTACTGTAGGCTTATCATATATGGCCTTTACTATGTTGAGGTAGGTTCCTTCCATGCCCATTTTCTGAAGCATTTTAATCATAAATGGGTGCTGAATTTTGTCAAAAACTTTTTCTGCATCTATTGAGATGATCATATGGTTTTTATCTTTCAATTTGTTAATATGGCATATCACACTGTTTTGCATATATTGAAGAATCCTTGCATTCCTGGAATAAACCCAACTTGATCATGGTGAGCTTTTTGATGTGTTGCTGAATTCTGTTTGCTAAAATTTTGTTGAGGAGTTTTGTATCTATCTTCATCAGTGATGTTGGCCTGTAGTTTCTTTTTTTGTGTTGTATTTGTCTGGTTTTGGTATCAGGATGATGGTGGCCTCGTAGAATGAGTTTGGAAGTGTTCCTTCCTCTGCAATTTTTTGAAAGAGTTTTAGAAGGCTAGACATTAGCTCTTCTCTAAATGTTTGATAGAATTCTCCTGTGAAGCCTGGGCTTTTTTGGGGGGGGAGATTTTAGGTCACAGCTTCAATTTCAGTGCTTGTAATTGGGTTGTTTATAATTTCTGCTTCTTCCTGGTTCAGTCTTGGAAGATTGAACTAAGAATCTGTCCATTTCTTCCAAGTTATCCATTTTATGCCATATAGTTGTTCATAATAGTCTCTTATAATCCTTTGTATTTCTCCATTATCTGTTGTAACCTCTCCTTTTTCATTTCTAATTTTGTTGATTTGATTCTTCTCTCTTTTTTTCTTAATGAGTCTGGCTAAAGGTTTGTTAATTTTGTTTATCTTCTCAAAGAACCAGCTTTTAGTTTTATTAATTTTTACTATTGTTTCTTTCATTTCTTTTTCACTTATTTCTGCTCCAATCTTTGTGATTTCTTTCCTTCTACTAATTTTGGGGTCTTTTTTTTCTTTTTTTCCCAGTTGTTTTGGTATAAAGTTAGGTTGTTTTTCCTAAACAAAGTTTAGGTGTTTTTCTTGTAAAGTTTCAATGTTTTTCTTATTTCTTGAGTTAGGATCATATTGTTATAAGCTTCCCTCTTAGAACTCCTTTTGCTGTATCCCATAGATTTTGAGTTGTCATGGTTTCGTGGTCATTTGTTTCTAGAAAGTCTTTGATTTCCCTTTTGATTTCTTCAGTAACCTGTTGGTTGTTTAGAAATGTGTTGTTTAATCTTCATGTGTTTGTGTTTCTTAGTTTTTTTCTTGTAATTGATAGCTAGTCTTATAGTGTTGTGGTCAAAGAAGATGCTAGAGATGATTTCGATTTTCTTAAATTTACTGAGGTTTGATATATGACCAAAGATGTGGTGTATTCTGGAGAATGTTCCATGTACACTTTAGAAGAAGGTGTATTCTTCTGCATTTGGATGGAGACTGTCCTGAAGAAATCAATGAGATCAATGTCATCTAATATATCATTTAGGACTTGTATTTCCTTATTAATTTTCTGTTTTGATGATCTGTCCATTGGTGTGAGTGAGGTGTTAAAGCCTCCTACTATTACTGTGTTACTGTGAATTTCTCCTTTTATATCTGTTAATGTTTGTCTTATGTACTGAGGTGCTCCTATGTTGGGTGTATAGATATTTACAATTGTTATGTCTTCCTCGTGGATTGATCCCTTGATCATTACGTAGTGTCCTTCCTTATCTCTTGTAATCTTCCTTATTTTAAGGTCTATTTTGTCTGATATGAGGATTGCTACTCCAGCTTTCTTTTGCTTCCCATTTGCATGGAATATATTTTTCCATCCTCTCACTTTCTGTCTATATGTGTCTTGAGGTCTGAAGTGGGTTTCTTATAAACAGCATAAATATGGGTCTTGTTTTTGTATCCATTCAGCCAGCCTCTGTTTTTTGGTTGGAGCATTTAATCTGTTTACATTTAAGGTAATTATTGATATATATGTTCCTATTGCCATTTTCTTAATTGTTTGGGGTTGATTTTGGCTTCCCTGGTGGCTCAGAGGTTAAAGCGTCTGCCTGCAAGGCGGGAGAACTAGGTTCGATCCCTGGGTTAGGAAGATCCCCTGGAGAAGGAAATGGCAACCCACTCCAGTATTTTTGCCTTGAGAATCCCATGGATGGAGGAGCCTGGTGGGCTACAGTCCACCAGGTCGCAAAGAGTCGGACACGACTGAGCAACTTCACTTTCAATTATTACCATTTTCTTAATTGTTTGGGGTTGGTTTTGTAGATTTTTTTTTTCTTCTCTTGTATTTTTTGACTGTGTAAGTCCCTTTAACATTTGTTGTAAAGCTGGTTTGGTGGTACTGAATTCTCTTAACTTTTGCTTGTCTGAGAAGCTTTTATTTCTCCATCAATTTTGAATGAGATCCTTGCTGGGTACAGTAATCTTGGTTGTAGATTTTTCCCTTTCAGTACTTTAAATATATCCTGCCACTCCCTTCTGGCCTGCAGAGTTTCTGCTGAAAGGTGTTAAGCATATGGGGTTTCCCTGTATGTTACTTCTTCCTTGATTCTTTTAATATTCTTTTTTTGTGTTTAGTCTTTGGTAGTTTGATTAGTGTGTATCTTGGTGTGTTTCTCCTTGGGTTTATCCTGTATGGACTCTTTGTGCCTCTTGGACTTGACTGACTATTTCCCTTTCCATGCTGGGGAAATTTTCAACTATAATCTCTTCAAAAATTTTCTCCTACCCTTTCTTTTTCTCTTCTTCTTCTTCTGGGGCCCCTATAATTCAACTGTTGGTGCGTTTGATATTGTCCCAGAGGTCTCTGAGGCTATCCCCAGTTCTTTTCCTTTTTTCTACTATATTCTGCTCTTCAGAAGTTATTTCCATCATTTTATCTTCCAGCTCACTGATTCATTCTTCTGCTTCAGATGTTCTGCTATTGATTCTTTCCAGAGTATTTTTAATTTCAGTAATTGTGTTGTTTGTCTCTGTATGTTTATTCTTTAATTCTTCTAGGTCTTTGTTAATTGATTCTTACATTTTCTCCATTTTGTTTTCAAGGTTTTTGATCATCTTTACTATCATTATTCTGAATTCTTTTTCAGGTAGTTTGCCTATTTCCTCTTCATTTATTTGGACTTCTGTGTTTCTAGTTTGTTCCTTCATTTGTGTAGTATTTCTCTGCCTTTTCATTATTATATTTTAACTTATTGTGTTTGAGGTCTCCTTTTCCCAGGATTCAAGATTGAATTCTTTCTTCCTTTTGGTTTCTGCCCTCCTAAGATTGGTCCAGTGGTTTTTGTAAGCTTCCTGTGGGGTGAGATTTGTGCTGAGTTTTTGTTTGTTTGTTTTTGCTCTGATGGGCAAGGCTGAGTGAGGTGATAATCCTGTCTGCTGATGTTTGGGTTTGTATTTTTGTTTTGTTTATTCTTTAGATGAAGTGTCCTGCACAGGGTACTACTGGGGGTTGTGTGATGCCTGGTCTTGTATTCAGTTGGATTCCTTTGTGTGATTTCTCACTATATGATACTACTAGGGTTAGTTCTCTGGTAGTCTAGGGTCTTGGAATTAGTGCTCCCACTCCAAAGGCTCAGGGCTTAATCTCTGGTCAAGAATGAAGATTCCACAAGTGGTTTGTTATGACATTAAGTGAGAGTAAAACAAATATCCAAAAATGAGAAGCCAAAGATGAACCCCAAACAAATGGCAGTTATAAAATCAGGGAAATAATAATTAAATAATGGAGTATACACATATACATATACACATAGGAGCAAAGTCAAAATAGTAGATTGACCTGGAAAACAAAGGAAATAAAAAATTTTGTTTACCAGTTAAGAACAAAACTAACTAAAGTGCAAACTGAAAAACAAAACTAAAGCAAGGTGTCAAATGGGGAATAAAGCAATGAAAACAAAACTAAGAAACATGTTGAAAGGAAAGGGAAGAAAGAAAGAATAGATATGCAAAGTTAAATAGAGGTAGATGAAGATTTATATATGTTAAAATTTAACTGCAAGGGGAAAAGAACAGTAGGAAAGGCAGACAAAGGAATAAATGTAGAAAAAATATAATATGTTTTTAAAAATTAAAATTATAAAAAAGAGAAAAGAAAAAAAAAAAAACGGAAGAAGAAAGAAAAAAGGAAAACTCCACAGGACTGCAAAAGCCCAACATAGAGCCAGAGGTTTATAAGAACAATAAAAAGTGTGACTGAATATACCCATATTCATGTACACCCATAAGCAAAATCAAGCAGTCCTACAAAAGTAAAGTGCAATAGATTGACTCGGTGAACAAAGGAAACCAAAAATTACACCTACCAGAACAAAACTAACTAAAGCACAAACTGGAAAGCAAAACTAAAGAAGGTGCCAATTGGGGAATAAAGCAAGGAAAAAAAACTAACAAATATGTTGAGAGGAAAGGAAAGAAAGAAAGAATAGATATGCAAAGTTAAATAGAGGTAGATAAAGAAGATTTATATACATTAAGGATTAACTGCAAGGGGAAAAGAACAGTAGGAAAAGCAAACAAAGGAATAAGTGTAAAAAAAAATAGGTTTAAAAAATTAAAATTAAAGAAAGAGAGAGAGAGAAAAAAAGGGAAACTCCACAGAACTGCAAAAGCCCAATGTAGAGGCAGAGGTTTATAACAACAATAAAAAATGTGACTGAGAGGGAAAATGAAAAGCTCAAAAGCTTAATTAGATTTCATAGTGCCAAAAAAATTGACAGCTACAACAGAGGGGGGAAAAAGAAAAAAGAAAAAAGAAAAAAATACAAAGAATCTACAGAAAAGTCAAAGAATAATAAATGTTTTTCTTGAATCACTGCTGTCAGAGTCCTTTCCCTCACTGGGAGTCACAGTTCACCTCACCTCCCTAGGATGCCCTCCAACACTGTGCTGATCTCTGGGCCTGCTGTGGGGGCAGCTCAGTTTCTAATCTGGCCCGACTCCTGTGTGTTCTTGCCTCCAGTGTCCACAGCTATCAGAACTAGTACGTTTTCTTTTTTTGGGAACTTTCAATGACCTTTTATATATTTCACAGACACAGAGTTTGGCTAGTTGATCTTGTGGATTTAATCTGCAGCTTGTACAGCTGGTGGGAAGGCTTTGTGTCTTCTTCCTTAGCCACTCTGCCCCTAGGTTTCAATTGTGGTTTTATTTCCACCTCTGCATGTGGGTTGTCCCCTGGGGTTTACTCCTGAGGCTGCCCTGGAGTACTGGGTTTGCCCCTGTGAGGGCCAGGGGTGGATGTGGTGCAGCTGCTTGGGTCACAGGGTTCTGGCAGCACCAGGTTCTCAGGGGAGTTGGCGGCTAGGGCAGCAGGAAATATAGTGCTCTAGAAGGGTAGGGCAACCAGTATTGGCCAATATGCTCCAGTATTCTTGCCTGGAGACCCTCCGTCCCTGACAGAGAAGCCTGGCAGGCCACAGTCTACAGGGTTGCAAAGAGTCAGACACTACCAAAGGGACCCTGTGCCCATAGATGCAAGACATGTTTTGCTTGTTGCAGCTCTGCCCCCCAACTGCTTGGCTTGTGGGGACCCTGGCGGTGCCAAGTATGCAAGGACAGACTGCCTCTGCCGCAGGAGTTATTGTCCTCTCAGAGTCTTTTTTCCAGCCTCTTGTAGCTGGCAATCGAAGGCCTGCTTGGCTAGTCTTTCTCCATAGCTCTGCCTGTTCAGGCACTTTGAGGGCTCCCTTGCCTGGAGTCCTTCTCTGTTGTTCAGCACATCAGGCACATGGAGGGGCCTCCTGGCTGGGATCCTCCTGTGTAGATCAGCATGTCAGGCACTTAAAGGGGCACCTTAGGCGGGGTCCTACTCTGTAGATCTGCACATCAGTCACTTAAAGGAACATCCTGGGTGGAGTCCTGCTCTGTAGTTCAGTGCCTCAGGTGTTTTATGGGCCAGCCTCTCTATTGTTCAGGTGCTGGTGTGTGGGGAGAGAGAGGCTATGGTGATGGCTCCACCCTCTATGTGTGACTCAGCAGTATCGCCTTGCTTCCATGGCTGCCTGGCTTTCCTCCACAGGCATTTCCCATCATAACCTCCTTCCTCACATCCCCTCAATCCATCTTTCTGCAATCAACAGCAGCCTTTGCCCTGGGATTGCTCCACAGTCCCCAGACGCCAGCTCCCAACCACCCTGCCTTCCAGGGGACCTGTGTCCCTGTCCAGGGTATGTATGGCTGCAGCAAGGACTGTCTGGTCCTCATTCTATTTAGGCTGCTGCAGATCAGCTGTTTCACTCTCAGCCTTAAATGTTTCTCCTCTGACTCAGACAATCACCTTGATGTGGGGATTGGACCCCTGCTTCGGTTCCCCCACCCACTGAGGGCAGATCCAGTCCTACTAACACTCCTGCTTTCCCCCCAGTTCCTTGTCCTGCTGAGTTTTGCGTGATTCTATATATTCTTTACCTCTGGTCAGGTATTCCTGTCTGCTCTCAGCTGGTGTTCTGTATTCTGTATGCACTTCTGTGTCTGAAGGTATGTATATTCCTGATGTTCCATGGAGAGATGTACTCCACATCCACCTACTCCCCCACCATCTTGTTCTCTTGGATCCTCTGTTTTTTGAGTAGGATGGATGGTTCAATATCATAAAGATGTCAGTTCTCCCTAAGTCAATTTTTAAATTTAATACAACCTTAATAAAAATTCTAATTTTTAAAGGAAATTAGATGAATGAATATGAAGGTTCATGTGGAAAAATAAATATACAAGAGTAGTCAAGAAAACACTAAAAAAGAAAATTGTCTGAGGGGTGGAGACTAGCCTTGTTGTTATTGTCTGGTCACTCGGTCTGTCTGACACTTTGCAACCCCATGGACTGGAGACTAGCCTTAGCAGATGTTAAAATATAATTTTATATTATTTTAATTAAATATTAAAATGTAATTAAAATGTTATGATGTCAATATACTAATGGACAAATGAGCAAGTTATATAGAATAGAAAACCCAGAAATGGAGCCAAGAACTTACAGAAATTGAGTTTATGATAAAGATGGCATCTTAAATCAATATGTAAAGAGGGCCTTTTATAAAAACTTTCTTATTTCTTGCAGTTTAACACAATTTGTGATGAAAAATAAAATTTACTATCTCAGCCATATTTAAATGTACAGGTTAGTGTTGTGAAACAGATCTTCAGAACTTTTTCATCTTGAAAAACTGAAACTCTATACTCATTAAACAATAGCTCCCTATTTCCCCCTCTGCTGAGCCCCTGATAATGACCATTCTACTTCATGTTTCTATGAGCTTGATGACTTTAGATATCTCATTTAAGTGCTATTGTATAGTATTTGTCTTCTTGTGACTGGCTTATTTCACCATGTTATAGCATGTGACAGAATTTCTCTCCTTTTTAAGGCTGAATAATATTCCATTATATGTTAAATTTTGTTTATCCCATTCTTCAGCTGATGGATGCTTAGGTTGTTTCTACCTTTTGGTTACTGTAAATAATGCTGCTATAAGATGGGTGTGTGTATATCTACTTGCATCCCTGCTTTCAAGACAATAACCTTTTAAGACAAGCCTTTAAGATAAGACCAAGCATTTTTGCTTCATTTTCCATGCTGAAGACATTAAACTTTCAATCTGTCAAGCATACGAGAGAAAAGACTAATGTTAAACCCTTCAAAAAGTAAAGTGAAAAATTTTCCTTACAGTGTTTTAATGTTCCATCATTTAGATACATCATTTGTAGTGTGATAATATGGAGAAGACTCTTGAGAGTCCCTTGGACTGTGAGGAGATCCAACCAGTCCATTCTGAAGGAGATCAGCCCTGGGATTTCTTTGGAAGGAATGATGCTAAACCTGAAACTCCAGTATTTTGGCCACCTCATGTGAGGAGTTGACTCATTGGAAAGGACTTTGATGCTGGGAGGGATTGGGGGCAGGAGGAGAAGGGGACGACAGAGGATGAGATGGCTAGATGGCATCACTGACTCGATGGATGTGAATCTGAGTGAACTCCGGGAGTTGGTGATGGACAGGGAGGCCTGGCGTGCTGCGATTCATGGGGTTGCAAAGAGTCGGACACAACTGAGCAACTGAACTGAACTGAACTGAACTGAAATATGGACAAAAATGATTATCCACTAAGGACATTCATCTTATTTGCTTACTTTAGCATAGTTTTGATAAATTTGACAAAAATTTAAATAAACAGAAAATATAATACATAAAAGTTATGAAGATAAGTATGTCTAAAAGTTTTGGAATCCATTTTAATTTGAGAAATATCAAGCATTCCATATGCTATTATCTTGGCTATAGGGTAAAGATACAATTATCTTAGAAGTCAACAGCTTAGGGTTTTCCTGTAGCCCTCTGATGTATGAGGTTAGTGATAAGGGGTTAGGATCAAGAGAGTGTAAGTTGGTCTTTCATTGTTGTACTCCAGGACATACTCAAAATCTGTCATCTCTCAATTTCCAGTTCTTTGACTAATCAGGTTGTGCTAGGAACCCATCCCACAGAGATAACCCATCCCTTATCTCTGTATTTGAAATCGCTCCTTTTGAGCCCATGTTTTTCTTCCTAATACTTTTTTATTTTTGCTCCTACCAAGGTACAATCACTGGTTTGATGGAATGGCTTTACTTCACCAGTTCAAGATGGAGAAGGGCACAGTGACATATAGGAGCAAGTTTCTACAGAGTGATGCATATAAGGCCAACAGTGATCGTGATCGAATTGTGATCTCAGAATTTGGTACATTGGCTCTCCCTGACCCATGCAAGAATGTTTTTGAACGTTTCATGTCAAAATTTGAAAAGCCTGGTAAGCACCCTTTATTATGCCCAGAATTTTCAGGCAATAGGGATGATTCTTTAAATTATTATGACATATGTCAATCTTTTTTTATAAGTATGGATCTTGATATTTATTTATTTTGATATGAGAGGATGTTTCAACTGCTTTCTCCCTTGATTGTGTGCTTTAGGATCTGCTATAGTAGTAAGTTGTGGTGTTTAAATAACTTTGGGGTTTGATTTCAGCAATTACTGACAACACCAATGTCAACTTTGTGCAGTACAAGGGTGATTACTACCTTAGTACGGAAACCAACTTTATGAATAAAGTGGACATTGAAACCCTGGAAAAAACAGAAAAGGTAAAATATAGGTTAAAATATAATAGACCCTAAAATTTCTCTCCATTCAAATACTTTTTAGAGTAGTTATTATCAGAAGAAAAAATTGCATTCTTAAACAAAATCAAAGTTACCCACTGATTCAGGTCATTATGTACCCTCTGTCTTCATTAGAATGGCCTGCGGTGTTGGTTGTCCTTAAATATAATTCTAGATTTCTTCCTTAGTCCAACTGTCTGAAGGCTAGGGCAAAGGAGACATAGCATAGTTCAGATTTATTTCTGTCATTTCATTTTCTGCTTAGCTATAGGTAGAATTGGACTGGAGATTACCTAGATCCATACTGCCCAGGAGAAGGAAATGGCAACCTACTCCAGTATTCTTGCCTGGAAAATTCTGTGGACAGAGGAGCCTGATGGACTACAGTCCATGGGGTTGCAAAGAGTCAGACATGACTGAGCGACTAACACATACTGCCTTTATGTTATACATTAATTTAAAGCAAAATAAAATTTGGGGCCAGAATTTTAATCCTTATTCTTTTGAACTTTCTTGTGATCTGGATAATCATTTTTGTGCATTTCTTGGTGGTGGTGGTAGGAGGGATTTTGTTTGGTTTTCTTGTTGTTTGTTCTTAGTTTCTTTTTCTTTAGTAGGAAAAATAAGTTTGATTTCACAGAGGTGAGACATCAGGGCTTAAACCATAATTTTTATATCTTATTTTAAAAGTATTTGATACATCCCTACTGTCTATGCATCTAAATAGAGACCTACTCATGTAATTTAAGTCTCTGAATGGTCTTAAATTTTCAGGTTAACTGGAGAAAATTTATCGCTGTGAATGGAGCAACTGCACATCCTCATTACGATCCAGATGGAACAACCTACAACATGGGGAACTCCTATGGGAAACATGGTAACATTGGGGTGGGAGTCTTTGAAAAAATAATTGGGAATTAACTGTCTTCCCAGAGTTCCATTATGGCTAAGATGTTAACTTATATGAAACTCATTTGAAAATTTCAGAAAGAAATCTCTGATATTAAATTTCTGAACTTAAAATATGTAATTTATTATTATGTTCTGTGGTCTTTTTGTGATATACTTAGAAGCTGATTTTCTATTTGATCTTTTCATTATGACTCACATTTTTATGTTCCATTATGCTTTTTGGCTCACATGCATTGTAGGGATTTTCAGTATATATTTCTCAAACTTGAATTTTTAAGAGGTACCATACTATAAGAAATTTAGAATGGTACAGCAAAGAGATAAAGAGAAGGTACACTGTAGGTTACATAGAGAGGAATTTATTTTTACCATGGGAGTAATACCCTACAAAGTAAGTTAAGGTTAAAGTTTGGTTGCATTTTCAGCTACTTATATCACATCCCCTTCCTGTTCATCTGTATACTTTCCTAGCTGTCTGTTAGTCTGTTCCAGAAGGTTCTAATGGCTAATAATGATAGCTAACATTTATAGAGTAACTAGTATGTGCTGGTGTTAACCATTTTTTTCCCTTATAGTTTCTCATTTAATCCTATAACAAATCTCTGAGAAAGGTACAATTATTTTTATTTTTTTAATTGAGGTATAGTTGATTGACAATGTTGTGTTAGTTTCCCATATTCTTTTCCATTATGGTTTACTGCAAGATATTGAATATAGTTCCCTGTGCTATACAGCAGGAACTTGCTATATATAGTAGTTTGTATTTGCTAATCCCATACTCCTAATTTATTCCCCACCCATTTCCCCTTTGGCAACCATAAGTTTGTTTTCAATGTCTGAGTCTATTTCTGTTTTGTAAATAAGTTCATTTGTATCATATTTTAGATTCCCATATAAATGATATCATATGATATTTGTCTTTCTCTGTCTTACGTCGCTTAGTTTGATAATCTCTAGGTCCATCGATGGCATTAAGAAAGGTATTATTACCTCCATTTTATAGATGAGGGCAGTGAACCTTGAGAAGATTTAAGATGCTTGCTTAAGCAAGCCTCAAGTGTCTAATATCAGGCTTGGCCTGATAACACAGAATAACACAGAAGCCTGAATAACACAGAAGAAGCTTGCTGTTAGTCATTTTGTTAGACCATCTTAATAATTATTTATCACTGAGTAGAGAGGATTCTCTCAGGGCATGCAAATTCATTATCATATACTCAAATATACATCTCCCTCTGTTTGGAAAGGAATGTGTAAGTACAAGTAGCAGATGTTTCTGACTGTGTATCTTAGCTGTCAATCTATCATTTATAACCTATGAATCCTTTGTATAGGTTAACTTTTGAATAGGTTAATATAAGGAATTGGCTTTTTGGGTTGTTCATCTCTACCTCTCCATATTTACACATATAAGTATATGTGAACATGGAGACTTCAGGCTTGTTTTTTTTATTGGCTCAAGAAGATATAACGTACCCTGGAAACTTCATCATCCAGCCGTCTCTGCTCTTTGTTATCTGACCTCAACTAGGGATGTATTCTTTAAATCTGTTATAGGAAACATCAAACATCTTTTTAGGTAAAATCTTTAAGCAAGTGGGTAAACTGACTCAGCTTTTTTTTTGGTCCATTCAATTTTTTTAATCATTAAAAATTCATTTCTTAAAAAATTAACTCTAATAACCAAGCAAGGCTTCCCTGGTGGCTCAGACAGTAAAGAATCTGCCTGCAGTGCAGGAGACCCAGGTTCAGTCACTGGGTTGGGAAGATCCCCTGGAGAAGAGAATGGCTACCCATTCCATTCATCAGGTACAGATGTAAGAGTTGGACCATAAAGAAGGCTGAGTGCCAAAGAATTGATGCTTTTGAATTTTGGTACTGGAGACGACTCTTGAGAGTCTTGGGCAGCAGGAGATCAAACCAGTTACTCCTAAAGGAAATAAATCCTATTCATTTGAATGACTGATGCTGAAGATAAAGCTCCAGAACTTTGGCCACCTGATGCAAAGAGCTGACTCATTGGAAAAGACCCTGATCCTGGGAAAGATTGAGGGCAGGAGGAGAAGGGGGAAACAGAGGGTGAAATGATTGGATGGCATCACCGACTCAATAGACATGAGTTTGAGCAAACTCCAGGAGACAGTGAAGGACAAGGAAGCCTGGTGTGCTGTAGTCCATGTAGCAAAGAGCTGGACACGACTTAGTGACTGAACAACAGCAACAGCCCACTCCAGTGTTCTTACCTGAAGACTTTCATGGACAGAGAGGAGGCTGCTGGGCTATAGTCTATGGAGTTGCAAAGAGTTATAGATAACTTTGTATACAGTCCATAATATAAGAAATACTGTTTAACCATTTTTATTTATTTTTCTAAAATAAATCCTCATTAGATCAGTGATTCTTAGCCTTTAGAACACCCCAAAGCCATCTGGAATGCTTTCTAGCATTCAGTGAGCTTCATCTTCAGATATTCTGGTTCAGTATACTTGAAAAGGGACTAAGAATCTGCATTGTAACCAGCCCTTTACTTCTTATCTTGATGCATTTTAACAAGATCTCCAGGTGATTTTGGTGCAAGTGGCCTATGAATCTCTGAGAAACCTTGCACTGGTCATTATGAGTTGTACTTGTTATTTTGCCTCAATTTGATGTTTATGCAAAGTACTGAGGTGTCTCCCAGAGTTAGACACAAAGTATTGAGCAAATCATTTCTCTGGGCATTCAGTCCTCTGCTGTGTGTTTCCTGGGTGTCTGTCTGCCTTGTACATACCTTCAAGACTTACAGTTAGGACAGTTCATCAACTTGTAGTGTTCAAATTTAGTAAATTGAGTAATCGTCATTTAACCCAGTTGCTGAGATAGGAAATTCTTCTCTTGATACTCTAATCTCAAGTAAAACTGGATTTATTTCCTTTTTCTTACTTGATTATTTGGTTCAGTGAGGAGTTTTTGAACTAGAACACAAATGTATGTGTAGCTGCAGAGAGCTCAACTAAACAATATGTGTTTGGGGGACATTTAGTGATTTTATTTTTGGTAAATAAAGTGCTTGCTAGTAATTTTTACCTTTACAAAATAAAAAGCTTTTAATTTTTTTCACTTTTCCAGATATTTTTAAAAAGCCCTTCTAAAAGTAACAGAAATCCTCTAAACATTTAATCTAGGTAGTTTTAAGTACTAATTTAAAATAATGCAATCTCTTAGATAGACGCTTACTGTTGATGGAGATGGAGATGGTAATATTGGAACTGTAGAGTTTATCTTTCATTTCTTTTATAACTCATCACTGTATAAAGCATGATGTTTTATTTATAATTGTTTCTCAAAACATATAGTATCCTAACCTAGACCTCCACACTAGTTGCTTACTCAGTGTTTTTACTAGGATGTCTAATAGAGGTTACAAAATTAATTTTTTAAAACCGAACTTTTGATATTTCTCCCTAAATTTCTCTGCTTAAAATCTTCCCCATCTCAGTTTAGGGTAACTCTGTCATTCTACTCGCTTAAGATGATAACCTTGGAATCATGTTTTATACCTCTCTCACATCCACATCTAATGGGTCAAAAAGTAATTTCAGCAATGCCTTCAAAATATATCAAAAATCCAGCTATGTCATATCACCTCCATTGCCCCCACTCTGGTTTGGGCCACCATTCTTTCTCACTTGAATTATTGTAATAGCTTCTTAACCAGTCTGCTTGCTTCTCCCTTTACCTGACTTCAGTTTATTCTCAGTATATCAGCCAGTTATCCCTTTAACCTACCCCACCTCATCTAGAATTTTCTCTCTGCTTCCTATGGGCAGGGCAACACTGCCCTCACTGCAGTTATTTGAACACTCCAAACTTATTCTTGGCTGAGAATCTTTGCATTTGCTCTTCTCACCTCATAGCTGTTGGTAAAGAATCCGCCTGCAATGCAGGAGACCCCAGTTGGATTCCTGGGTCAGGAAGATCCCCCGGAGAAGGGAAAGGCTCCCCACTCCACTATTCTGGCCTGGAGAATTCCATGGACTGTATAGTCCATGGGATTGCAAAGAGTTGGACACAACTGAGCTTTCACTTTCATCACCTGAAATGCATTTCTTCCAGATATCCTCAAAGCTCTCTTCTTCACTCCCTTCAGGTCTTGACTCAAGTGCCACTTTCTTAGTGAAGCCTTCCCAGACCACCATAATTTAAGTTGCAAATAGTAGCAGCCCACATCCTTATACACTCACTTCAAATTCCCATTCCCTTGTTTATTCCTCATTATAGTTCTCATCTGACGCATTATATTTTTACTTATTGTTTGATTTTTTTAAAATTTGAGTTTTATAAAAGAAGAGCCTTTTGTCTATTTTGTACACTATTTTGCTGTACACCAGTGTCTAGAATATGCTACTTAGGACTCTTAGAAGAGTGCCTGGAATATAGTTGACACTCAGTCAGGGCTTTCTAGGTGGTGCTAGCAGTAAAGAACCCTCCTGCCAATGCAGGAGACTTAAGAGATGCAGATTGGATCCCTGGGTCAGGAAGATCTCCTAGAGGAGGAAATGGCAACCCACCCCAGTATTCTTGCCTAGAAAATCCCATGGACAGAGTAACCTGGTGGGCTATGGTTCATAGGGTTGCAAAGAGTCAGACATGACTGAAGTGACTTATCTCTCAAGGAGCTGTTGATAAATGAGTAGGGAACCAGATGGTTATCCTGTTCCAAAAGAGGTGAAGAGGTTCTTCAGCACCTGCGTTGGCACTTCTAACACCAGAAAGATAATTCAATATGATCTCAGTATTTGTTCATTCATTGAATTATTTAACAAACATATGTTCTTAGTCAATCCAACAATAGTTTTTTATAGTTTACTTACAGGTCAGTGTTTGGTACTGAGGATGCAAAGATGTGTCAGACATAGTTCCTGCTCCCGAAGAGTCTAGTCTACTAGGAAACAGATAAATATACAGAAAATCATAGTAAATGAGATAAGTACTATGACAGTGTAGAATATAATCAGAGCATAAAGGAGGGGCAACAAATATCTTTGGATGGGAAAGTCTGCTTAAGGAGTGGGTACCTGAGTTGATTATTGAGGAAGTAATAATAGTCAGATGAATAATTGCATGAGTGAATGTTGATAAGATGGGAGGAGAGGGGACCCAAAGTGACCCCAAGCGTCTAGAAGACTGAAAGGAAGAAGTTGGACATAAGTACAAATGGAGACTGTAGTTTTTGGAACTGGGGAGTGGGGAGATGGACAAATAGAGTTTGAAGATATTCCTGGCTGCTATCCTATCTTTTCCTATGAAGCTGGGATTGAGTTCATCTTCAGAGAGCTAGAAGGGAACCATTTGTGAATATTAAAATACAATAGCTGTTGGTTGGTTACTTTGTGTATGATGTTTCAAAACCTTAGCTAATACTGTTTATAAAGTTAATATATTTTTTATATCCATGTCTTTGAAATAACCCCTAATGAAATATATGTGTCATGCATATTGCATAAATCTTTTAATTGCTTTTGCCTAGTCCACAAATACAAGGGCTATCTTTTATTCTTCAAATGTATGTAAAACAGTTAAGATAGGACTTTCCATTTTCCAGGTTCCTGCTATAATGTTATTCGGGTTCCTCCAGAAAAATCTGACCTTGGGGAGACAATCCATGGAGCCCAGGTGATATGTTCTATTGCTTCTGAGGAGGGGATGAGACCTTCTTACTACCACAGCTTTGGTGAGCCCATAAATAAGGCAAAATTTAACGGGACCTGCCTTAATGTCACTGTTGCAGGGGAACTAGTTTTGGAAAATAGTATGTTAATATAGTTTATCAGAGTATGGTGATAAGAGACCAAGGTTGTGTTTTGATGTGAATTAAGTTCATTCTGTTTAGTCATGTATCACTTACCCTAGCCAACTGACTGATGGAAGAGATATTTTAACACAAGCAGTTATGAAAAAGTTGTTAACAAGTTTTTCATTAATTGACTGCTCTAGGAAACAACTGTCAGTTTAGGAAGTTATCAGTTCCTTCCCAGCACATTGAATCAGGGAGAAATAGGCTGAGATTTAGTCACCCCACTATAATTCCACTTAAGTTCTCTATGAAGAACAGCCTCTCCCTCCAGCCCCCTGCTCCAGGATGAAACAATGAATAACCCCTAGTCATAGAAATCAGTCTCTTTGGTTTGTTTTGTCTTGTGCTGTTTGTCACTGAATAAATACAAAGGAAAAATATACATTTATGCGTGTTTCCACAATAGAAGCTATGGGTTTTGGGCAATTATGATGTGTCAATGTAGATGCATCAGCTATAATAAATGGACCACTCTGGTGGAGGAAATTGATAAAGTGGGTGCTGAGAGTGTATGGGGATGGCGGTATATGGGAAATCTCTGTACTTTCCCCTTGGTTTTGTTTTGAGCCTAAAATTGCTCCAAAAAATAAAGTCTTAATAAAAAAAAAGAATTTAACCATAAAAAATGGACAGAATTCAGTATTTTAGGTGATTTTAAAGACCACAAATAATAATCATGTTAATATTTTGGGGGAGGGAAATTCATATTCCACATAGCTTGCTTCAGCTTTTTTACAGAATGTTTATTTTCTGCATCGTAAACTATTATAGTCAATCTGCTCCTGGATCCTTACCTCCAGTGTAAATAGCAAAAGGATTAAGGAATGAAGCTCCAGATCATAAATGACAATTTAATATAATGCTTCCTAAACCAAAACAATTTGAAAAGGAAGAAAAAAAACAGATAAAAAATGCAAGTTGAGGGCATTCAACCCAAGCTATTCTAAGAAGTTCCTGTTTTTTTTTTTTTTTTTCTGGGACCTATGACTTTATTTCTTTGTTTTTCCTTCTTCTTTTAAAATTTATTTATTTTAATTGGAGATTAATTACTTTACAATATTGTATTGGTTTTGCCATACATCAACATGAATCTGCCATGGGTATACACGTGTTCCTCATCCTGAACCCCCCTCCCACCTCCCTCCCCGTACCATCCCTCTGGGTCATCCCAGTGCCCCAGCTCCAAGCATCCTGTATCATACATCAAACCTGGACTGGTGATTCATTTCATATATGATATTATACATGTTTCAATGCCATTCTCCCACCCTCTCCCTCTCCCAGAGTCCAAAAGACTGTGCTATACATCTGTGTCTCTTTTGCTATCTCACATACAGGGTTATCGTTACCATCTTTCTAAATTCCATATATATGCGTTAGTATACTGTATTGGTGTTTTTCTTTCTGGCTTACTTCACTCTATATAATAGGCTCCAGTTTCATCCACCTCATTAGAACTGATTCAAATGTATTCTGTTTAATGGCTGAGTAATACTCCATTGTGTATAGAAGTTCCTGTTTTTATGTAGGAACAGAAAATATATATAGCAAAGCTGAGAAATGATGAAGAATTATTTCTGATTGGCATTTGTTTAGGCCAGCAGTAATATGTCCAACTATTCTGACAAGTCCCCATAACTGTTGCGTTTCAGACGTCTCTATTTTGCCAAATAACATTTTATTGTTTACTTGAACCATTTTAGGAATGACAAGGAACTACATCATCTTCATTGAACAGCCTCTAAAGATGAATTTGTGGAGAATCATCTCTTCTAAAATTCGAGGAAAGCCCTTTTCAGATGGAATAAGCTGGGAACCCCAGTATAATACACGGTTTCATGTGGTGGATAAGCATACTGGTCAGGTAGAGAATTTTGACTGTGAATGATTAGACATGAAGGCAAATTTCCATATCTCTGATTTTTGCCTTGTTGGGTATTTTTTACATAAGCCACTCTTAATTAAAGGATATTGTCTTCTTCCATAAGGAGGGCTAGCTATTTATTTTTAATTAATACTGTGAATTTTACATATCAGAAAATTATAGGAAACGGTTTTATCCTTTAAATTATCTGATTCAATTACAAAATGAACTGACAATAAAAATGACATCTAGGAAATCCTCTTAGCATGTTAGCGTGGATTTTTCTGTATAATAATATTTGCCAAAGAGAATACTGTTCATGCAGAGGTCTTCTGTAACTTTTGCAATTATATTTTTATTAGTTGCTTTTATGACATTTTGATATACAAGTATGATAATATTACCAAAGTCCAAAGCGTATTGGTTAAATATCTTTCTATAGACGCCTGATAAATAGCATTATTATATTTGTCTACTTTTTAACCCCTTAAAGAAATAGTATCCCAAATTTACTGTAGTCCCGCATATAATTTCATTACCAAAAAAATCCCATTTTAGTAATGAGAGCATTTTCCAGAGGATTAGTCACTTAATTTATCATAAACTTTTTAATAGAAGTATTTTCTATTTAACCATGTACTAAAGAGTTTAGGATTTATTTTTTCTTCAAAATATTGGGCCATATTTCATGAGAACTTTGAAGTTAGTTAAATCAGTTGATTGGTCTATATCAAATAGCCTCAGTTTATTGATTAATATGAGATGAGATGATTTTAAATCAAAACATATTTGCTTCTACATTCCAAATTCTGGTTTTTATACCTACCAGGCCTATTACTTAAAGGGGGAGAAATCTTAATTTGAACTTTGTGGATCTGTACCCTAAAGGAAATAAAATATCTCTTTCTCATTGTCTGTGTTCCTGCAGCTTCTTCCAGGGATGTACTTCAGTAAACCTTTTATTACTTTTCACCAAATCAATGCCTTTGAGGACCAGGGCTGTGTTGTCATTGATTTGTGCTGTCAGGATGATGGAAGAATTTTAGAAGTCTACCAACTACAGAATCTTAGGAAAACTGGGAAAGAGCTTGATCAGGTAGAATTCTCTGATTTGTCAAGAGTGGTCAAAATAATTTTGATCTAGCCAAGTTCTGGCTTTGGGCTTGAAATTTGTAGTTTCTCTTGCCTCTTTGGCAAATAAAGAGGGAGAATGGTTTTAAATCATTGAAAACACAAGTTTGTAATGTATTTATTTAATACAAAATAATTCAAAATATGTACTTAATGCTTAATAATAAAAATTATATTAAAGAAAACCAAGAAATATGTTTTGAAACACTTGTGATTAGTTCCTTATTACGCTTGAGCACTAAACGTACTTACATTTCTTAGAAGGGATAGTAAAATGGTAAGCAAAGCAAAACTATAATATTAATCCTTCGATAAAAGAAAATGTCTTAGTTCCTCAGCTTGAGGGGATTCATTTTTTCCTGATAATCAATCTAAGGCAGAATTTTTCCTTGGATTATGTAATGAAAATTGTCTTCTGCTGTAGTTTTATTTTTTAATTTTTTAAAAACATTACTTTTAAGATTTACTTACATTTACTTAGCTTACTTATGTTATTATATCTGTATGGTAGGTCTTGATATTTACAGTACAAGGCCTTTAGCTCCTTTCTATTTAAAGATTGCCTCAGTTTTTGTTGGCCTTTTGCATTTCCATAAGTTTTAGAATCAACTTATTAGTTTTTGTAAAAGCAAACAAGCAAACAAACCCCAAAAAACATGGTTGGGATCATATTGTATGATCTGTATAGATTAATTAGGACATAACTGACATCTTTACAATAATGGGAACTATTGAGTCTTCCAACTCATGAACAGGGAATATCTCTCCATTTATTTTAATCTTTTAAAATATCTTTTAAAAAGTTACCTTTACATTAACACAATTTATTCTTTTTATTTATTGGGCTGTGCTGGATCTTCTGGGCTTTCTCTAATTGCAGTGAGCAGGGGCTGCTCTTCACTGTGGGGCACTGGCTTCTCATCGCAGTGGCTTCTCTTGTTGCAGGGCATGGGTTCTGGGCACAGAGGCTTCAGTAGCCGGGGCTCATGGGCTCAGTAATTATGGCTCACAGGCCCTAGGGAGCACAGGCTTTAGTAGCTGTGGTGCACAGGCTCAGAAGTTGTGGTGCCCTGACTTTAGTTGCTCCTCAGCATGTGGAATCTTCCTGAATCAGCGATTGAAACTGTATCCCCTGCATTGGCAGGCAGATTCTTGCCCATTGTACCACCAGGAAAGTCCTGAATCTTTTAAAATTTCTTGAAGTAATGTTTATAGTTTTCAGTGTGAGGAGATTACATATCTTTAGTTAAAGTTATCATTAGGCAGTTAGAATGTTTTGAAGCTGTTGTAAATGTTATCTTTAAAACTTTCATTTTGTTTTTGATGATATGTAGAAATGAAGTTGATTTTGTATATTGATCTCATATTTAGAGATTTAGATTGCTAAATTCACTTATTTTGATTTGTAAATTACTTTGGATTTTCTATGTATACACTCATATTATCTGAAAATGATGACAGTTTTATTTCTTTCTTTTCAATTCTTATGCATCTTATTTTATTCTTCTTTTCTTACTGTACTAGCTAAGACTTCAACTTGAAAAGAAGTGCTGATAACAGTAATTATTTTCCCACCTCATTTGGAAAATGTTTAATAAATCACCACTAAGTATGAAATTGTTGCACGTATTTTTATAGATACCTTTATCAGATTGTCTTAATGGTACCTTTCAATAAACAGACGTGATCCAGTATATCAATATTTTCCTTTATGAGTAATACATTGTGAATCCTGTTTTGGACATCTTCCTATGCCAAGGTCATAGAAATATTTTATATTATCTTCTAGAAGAATTTTTAATTCTAAAAATTAAGTATCTCTATATATTTATATTCTGTTTCTGGACTTCATTTTTTAGCATATCATAATTAGCCATTTGTTCCATTTTATTTCTCTCTCTCTCTCCTTTCCACCTGAACTTTCTTTTGGTTGAAAGGCACGATAAGCTGTTACCAGCCTGGGCTCAGTGGCAAAATCAGTTTCTTTTACATATATCTATCCTTTTAAAAATCTTTTCCCATTTAGGTTATTAAACAATATTGAGCAGAGTTCCCTATGCTATTTAGTAGGTCCTTGTTGGTTATCTGTTTTAAATATGGTAGTCTGTATATGTCAATCTCAAACTCCCAGTTTATCCCCTCTACCATCTTTCTCCTTGGTAAACCATGAATGCTAATCGCTTCAGTCATGTCTGACTCTGCAAACCCATGGACTATAGACCGCCAGGCTCCTCTGTCCATGAACACTGGAGTAGGTTGCCATGCCCTCCTCCAGAGGATCTTCTGGACCCAGGGATCAAACCTGCATCTCTTATGTCTCCTGCATTGACTGGCAGGTTCTTTACCACTAGTGCCACTTGGCAAGCCCCTTGTAAACCATAAGTTTGTGTTCTATGACTGTGAGTCTGTTTTTGTTTCATAAATAAGTTCATTTGTATCATATTTTTTAGATTCCACATACAAGTATTATCTTGTGATATTTGCTTTATCTGATTTACTTCACTTGGTATGATAATCTCTATCCATGTTGCTGCAAATGGTATTATTTCATTCTTTTTAATGGCTGAGTAATACTCCATTGCGTATATGTTACACATCTTCTTTATCCATTCTTCTGTTGATGGACATTTAGGTTGCTTCAATGTCTTGGCTGGGGCTTCTCTGGTGGCTCAGATGGTAAAGAATCTGCCTGCAGTGCAGGAGACCCAGGTTTGATCTCTGGGTTGGGAATATCCCCTGGAGAAGGGAATGGCTACCCACTCCAGTATTCTTGCCTGGAGAATTCCTTTACAGAGGAGCCTGGCAGGCTACAGTCCATAGGGTTGCAAAGAGTCAGACACAACTGAGTGACTAATGCTTTCACACTTCATGTCTTGGCTTTAATTTGTATTGTAAACAGTGCTGTAATGAACATTGGAATGCATGTATCCTTTTGGACTGACTGTGTCTTTTTTTTTTTTTTATTCTTCTGGATATATTCCCAGGGATTGCAAGATCATATGGTACCTCTATTTTTGTTTTTTTAAGGAACTTCTATACCATTCTCCATAGTGGCTATACCAATTTACATTCCCACCAACAGTGTAGGAGGGCTCCCTTTTCTCCACACCTTGTCCAGAGTTTCTTGTTTATAGTCTTTTTGATGATGGCCATTTAGAATGGTGTGAGGTGATATCTCCTTGTAGTTTTAATTTGTATTTCTCTAATAATTAGTGATGTTGTGCATTGTTTCATGTGCCTCTTGGCTATCTGTATATCTTCTTTCTTTTTTTATTTTTTAAGTTATGAAAGTATGACAACACATTTATAAGAGACTTGGAAAATACAGAACAAGTTACAATATACTCCCACTATATATTACAATTATCTTTTTAAGTAGATAAATTAAGATTTTTAGTTGGAGTTTCAATATCAAACTCTCAAAAATTAATAGAATGACTAGAGAGAAAAGTGGGATGATATAGTAGACCTGAAAATCAGTATGAACCAATTCAACATAATTAAGATTTTCACACAACAGTAAGCAACAGATTCAATTCAATTCTATTCTATTCAAGTACCCATAGACTATAAACCAGGAGACACTGGAACATATCCAGGGACATAAAACAAGGTGCAAGAATTTTGTCGTCTAAAGTTACTGAAATCATACAGAATCTGTTCTCTTATCACTGTTATACTGGAAATCAATATCAAAAGCTATTTGAAGATAACCCACATATTTTCAAGTGCAGTGTGACATTTCCCAAGAGAGAACTTTTACTTAGTCATTGAAAGCCTCAATAAAATTAAAAGACTGAAAAAACACAAAGGGTGATTGCAGAGAAGAAAATATTTAAATGAGAAATTAATATCAAAATGAGAAATCAATATCAAAGATACTTTTAAAATGTCATGTATTTGGAAATTAAATGTATACTTTTAAATGATGGGTGTATCTAAGAAGTCATAACAAGGAAAATTAGAAAATATTTGTAACAGCATAAAAATGAAAAGAGAATTTATCAGAATTTGTTGCATGCAGCTGAGGCTGCTCAATGCAATTAAATACAGTGTGGAGTCTTGAGTAAGGTATAAAAACAAACAATGGACACTAGCACAAAATTTTGTGAAATTTGAACAAAATTTATACTTTAGTTATTAACTGTTGTTGTTGTTTTTCAATTGCTAAGTTGTGTCCAACTCTTTGTGATTCCATGGACTGTGGCATGCCAGGCTTCCCTTTTCCTTCACTATCTCCTGGAGTTTGCTCAAATCCATGTTGACTGAGTCGGTGTTGCTATCTAACCATCTCATCCCCTGCTTCCCTCTCCTCCTTTTGCTTTCAGTATTTCCCAGTATCGAGGTCTTTTCCAATGAGTTGGCTTTTCTCATCAGGTGGTCAAAGCATTGGAGCTCAGCTTCAGCATCAGTCCTTCCAATGAATATTTAGGGTTGATTTCCTTTAGGATTGACTGGTTTGATCTCCTTGCAGTCCAAAGGACTCTCAAGAGTCTTCTCCAGTATCACAATTCAAAAACATCAGTTCTGTGCTCAGCCTTCTTTATGGTCCACCTCTCATATTTACATGACTACTGGAAAAACCATAGCTTTAACTATATGGACGTTTGTCAGCAAAGTGATATCTTTGCTTTTTAATACACTGTCTAGATTTGTCATAGCTTTCCTTCCAAGGGGCAAGCTTTTTCAAATTTCAGACTACAATCACCATCAGCAATGATTTTGGATCCCAAGAAAATAAAAGCTGTCACTGTTTGCACTTTTCCCCCTTCTGTGTGCCTTGAAGTAATGCAATGATCTTAGTTCTTTGAATGTTGAGTCCTAAGCCAGCTTTTTCACTGTCCTCTTTCAACCTCATCAATAAGCTCTTTAGTTCCTTTTCACTTTCTGCTGTTAGAGTGGTATCATCTGCATAACTGAGGTTGTTGATATTTCTCCTGGCAATCTTGATTCCAGCTTTTAATTCATTCAGTCTGGTATTTCTCATGATGTGCTCTGAATAGAAGTTAAGTGAACAAGGTGACAGTATACATCCCTGAGATACTCCTTTCCCAATTTTGAACCAGTCCATTGTCTCATGTCCAATTTTAGCTGTTACTTCTTGACCCACATACATATTTCTCAGGAGACAGGTAAGGTGATCTGGTATTCGCAACTCTTAAGAATTTTCCACAGTTTGTTGTGATCCATACAGTCAAAGGCTTCTGCATAGTTGATGAAGTAGAAGTAGATGTTTTCTGGAATTCCCTTGCTTTCTTTATGATCCAACAAACATTAGCAATTTGCTGTCTATCATATGTTAATCTCCTGTTCTTTTTTTTACAACATAGTATTTCTTTATTTTCTCAGAATTGTATTTGAAGTTCAAACCTCATTCAAAAGTTTTAAAATCATTAAAATAATAAGTTTTCTAGACTTTTAGCAGTAATACCAGATGCCAGAATGAATGGAACTATATCAAAGTATTGAACAAATATAAATGATAAATCTATCATTTACGGGTAGAATCAAGATGTCATAAATTTTTTAGCTAGGCCAAAATTTATGTTTTCTAATATATATATATTATCTTATACATATATATGTCTGCATATATATATACAAACCTTTATAAATATATGTGTGTATATATATATGTATACAAAAGCTTTTATACTACATTAGATAAAGGTTTGAAAAAGAACAACAAAGGGAGAGAGATGGAGAAGTAGGAAAACAAACTAAATTAAACGGGAGCACTGAATGTGAAATAGAAAAGTGAAGCAAACTAGATAAACGTAAAAGGTCGTCATATAGTCCAGTTGTTTTTAAACATGGCTGCTCATTAGAATCATATCTGGAGCTTTGGAGAGAGAAACAACACTTGGGTATTTGTATTTTTCAAAAACTTCCAAGATTTTGCATCTGGATATGCATCTGGATTTTAAAAAGTGATTACAAGTTTTTCTATTAAATGATAGTTTCAGTATTATAGAATCCTATTGTTTTCTGTTGACCAATCATGATACAATGGTATTAAATGAATAATAGTTACATAATGGAAAAGATGTTATCAGTTTTTACAAACAATAGCCAGACCAAAAAAATAAAAGATAATTATAATTACAAGCCATAATGGAAATATGATTAACCAAACAATATAAACCTGCTAGAACTAACACCCCCAAAAGATGTCCTTTTCATTATAGGGGACTGGAATGCAAAAGTAGGAAGTCAAGAAACACCTGGAGTAACAGGCAAATTTGGCCTTGGAGTACAGAATGAAGCAGAGCAAAGGCTAATAGAGTTCTGCCAAGAGAATGCACTGGTCACAGCAAACACCCTCTTTCAACAACACAGGGGGGGACTCTACACATGGACATCACCAGATGGTCAACACTGAAATCAGATTGATTATATCCTTTGTAGCCAAAGATGGAGAAGCTCTATACAGTCAGCAAAAACAAGACCAGGAGCTGACTGTGGCTCAGATCATGAACTCCTTATTGCCAAATTCAGACTCAAATTGAAGAAAGTAGGGAAAACCATTACACCATTCAGGTATGACTTAAATCCCTTATGACTATAAAGTGAAAGTGAGAAATAGATTTAAGGGACTAGATCTGATAGAGTGCCTGATGAACTATGGACGGAGGTTCGTGACATTGTACAGGAGACAGGGAGCAAGACCATCCTCAAGAAAAAGAAATGCAAAACAGCAAAATAGCTGTCTGAGGAGGCCTTACAAATAGCTGAGAAAAGAAGTGAAAGGCAAAAGAGAAAAGGAAAGATATACCTGTCTGAATGCAGAGTTCCAAATAACAGCAAGAATAAGAAAGCCTTGCTAAGTGATCAATGCAAAGAAATAGAGGAAAACAATAGAATGGGAAAGATTAGAGACCTCTTCAAGAAAATTAGAGATATCAAAGGAACATTTCATGCAAAGATGGGCTTAATAAAGGACAGAAATGGTATGGACCTAACATTAGCAGAAGATATTAAGAAGAGGTGGTAAGAGTACACAGAAGAACTGTACAAAATAGACCTTCACGACCCAGATAATCATGAAGGTGTGATCACTCACACTCACCTAGAGCTGATCATCCTGGAATGTGAAGTCAGGTAGGCCTTAGGAAGCATCACTACGAACAAAGCTAGTGGAGGCAATGGAAGTCCAGTTGAACTATTTGAAAGCCTAAAAGATGATGCTGTGAAAGTGCTGCACTCAATATGTCAGCAAATTTGGAAAACTCACCAGTGGCCACAGGACTGGAAAAGGACAGTTTTCATTCCAATCCCAAAGAAAGGGAATGCCAAAGAATGCTCAAACTACCACACAATTGCACTCATCTCACACGCTAGCAAAGTAATGCTCAAAATTCTCCAAGCCAGGCTTCAGCAATATGTGAACCATGAACTTCCAGATGTTCAGGCTGGTTTTAGAAAAGGCAGAGGAACCAGAGATCAAATTGCCAACATCCACTGGATCATGGAAAAAGCAAGAGAGTTCCAGAAAAACATCTATTTCTGCTTTATTGACTATGCCAAAGCCTTTGACTGTGTGGATCACAAGAAACTGTGGAAAATTCTGAGAGAGAAGGGAATACCAGACCACCTGACCTGCCTCTTGAGAAACCTGTATGTAGGTCAGGAAGCAACAGTTAGAACTGGACATGGAACAACAGACTGGTTCCAAATAGGAAAAGGAGTACGTCAAGGCTGTATATTGTCACCCTGCTTATTTAACTTCTATGCAGAGTACATCATGAGAAACGCTGGGTTGGAGAAAAACAAGCTGGAATCAAGATTGCCAGGAGAAATATCAATAACCTCAGATATGCAGATGATACCACCCTTATGGCAGAAAGTGAAGAAGAAGTAAAGAGCCTCTTGATGAAAGTGAAAGAGGAGAGTGAAACAGTTGGCTTAAAGCTCAACATTCAGAAAACTAAGATCATGGCATCCGGTCTCATCACTTCATGAGAAATAGATGGGGAAACAGTAAAAACAGTGTCAGACTTTATTTTGGGGGGCTCCAAAATCACTGCAGATGGTGATTGCAGCCATGAAATTAAAAGACGCTTGCTCCTTGGAAGGAAAGTTATGACCAATTAGACAGCATATTAAAATCAGAGACATTACTTTGCCAACAAAGGTCCGTCTATTCAAGGCTATGGTTTTTCCAGTAGTGAAAACCCAGTAGTATGGTTTTTCCAGATGTGAGAGTTGGACTATAAAGAAAGCTGAGTGCTGAAGAATGATGTTTTTGAACTGTGGTATTGGAGAAGACTCTTGAGAGTCCCTTGGACTACAAGGAGATCCAACCAGTCCATCCTAAAGGAAATCAGTCCTGAATATTCATTGGAAGGACTGATGTTGAAGCCGAAACTCCAATATTTTGGCCACCTGATGTGAAGAGCTGACTCATTTGAAAAGACCCTGATGCTGGGAAAGATTGAGGGCAGGAGGAGAGGGTGATGACTGAGGATGAAATGATTGGATGGCATCACCAACACAATGGACATGAGTTTGAGTGGACTCTGGGAATTGGTAATGGACAGGGAGGCCTGGTGTGCTGTGGTTCATGGGGTCACAAAGAGTCAGACACGACTGAGTAACTGAACTGATCTGAACTGAACAATATAAAATAATTACATAGAATTTGAGGGGTTAACTAGAGTGATGTGGTAAGTAGAAGTGCATACATGCACACATTTTCATCTGCCCAGCCAGTTGGTGCCTGTAATCTATTTACATTTAAGGTAATTATTGATATATATGCTCCTATTACCAGTTTCTTAATTGTTTTGAATTTTTTTGTAGGTCTTTTCCTTCTCTTATGTTTCCTGCTGAGAGAAGTTCCTATAGCATTTGTTGTAAAGTTGGTTTGGTGGTGCCGAATTCTCTTAACTTTTGCTTGTCTGGAAACTTTTCATTTCTACATCAAATCTGAATGAGAGTTTTGTTGGGTAGAGTACACTTGGTTGTAGGTTCTTCGCTTTCATCACTCTAGATATACCATGCCATCTCCATCTGGCTTGTAGAATTTCTTTCTACAAGCCAGATTTGAGAAATCAGTTGATAACCTGATGGGAGTGCCCTTGTATGTTATTTGTCGTTCTTCCTTTGTTGCCTTTAACATTTTATCTTTGTCTTTAAGTTTTGTCAGTTCAATTACTGTGTGTCTCAGTGAATTCCTCCTGGGGGTTATCCTGCCTGGAACTCTCTGTACTTTCTGGACTTGGTTGACCATTTCCTTTCCCATGTAAGGGAAGTTTTCAGCTTTTATCTCTTCAGATATTTTCTTGAGTCCTTTCTCTCTCTTTTCTCTTTCTGGTACCCCTCTAACTCAAATGTTAGTGCATTTAATGTTGTCCTAGAGGTCTCTTAGGCTGTCCTTTTTTCAATCTTTTTTCTATATTCTGTTTTGTGGGAGTGATTTCCACCATTCTGTCTTCCAGATCACTTATCCTTTCTTCTGTTTCAGTTATTCTGCTATTGATTTCTTCTAGTGTATTGTTCATCTCTGTTTGTTTGATCTTTAGTTCTTCTAGGTCTTTGGTAAACACTTCTTGCATCTTCTCCGTTCTTTTTCTGAGATCCTGGATCATTTTCACTAGCATTATTCTGAATTTTTTTTTTCTGAAAGTTTGCCCATCTCCACTTCATTTAGTTGTCTCTGTGGGATTTTATCTTGTCCATTCATCTGGGACATAACCCTCTGCTTTTTCATTTTGATTAACTTTCTGTCATGTGGTTTTCATTCTCTCTGCTGTGGGATTTTGGTTCTTCTTGCTTCTTCTCTCTGCCCTCTGGTGTGAGGTGATATCTCATTGTAGATTTGATTTGCATTTCTCTAATAATGAACGATGTTGAGCATCTTTTCATGTGTTTATTCACCATCTGTTTGCTTTTGAGAAATGCCTGTTTAGGTCTTTTGCCCATTTTTTGATTGAGTTGTTTGCTTTTTTGGTATTGAGTTGCATGAACTGCTTATATATCTTGGAGATTAAGCCTTTGTTAATTGTTTCATTTGCTATTATTTTCTCCCATTCTGAGGGTTGTCTTTTGACCTTGTGTATAGTTTTCTTTGCTGATTTAGCACAATATATTATATTGATAAATTAGTTCTTTTAATTCTTTCCAGACAATGGAGGGAGTCTGGAACACTTTAACTCCATTTATTATATTCCTGATTTATATGCTACTGTTCATTATATATTTTAATTCTCTCTTTATATTAACCCCTGTAAAGCATTATTATCAATGTTGTTTTATATAAACATAATTACCCATACTACCCATTTACCTACATCAGTACCTTCTCTTGCTCTTAATTCCTTCTTGCCTCTCTAAGTGTCCATGTGGTATCATTGTCTTTCTGACTGAAGAACATCTTTTACTATCTTCTTTAGTTCTGATATGCTGATATGGTGATGAAATCTCTATTTCTGTTTGTCAGAAAAATGTCTTTATTATACCTTCTTTCTTGAAAGATGTTTTCATTGGATAAAGAATCTAGGTTTTTATTTTCTTTCAACACTGTAAAGATATTTTATTGTCTTCTGATTTCTGTTGAGAAATCAGTTGTCAGTTAAAAGCTTTGTTCCTTTGAAGTTGATCCATTACCCCCCAAAGATTTTCTCTGATTTTCTGAAGTTAGTACTATGATATTTTTCAATATGATTTCCTTTTGCTTTATTTTCTTAAGTATTTTTGAATCTATGGTTTGATGTCTTTCATTAGCTTTGAAAAATTTCACCCATTATTTTTTCAAATATCACATCTAATAAATCTTTTCTCTCTTTTCTTTCTGGGACTAGAGTACACATATGATACCCCTTTTTACTCTAGCTCTCTGTTGCTTATGTTCTTTTTTAGTATCTTCCATCTTTTGCTCTCTCTAAGTATCTTGCTTTGGATATTTTCTTCTTATCTTACCATTCAAACTTTCTTTCTTCAGCTGTATGTATCCTGCTCTTAAATCTAGGCACTATGGTCTTAAACTCATTGCTTTTTTCACTTCTAGAACTTTGATTACCTTTTTTTTTTATAATTTGTGATTCTCTGCTATAACCCCAATTTAAAATAATTTCCTCCAATGTATTAAGAATAGTTAAAGTTTGATAACTCTATTATATGGATCTCCTGCGTTTCTATAATCTGTTGCTTATCTCTTTTTTTCCTTTAAATTATACTTTGCTGTCTTCTTAAGTGCTGACTAAGTTTTATTCTACACAGAATATTGTGTTTGAAAAATTTTAGGAGGAATGTTTGGAGGCTCTGTTGTCTTCCTTCAGAGAAGATTTTCATTTGTTTCTGGCAGATGGCTAAGGTACATTATCAATTGCAGATATTCTTAATCTAGTTATAAAGATTGAGATACTTTGAAACATGACACAGTTGCTGCAAGAGCTGGACTGTTTTTGTTTATTCTTACTTCTAGGTACAGCTTAAGGGGTTCTGACCGAAAGAGCTAGAGGTTTATCAAGACATTCCCTTCTTGAAGACTTTGAACTACAACTTTTGTCCCTCTAGCTTTTCAAAACTATCCAAATCTCTTCTCATTAGGGTCAAGTGATGAGGGAGTTGTTGTGGCAATATCCTTATAAAAGCGTAACATGAAGGACCCTGGTAGTGATAGAACTGTTCTGTATCTTGAGTGTGGTGGTGATCATATAAGTTTACATATGATAAAATTTACACACACAAGCACACATAAATGAATGCATGTTAAATGGATAAAATCTGAATAATGTTGGTGGATTATATCCATGTAAGTTTCCTGGTTGTGAAATTGTAGTGTAGTTATGAAAGAAATCATTGTTGAGACTTCATGAAGGATATGTGAGACCTCTCTTCATTGTTTCTTTTTTGTATGGTAAAATATACATAACACAAAATTTACCATTTGACAGTTTTATGTGTATAATTCAGTGACATTAAATGTAGTAACGATGTTGTGCAACCAGCATCGCTGTTCATTTTCAGAACTTTTTCTTGATCCTAGGTAGAGGCTCTGTACCCATTAAATAACAGCTCCCTATAGCCTCCCTCTCCCAAGGCTGAGGTAGCCTTTATCCTACTTTCTGTTTCTATAAATTTGTCTTTTTTATGTACCTCATATAAATGGAATCATATAATATTTCTTCTTTTGTGTCTGGCTTACTTAATTTATCATAATCTTTTCATGGGTCACTCATGCTGTGGCATGTATCAGAATCTCATTCCTTTAAAAGGTTTAATAATATTCCTTGTATGTATATACTCATTTTGTTTATTCATCTGTTCAGGGACGTGTGGGTTGTTTTCAGCTTTTGGCTATTATGAATAATGCTGTTATGAACATTGGTGTACAAGTATGTGTGTGAGTCCTTGTTTTCAATTCTTTTTGGCATATACCTAGAAGGGAATTGCTGGATCATATGATAATTCTATATCTAACAGTTTGAGGAACTGCCAAATTGTTTTTAACAGCAAATGCACCATTTTACATTCCCACCAGCAATGTACAAAGGTTCCACTTTCTTTACATTCTCAAACCACAAACACTTGTGGTTTCTATTTTTTTTTTCTTGATAATAACCATCCTAATGAGTGTGAAGTATTATCTCATTGTCATTTTGATTTGCATTTCCCAATGACTGATAATGTTCAGCATCTTTTCCTATATTTATTCACCATTTGTATATCTTGGTGAAATGTCCTTTGCCCATTTTAAAATCAATTGTTTTTCTGTACTGTTTCTTACAGCTGCATATGGGTCTGCAATAATTTCAAAATGAAAAAGTTTAATAAAATATGTTTCTTTTTTCTTAGCCTTTCAACTGCCTCTTCTTAAAAGTAGATGATGTCCTTAGTGGGAATTTGCCCCCAATATGTAGTTTCTATCTGTGAGTTTCCTTTTCTTCCCAAATCTATGCTCTATTGTTCTTTGTTGGCTTTTTAGCTCACCAGTGCCTTCAAACAGCTGTTTTAAACATTTTGTCCAGCTTTTCTATCTGTTATCAATGAAATGGTTGATCCATGCTGCCTAACTCACCGCTATTGGAACTCTCTTTTTGTTCACCTTTGGTTTTGCAAAAGACCAAACAAGTTTAAATAAATTTAAAAGTAAATTTTTTAAGCTAATTCTTTCTAAAATTATTTATTTGGCGGCACTATCTCTTCGTTGTGGCATGTGGGGTCTTTGATCCTCATTGTAGCCTGCATGATCTTTAGTTGTGGCATGTGAACTCTTAGTGTGGCATGCGGGCTGTAGTTCCCTGACCAGGGATCAAACCTGGAACTCTTGCTTTGGGAGCGTGGATTACTAGCCACTGGACCACCAGGGGAGTCCTCAAAGCTAATTCTTTATGAAGCCTATAAACAACACTAAAGCTTTACTTAGTAGGAGTATTGAAAACATTTCTGCATGATACGGAGATAATATGGACTAGGTATATAGGATAAAATGATACAGTTTATTCCTCATCTTAGAGTATTTCCAGAGAGGAAGATGTGCTTAAAGCATTCTTACTATCAGAAAAGACATTTATTTTATCAGGATCTCCTGCTTAAACATCATCTCTGCAGAGCAGCTGTGTTGAGGGGCCCCCAAAACTGTTCTTTGTTTTGATGATTCACTAGGAGGGCTCATAGGTCCCAGAAAAATCAACGGAAAGGAAAGATATATGGGATGAAGTTTAGAGGAAACCAGGGGCGTGCTTCCAAGAGCCCTCTCCTAGGACTTGCCTAATTGCTCCAGCAACTGATTGTGACATGTGTGAAATGCTGCCTGCCAGGGAAGACCACCCAAACTGGTTGCCCAGAGTGTTTGTTGGGGATCAGCACATAAGCATATAGCCCCTACATGAGTAATTTCAATCACCGAAGTTCCAGAGCCCCATAGAGAAAGACCAAACCTGAGGAAGGAAGCACCCATTTTACTCTCTAATCCCTCACCCTTCAGTGTGTTTCTTAATGGTACTTATCATTATCTGACTTGAGCTGTATAATCATTATTTATTTGATACTACTTAAGTAGCATATATTTTATTTCTTATCTATTACCATTCTTCCTCCACTAGAATATAAGTCCAAAAACTGTTTTGTATTCCCAGTGTCTAAAACAATGCTTGGTCTAGAGAAGGTACTTAACTGATATTTGATGAGTAAATGAATGAATGAAAATGATTGTTTATGCAGTTACTTAGAAATGCCAATAATGTTGGCTGGATCTCAATTATTGGGATGTGCTGTTGTTCTATGCATGACAGTTTTCTCATCTGTTTATTTCTCTCTCCTAAACAGGTCTATAATTCAATAGCCAGATTTTCCCCTCGAAGGTTTGTTTTGCCCTTACATGTCAATTTGAATGCCCCTGAGGGAGAGAACCTCAGCCCGTTGCCCTATTCTTCAGCCAGTGCTGTGAAACAGGCTGATGGAAAGGTATGCTATGAATGGATATTAGCCTAAGACTTTGACCCTCAGCAGTGTTTCTTTATTCACTAATAAAGTAGTGTGGCTATGTAGTGTGGCTGTTCTCCACCATGTTTGGTGCCTAGTAAGTTTCATAACATTCAGCTGAGCAGGGTAGGATCATGGAGCATGGCTTGAAAAAGAGTTGCAGAATTCTAGGTGGGAGTGAGCACCGTGTTTACCTATCCCTTTTGTGTTTTCCCCACTCCAGTACTCTTGCCTGGAAAATCCCATGGATGGAGGAGCCTGGTGGGCTGCAGTCCATGGGGTCGCTAACAGTTGGACACAACTGAGCAACTTCACTTTCCCTTTTCACTTTCATGCATTGGAGAAGGAAATGGCAACCCACTCCAGTACTCTTGCCTGGAAAATCCCATGGACGGAGGAGCCTGGTGGGCTGCAGTCCATGGGGTCACTAAGAGTCGGACACGACTGAGCAACTTCACTTTACTTTTGTGTTTTCCTATCCCTTTTGTGTTTTGAAAGAGGTTTATACAGCTTTCAAAGTGTCGTGCCCTGTCTAAGTATTTAAGATCGGCGCTAACCATCCCCACATTTTAGATCGTTTGTGCTTACATATCACTATATAGCTATCAGCGTCTCAGCTCTAGTAAAATAAAAGCCCATGTCCACCTCTTATGCCATTTGACAACTTAGTCACAAAACCCAATCATCTTTTATGTGTTGTTACATATGATGAAAAGAGAAAAAAATATTTTAAAAAATGATGTAGAACCTCAGTTCTCAAGCCCTGTCACAAACTTTTATATGGTGTTAGCCCCCACACTGACCTGGAGAAAGTAAGAATTAAGCAATCAGTTCTTTCGTGCTCTCTTTTAGATTTGGTGCTCTTATGAAAATCTATGTCCTGAGGCCCTAGAAGAGGAAGGAGGTATTGAATTTCCCCAGATCAACTATGGGCAATTCAGTGGCAAAAAGTATCAGTTCTTCTATGGCTGTGGCTTCCAGCATTTGGTGGGTGATTCTCTGATCAAGGTTGACGTGGTGAACAAGACGCTGATGGTAATGAAATTCCGCTTCCTTTTCTGAACTCTTTAAAGACCTGTTCTGCCCTTTGAATTAATTCCTGTTTTGTTTAAGGTAGATCTTGAGATTTTAAAAGAGTTAAGCAGCTACTTACTCTTTTTAAAAACACTTTTTATTTTATATTGGAATATAACCCATTAACAATGTTGTGACAGTTTCAGGAGGACAGCAAGGGGACTCAGCCATATATATACATGTATCCATTCTCTCTTAAGTTCCCCTCCCATCCAGCCTGCCACCTAACATTGAGCAGTTTCTTGTACTAACATTAGGACCTTGTTGGTTGTCCATTTTAATTATAGCAGTGTGCACCTGTCAATCCCAAACACCCTAACTCTCCCTTCCCCATATTCTTTTCCTAGCAATCATGTTTGTTCTCTAAGTCTGTGAGTCTGTTTCTGCTTCATAAATAAGTTCATTTGTATAATTTCTTTTTAGATTCCACATACAAGGAATGTCAAATGATATTTTTCCTCTCTCTGACTTACTTCACTCAGTATGACAATCTCTAGGTCCATCCATATTGCTCAAAGAAACCACTTACTTCTGTTAAATCTGAGAACCATGGAATTAGGGGTATGTTCCCTTTAGGGAATCTAAATGAACCACAAGCCCAGAAAAGTAATTCTACGCTTGATGGTATTTTGAGAGAAATCATGGGACACATCTATTTCCGGTTGATGGGAAATTATAACTATACAACTTGTGTTTGATGATGATGGAATTTGCCACTGCAAAGGCTCCCTCTCCTATATTCAATTCAGTAAGCCTGACTCTTCCACTGTTGGATTGTTGTATTGGCAGCCAAATTCATGCTGGGGCTGACAAAAGCTATAGAACACTTCCAGCTCATAACCAGTCTTCTATCAAATACTTTTTTGGGGACTTACAGGTTTGGAGAGAAGATGGCTTTTATCCCTCAGAACCTGTTTTTGTTCCGGTACCAGGAGCCAGTAAAGAAGATGATGGGGTCATTCTTTCTGTGGTGATCACCCCTAACCAGGTAAATGTATTTCCACCACTAGACAGAAAGAAAAGTAGCACTGGGCCTTTTGAGGGTTATATTTAGTGATGCTGTCGATCGTTTATTTTTATTCCAGTTTGACACCTTCTCCCTTTTGTTTCTCTCTTTATTATTTAGATACCCTTTTATCATAATTAGTACTTTATTACAGTTTTAAAATTCTACTTTTAGAATCATAGTAATTTACATTTGATAGGAATTTATTTACAAACTACTTTCATACATATTATCCTATTTAGTCATCAAAACAGCTTTGTGGGTATCATTTTACACATGTTGAATTTGTAACTTAAGGAAGTTGAAAGAGACTTGCATCAAATCTTATAGTTGTAAAGCCAGTATTGAAATCCCAATCTTCTGAATTCTAGTCCAATATTTTATACCACCCTCTGTGCTGCCAGTTTTAATTGAGAGACCCAAAAATCTAATGTGATAGCCTCCGACTTAGTGTCTCAATAATCTTGATATCTAATTTCTTGTCTAGAGAAGACTTGTGGCTGATAGATTCACTTTGAGTTCCAACTTTGATCATTTATAAGTAGCTGCCTAGGTATAGGATTGTGATGCTTTTTAAGGTTTTGGGGAGAAAAGTGTAATCAGTAATGTCGGCCATGGGCTTAGGACTTAGTCCTCATGCAGTGTATTTGCCACTCCTGTAATTAGACCAGGCAAATCTCAATCTGCCTTGCAATGCTACCTTTTGAACAGCTCCAGAATAACACAAAATAGAGGCATTTTATTTTGGGAGAAAGAATTTTTATATCTCTTAGGAGATGGAAAAGGGGCAGGTAGGAAGATCCTTAAACCCAAAGAGATTCTATGAAGGTAATAGATATAAATGTAATTTGTTTGCTCTAGGTATGAACTTCTTCAGCTATAATTTCCTTTTTTTCGTTCAGTTCATCATTCTGCAAACACTTAGTGAATGAATCAGCAAGCCACTGTACCCAGTGCTGGGAATGGATATTAAGATGAGAAAAATGGTCTCTCCCTTAGGAATTTTACAGCCCACTAGAGGAAACAGATTTCTGATAGAAACAAAGAGAATTTTCAGTATTGTCTCTCCTTTTCTAGAATGAAAGAAATTTTCTCCTTGTCTTGGACGCCAAGAACTTTGAAGAACTGGGCCGAGCCGAAGTGCCTGTGCAAATGCCATATGGGTTCCATGGCACCTTCGTGACCATCTGATGGAACAGCCACAAGCTCTGGAAACTACGTTTGAATGAATGTGCTCGCTACGTAAGAGAGAGCAAAAGTGTACCTTACCTTCCAAACAGTAGACATCAGCTTTTAAAATTTCTGTTAAAATTTGAATTCATGAGATAATTATGCTGTTATATTTTCTTAGGGATTGTCAGGGAATGTTTAACAGGAGGATTCCTACATGCTGTTTCTCACAAGTCCTTTGTTTCTTTTTAAGCGAAACAGCACACTGGTCCCAGGAATTGGGGTCATTGTGTGCGACAGGCTTCAATCTTTAGTAAACATTCTCTTTACGACAAAACCGCTTAGTCTCAATCCCCTTTCTTGAGATATGGATCGTCTCCTGACCTTGTGACCATCATCATCCCTTGGTAACGGTTACTGTACATTTGGTTTTCTGATCTTTATCATTGATGAAAGAAATTTCTTGTACTACAGACTATATATACTCAAAGAAAAATCATTAAAACGCCTTTGCTCCACCAGAGATTGGGTCCCTGTGTCTTTCTTTCTTTCTCTCTCTCTCTCCAGCTGATTCCTTGGAGCGCAGAGACCCGTGTTGCTCACTCTCCTGCCCGGGCTTCTGAGACTCTCTCAAGAAGGCGCCCTGTGCCTTCACCCCTCCTCGAGAGGGTGCCCGGTGCCTTCGTGAGAGACTCAAGTCCTGTGTCAAGGACTTTATTGGTTTTCTGTGTAAACCAGAGAGTATCAGCCTTTTTCTCTCTTTCACTTTCTTATCGTCGCCTCCAGACCGCCAGGTCGCGGTCCATTAAAGGACCCCAACAAGGGATCTTCTTTGAAAACCTTAAGCATTGATACAACTTTTGAAGAGAGTTTTAAATTTATATTTACTGGAAATATCTTATGGGTAATAAAGATACATGAAAGAAAAAACTAGACCAGGATCAAAAACTAAAAATTGTCGCCACCAGATAGATGGGTAACAGAGGTTCTCATACTTGGAAGAAGAAATAAAAATAAATATAGCTAGTAGAATGTGAATATAGGTCTGAAAAATCTCCCCCTTTCTTTCCATCACAGTCTACCTGTTGCTTCTAAGTACTCACAGAGGATGTCATGCTTGCATGCTCCTTGTAAAATGCCTACTTTTCTGCTGTCCGCAGCAGATGCCACTGCAGTTGAGCCATCCACTACCACCTCCTATCCTGCCCCCAGCTCAGGCTTGGGAGGCTGTTGTTTTGAGAGATGTTGTTAAAATCAGGCATTTTTCCTAATCTTCTGGTGTCTGGTTCTTCAGAGATTCATGAAAAGTTGGTATTAGGTTGGTACAAAAGTAATTGCAGTTTCAGACCATAAATTTTAAATCATTATAACTAGGCTCAACATATCTTTATTAATCAAAATAGGAACCATTACAATCAACACATTTTTACCAATGAGAAATAAGTGTTAAAATCCATGCTTCAGGATTCAGTGAATTCTTGGAAATCATTTTCTGCCTCCTGCTGGTTGTAGAAGCATTTTCCTTGGAAAAAGTCGAAATGCTTGAAGAAGTGGTAGTCGATTGGCAAGAGGTCGGATGAATACGGTGGATGAGGCAAAACTTCAAAGCCCAATTCATTCAACTTTTGGTTGTGTGGTTGTGTGACCTGTGGTCTGGCGTTGTCATGGAGATGAATTCGGCCCTTCCTGTTGACCGATACTGGCTGCAGACCTTGCAGTTTTCAATGCATCTCATTGATTTGCTGAGCATACTCTCAGATGTAATGGTTTCACTGGGATTCAGAAAGCTGTAGTGGGTCAGACAGGCAGCAGATCATCAAACAGTGACCATGACCTTTTTCTGGTGCAAGTTTGGCTTTGGGTTAGATGGACATGGGTTTGGGTGGACTCTGGGAGTTGGTGATGGACAGGGAGGCCTGGCGTGCTGCAGTTCATGGGGTCACAAAGAGTCGGACACGACTGAGTGACTGAACTGAACTGACTGAACTTGGCTTTGGGAAGTGCTTTGGAGTTTCTTCTTGGTCCAACCACTGAGCTGGTCACCACGGGTTGTTGTATAAAATCCACTTTTCATTGCAAGTCACGATCTGATTGAGAAATGGTTTGTTGTTGCACAGAATAAGAGAAGACTATACTTCAAAATGAAATTAAAAAAAATTTCTGGTCAGCTCATGACTCACCCACTTATTGAGCTTTTTCACCTTTCCAATTTGCTTCAAATGCCAAACAACTGTAGAATGGTCGACACTGAGGTCTTCAGCAACTTCTCGTGTAGTTTTAAGAGGATCAGCTTTGTTGATTGCTCTCAATTTGTTATTGTCAACTTCCGATGGTCAGCTACTATGCTCCTCACCTTTGAGTCTTTTGTCTCCTTTGCAAAACGTCTTGAACTGCCACTGCACTGTATGTTCGTTAGCAGTTCCAGGGCCAAATGTGTTGTTGATGTTGCAAGTTATCACTGCTGCTTTGCTGCCCATTTTGAACTTGAATAAAAAATTCATTTGAATTTACCTTTTGTCTAACATCATTTCCCTAGTCTTAAATAAATATTAAAATAAACAAGTAATAAGTCATTAGCAAAAACAATAAAGCAAGAAATGTGCATTAAAATGATACATAACATAGACCACATTTATTCAAGAATGTATTCTAATATCAAAAGACAAAGTTCAGCCAGTGCAAAACCTCAGTTACTTTTGTACCAACTTAATAGTTCTTACTTCCAGATGTTAAAGGCAGAGGAACCAGAGATCAAATTGCCAACATCTGCTGGATCATTGAAAAAGCAAGAGAGTTCCAGAAAAAACATCTATTTCTGCTTTATTGACTATGCCAAAGCCTTTGACTGTGTGGATCACAATAAACTGTGGAAAATTCTTCAAGAGATGGGAATACCAGACCACCTGACCTGCCTCTTGAGAAATCGGTATGCAGGTCAGGAAGCAACAGTTAGAACTGGACATGGAACAACAAACTGGTCAAGGCTGTATATTGTCACCCTGCTTATTTAACTTCTATGCAGAGTACATCATGAGAAACGCTGGGCTGGAAGAAACACAAGCTGGAATCACGATTGCCAGGAGAAATATCAATCACCTCAGATATGCAGATGACACCACTCTTATGGCAGAAAGTGAAGAGGAACTAAAAAGCCTCTTGATGAAAGTGAAAGTGGAGAGTGAAAAAGTTGGCTTAAAGCTCAACATTCAGAAAATGAAGATCATGGCATTTGGTCCCATCACTTCATGGCAAATAGATGGGGAAACAGTGGAAACAGTCTCAGACTTTATTTTGGGGGTACTCCAAAACCACTGCAGATGGTGACTGCAGCCATGAAATTAAAAGATGCTTACTCTTTGGAAGAAAAATTATGACCAACTTAGATAGCATATTCAAAAACAGAAACATTACTTTGCCAACAAAGGTCCGCCTAGTCAAGGCTATGGTTTTTCCAGTGGTCATGTGTGGATGTGAGAGTTGGACTCTTGAGAGTCTCTTGGACTGCAAGGAGATCCAACCAGTCCATTCTGAAGGAGATCAGCCCTGGGATTTCTTTTGAAGGAATGATGCTGAAGCTGAAACTCCAGTACTTTGGCCACCTCATGTGAAGAGTTATCTCATTGGAAAAGACTCTGATGCTGGGAGGGATTGGGGGCAGGAGGAGAAGGGGACGACCGAGGATGAGATGGCTGGATGGCATCACGGACTCGATGGACGTGAGTCTGAGTGAACTCCGGGAGTTGGTGATGGACAGGGAGGCCTGGCGTGCTGAGATTCATGGCTTCGCAAAGAGTTGGACACGACTGAGCGACTGAACTGAACTGAACTGAACTGAATAGTTCTTCATTTAGTTGGGCAACAGGTGGCACTAGAGACCATATAATCTTTGCATTTCTAAACCCCAGCAGTTTTTACCAACGGCCCAGATCAGTCTAGATCTGTTACTTAAACCATATGCTCAAATGTCTTGTTCTTTTTTCCTTCAGTTATACTCCAAGCCCAGGCCAGTTAAACTGCGCTTACTCCTTGTGCATACTGAATGTTGCTGGAGGAAACCCCGCTCCCCCGCAAACATGTAGTCTGGGGCAATGTGAACTCATTAGGCTCAGTGTACAGTCCTGGACCAACATAGTTTCTTCTCAGTTTTCCTTGAGGCTTATTATAAACATCACAAACCTTATTCACTTTAGCAGAGAGTTGCATACATACAAATGCCACATGTTGGGGTTTCATGTCTGGGTTGGTGAGATATAGAACAACAGCAGTAGGTACAGAATGGCAAGAAGATGTCCAAATGGAACTTAATACAACAGGTGTGGGAGCTTAGAGGCTGAGATAACCATAAGAACATAAACCCTTTGATATTCACAGGAGTCTTTGAAAAGGCATTGTATCCCCCCAGACAAAACATGGAAGTTTTATCCAGATCTTATTTGGATCTGAAGGGTGAAGAAGACCACAGTTGACATCTGGGAGGTACATAGATATATCTGATCATGCCTTTCTTCTGTTTATAAACCTTTACTCTGTCCTACTACACAAAGAGTGAATCTCAATCATATGAAGATTAGCAGTATAAAAATAAAAATTTGATCCAAAGATGCCTGGATTCTGCCTCGGCCCTGCCATCAACACATTTCTCAAAGGAGAAGACAAAACAAGATCAACAACATTTTATAATCTAAGTGTGTATGGCTGGTAAACCAGTGCACAAAGTTTTGGAAATTGAATGAGCATATGACTTAGTCTTGGGGCTTTCCTGGTAGCTCAGCTGGTGAAGCATCCACCTGCAAGGCAGGAGACCCCGATTCGATTGTTTGGTCAGGAAGATCCCTTGGAGAAGGGATAGGCGACCTGCTCCAGTATTCTTGGGCTTCCCTGGTGTCTCAGATGGTAAAGAATTTGCCTGCACTGCGGGAGACCTGGGTTTAACCCTGGGTTGGGAAGATCCTCTGGAGGAGGGAATGGCAACCCACTCCAGTTTTCTTGCCTGGAAAATCCCATGGACAGAGGAGCCTGGTGGCTGCAGTGACTAAGCACAGCAGGGCATGAGTGAGGCTCAAAGCCTAGGCTGGCCTCTTCCTTTCCATAAGTTCACCTCTTAACTGGCCAGTGTCCAAAGACTCAGGGAAAGAAGTATGTGGTATACAAGTGAAGGGAAAAGGGATTAGGGTGCACCCTAGTGGCTTTATTGCTTCTGCAGACTATTTTCAAATAAAGCTATATTCTGAGGTACTGAGGGTTGAAACGTCAACACATTTAACTTTGAAGAGGACACAATTCAATTTGTAACAGGATGAATACAAATTCATTCACTACATGGGCTTGTGAATTTGAGGGTGAATCTGGTGAGTGTCTTCATATAGAATTAGCTTTAATAAAATAGAGCAAGAACTCTGCAAATACCGTGACATATTTTACTAAAGCAAATAAGTAAAGCAACTTCTCAGAAATTCTTTCTACCATTTTACCTTTTGTTTTGATTCCTTAAACTGTATTCAGAACAAGTGAAGTGTTAGAGGGTAGAGTGTTTATCTCCCATGCAGTCAATACCTGGGAAACATTTATATTATAAGTGATCTTGGATAAATAATTCACTTATCTGGGTCTGTGTTTTCTTATTTGTAAAGTGAGAGGACTGAACTAGAATGTGAATCTCTATCTCAAAAATCTCTGGTTTATAATTATTTAAAGTTATTTTATTTCCAACCCAATGGGGGAAAGGAGAAAAATATTTGAAAACATATGAGGAATATTTGCTGCATATTAATACTTTAATGCAGAACAAAGAGCATATAGCTGGAGTCAGGAGGCATTTGAGAGAAATCATCACTGGGGCTTTAATTTCTGCCATGCCCATGATTTTATCCATTCTTTCCAGTGCCTGGGACAGTGCCAGTCACAGTAGATAACTATTTAATGCTGCTGCTGCTGCTAAGTCGCTTCAGTCATGTCCGACTCTCTGCGACCCCATAGACGGCAGCCCACCAGGCTCCCCCGTCCCTTCCATTTCCTTCTCCAATGCATGAATGTGAAAAGTGAAAGTGAAGTCACTGAGTCGTGTCCAACTCTCAGCCACCCCATGGACTGCAGCCTCCCAGGCTCCTCCATCCCTGGGATTTTCCAGGCAAGAATATTGGAGTGGGGTGCCATTGGTAACTATTTAACGAAAGAATGAATTGAGGAAAGACATGACCTGGTGCATACTGGGAACTGTAAGTAGTTTGAGCAGATGCAAGAAAACAAGATCTTTTAAACGCAAGAGAGCAAGATCTTTTCACTCTGGAGATGTCTACAATGGGCAGAGAATTGCTAATATGTGTGTGTTTCTCAAGTGAATGTGCTTGCATTGTGGCAACCTAGAGTGCTAAGTGTCTCCATGCATGCACGTGGATGATAAAGACAGCTTGAGCGGTCTCCTTAGTATGACTCATTAAAAATAGGCCAAAGGCAGTATTTCTGAAAGCCGCGTGATACCCCACTTGCCCTCAAATTTTGCTCCCTTTAAACTATATTTAGGCTGGCCCTGGGACTCATCTCAGAATAAGCAGCATACAGAGTGAAGTAAGCCAGAAAGAAAATCACCAATACAGTATACTAACACATATATATGGAATATAGAAAGATGGCAATGATGACCCTGTATGCAAGACAGCAAAAAAGACACAGATGTGTATAGCGGACTTTTGGACTCAGAGGGAGAGGGAGAGGGTTAGGGAGAATGGCATTGAAACATGTATAATATCATGTAAGAATCGAACCTCCAGTCTATGTCCGATGCAGGATACAGCATGCTTGGGGCTGGTACACGGGGATGACCCAGAGAGATGTTATGGGGAGGGAGGTGGGAGGGGGGTTCATGTTTGGGAACGCATGTACACCCGTGGTGGATTCATGTTAATGTATGGCAAAACCAATACAGAATTGTAAAGTAAAATAAAGTTAAAAAAAAAAAAAAGAATAAGCAGCAACTGGTGGTTTCTACGGTAACCCAGGGCTTTCTAGAAGAGACTGGGAAGGACCTCAGTGAGCAGAGGTAACAATGAAGGACACTAAGCCCCCAACCACCTTATTCTATCGCTCTGAGGCGCGCCCATCTCTCTGAGTGCTTGCTATTCCAAGAGATGAGGATGGTAAGGGACCTCGGTTAGGGCTTCCCAGGTGGCGGTAGGGGTAAAATGGTAAAGAACCCACTTGTCAATGCAGGAGACATAAAAGAGGCCGGTTTGATCCCTGAGTGGGGAAGATCCCGGAGGAGGACATGGCAACCCACTCCAGTGTCCTTGCCTGGAGAATCCCATGGACAGGGGAGCCTGGCGGGCTAAGGTCCACAGTGTCGCAGAGAGTAGGACCAGACCGAAGGGGCTTGGCACGCACAAGGGACGGCTATTAACGGCCTCCGGCCGGCAGAGGGAGCCCAGCCTCAGCGAGAGGCAGAGAGAGCGTCTGCCGGGCGCCCGCCGCGTTGCGCCGCCGCGGAGCGGGGCTCCGCCCATCCCAGGCTGGCGGCGGGCCGTGGGCTTGCAGAGCCATGAACGGGGCAGGGTCGGGCCCTCGCCGGCGGGCGCGAGTGTCCCGCCTAGTCTCCTTCAGCGCGACCCACCGCCTCCACAGGTGGGGTGCGCCCTCCACAGGTGGTGGGGACAGGGCCGTGGAGCCCCGGGGCGAGGGCCCGGGTGTGGGAGGAGCGGGGCTGCGGCGGATGAAAGGCTGGGTGCGCGCCGCGGCCCCTTTTGGCCGCCAGGCTTTGTTGTTGGCGTCACAGCAGTGGCGACTGGAGTTGACCCGGTTCCCGGGGTCCCTGATGGTCAAAAGAGTTAAATTCGCCCAGGTTACTCAGTGCCAGGCACGTCGTAAACAGGCAGAGCGTGCTAAGTCGCTTCCGTCTTGTCCGACTCTGTGATCCCACGGACTATAGCCCGCCAGGCTCCTCTGTCCTTGGGGATTCTCCAGGCAAGAGTACTGGAGTGGGTTGCGTTGCCCGTCTCCAGGGGATCTTCCCAACCCAGGGCTTGAACCTGGGCCTGTTGTATTGGCAGGAGATTCTTTACCACTAGTACCGCCTGGGAAGTCCGAAACACTCGATGCATGTTAGCTACTATAATGTATCAAAAGCGGCATCTTTCCTCGCTAATATCGCTACAGCAGGGCGAGATTTGTTCACTTGTTACTGAACAGAAAATGAACCTGGATGTTCACTTTCCCGGGAGTAAGAAGCACAGTTGGTGTTTTGAACGCAGAGTACTCAGACTGCTTGATTGCACTGAAGAGTTGATTTTGAGGAGGGTGTTGCCACTCATTAGCAAGCTCGGCTGTCAGCATGTGTTTCTTGGTGTATACCATGGGGTCGCTAAGAGTCGGACACGACTGAGCGACTTCACTTTCACTTTTCACTTTCATGCATTGGAGAAGAAATGGCAACCCACTCCAGTGTTCTTGCCTGGAGAATCCCAGGGACGGGGGAGCCTGGTGGGCTGCCGTCTATGGGGTCGCACAGAGTCGGATACGACTGAAGTGACTTAGCAGCAGCAAGATGAAGATAATTTCTACCTAACAGGATTCACCCATCCATTCATTCACTGGACTGGTATTTGCTATTAGATCTTGGTGCTAGGCAACAGGGATGCAGCAGGAACTAAGACCTGTCACAGTTTTCTGTTTGGAATGTACAAACTGGTCAGTTTTGTGGCAGGTACAGTGAGATAATTTTGTGCAAAAACTTTGTGAACAGTAGCACTCTAAATGTAAGAAGTAGGTGAGCAGGAGAAAGGAAAGTAATAGAATCTCAAAAAGAAAGGGGTTATTTATTAGGAAGCTCAAACGTATGAGAGTGGTAAGGCCTCATTGAAGGTGCACTGTTGACTGGACAGGTTAGGCCCAAAAATCTATGAAGAAAATGGTTCTCTGCCTGGAACAATAGCTGAGTATTGTAATTTTAAAGTTTACCCGGGTTTGAATACCCCTCAATGGATTGGTGGGGTTATCAGTAGGCAATAGTTGAGGAGAAGTAAAGCAAGATTTTAAAGAGATGTACTAGGTCATGTAATTATTTTTTAGGAGGAATGAGTTTTTTATACAGATTTTTGAAAAACTTATTTTCTGATGGGTTATAGTTGATTAACAATGTTGTAGTTTCAGGTGAACAGTGAAGGGATTCAGCCATACATACATGTGTATCCATTCACCCCCAAACCAGGAGGAATAAGATTTCAAGCTACTTGAGGATAACCATCTTCTTTTTTATTTGTTACTGTGTACCATTGCTTCATTCAGCCCATGCCTAGTATGTAGTAGGTGCAGCTAGTCCCCATTATACAAACATTCAAGTTGTGTACTTTTCAAAGTTGCGAACACACATCTGGTTCCAGCAAGCAGAACCTGTGCCATCAGTGTCGGGCATGAGTGAAGTTGCAGCTTGCTCTTTGTCTCCTATTGTTGACGGTCCTTCAGCTCTACCATTTTCTACCTCCTCTAAGGAAATCAGTCCTGAATATTCACTGGAAGGACTGATGCTGAAGCTGAAACTCTAATACTTTGGCCACCTGATACAAGGAACTAACTCATTTGAAAAGACCCTGATGCTGGGAAAGATTGAAGGCAGGAGGAGAAGGGGACGACAGAGGATGAGATGGTTGGATGGCATCACCAACTCAATGGGCATGAGTTTGAGTAAACTCCGAGAGTTGGTGAGGGACAGGGAGGCCTGGTGTGCTGCAGTCCATGGGGTCACAAAGAGTCAGACACGACTGACCTCCTCCAGTCACTAGCTCTTTCTGCCTGTTTACTTGATGCTAGACCCTATATGCCAGCTGTTGTACTATACTACTGTACTTTTCAAGGTATTGTACTGTAAGATTACAAATGTTTTATTTTTTGTGTTTGTTTTTTACATATTTGTATGAAGTCTTCTAAACCTATTACAGTACAGAACTATATCGCTGATTTATGTTAGTTGGGTACCTTAGCAAACATTGGGCTTACGAACACATTCTCAAAATGGTACTCTTTATTTGTAGGGGACTTACTGTATTCAGTAAATGTTGAGTTGAAAAATGGAAGGGTCTTCAGCAGATCAGCTTTTGAAATCTTGCTGTGGAACAAGGATGCTGAATTTATTTATGCTAATTTGTATGGTATGTTTGTCTAATTAGGGGACACATTGTGATTCCTGACATAAAATTAAGTAATGAAATCAAATGGATTTATGACTCTGTTTGATGAGCTAAAGAATAATAAGTTGTGAAGTTTTTCAAAGGCTAGAGAAAACAGTAAGTGTAGGGAACAGAGAAGGTATCAAAACTTGTGTCATGTTGCTTTTTTTTTTTTTTTTTTTGTCAGCAAATCTCTTAGTAATGAAGAAAACTTGAAATTATTTGGGAAGTGCAACAACCCAAATGGCCATGGGCACAATTACAAAGGTGAGAGAAAACTGGTGAAATTTTAGCCCTTTCAATAATAATGAATGACTGTTGAGCAACTATGGTCTTAATGAGTATGAAACTTTATGGACAGAGCATGAATGCTTTGAGTCTTGAATGAGAAGTAAATGAAAGTTCAAAATGAAAAGATCTGTTGCCTTAGTTGGATGTATTTTAAGTTACAGTTGAAAACAATGGTTTAAATAAGTTTTTCCTTGGCCTTCGAGTACATGACACTCCTTTGGCACCATGTTTTCTTCTAATTAGGTATTGCTGAGGTCAATGTTAAAATTAGATTGTATTCACTGTGTAAGTAATGACTGACAAAAAGAGAGTATTGGCTCAAGATGTGCTGTATGACCGGAAAATAAGTTGGGTCTAAAACTTTGCCAGCAGTGTTCTAAGGAGGTAATTAATTTATGCAAGGACAAGAGACTTGTTTATTGAAATACAGATGATATAAAAAAAAAATAGCTGTGTAAGCCATAGAGTATCACAGCAAATAATATGGTGGAGTAAAAAGACCAGAAAAGATGTCAGAATATTGGGCTTTCACGTGTAGTTATTGTCTCTTACTTGATCTGTATCTCTCATTCTGTTTGCTCACTTATACCTAATGGTGTTTCTATGAAGCTGAAAGAAATATGTAAAAAGTCATTAATTTGCAAAGCATTCTCATCATCAAGGTCTTTCAGACGTTTCACTTTTTAAAAATTAATTAATTTTAATGGGAGAAGAATTACTTTTCAACGTTATGATGGTTTTTGCCCTACATCAATATGAATTGGCCACAGGTATACATTTTTTCAAAAGTACTTGTTAATCTACAAATCATTGCTATATACTGTGTTTACATTTCTATAAGTAGAGGGACAATAATTTTAGGCCCAGTAATAGTTTGCTTGCTCAGGAAGATAGGAGCAGCTCAGTGTGTAGCTGGATTTCTTCCTGTACATTTGCTACTTTTATAGGCAGTGATTAAGCATCATCTTGAAGTAGAGATTCCTTCCAAGTACATCATAAGCAAAATTTATACCCTCTTTTGCCTTGGCTAAGCACTCTTATGTTCCTCTGCCATGGTCGAATTGCATTAGTTGATAAAAAGATCTTAACTGAAAGAACAGACATTGTGGTGGGTTGGGGGGGTGGGGGTGGGGTGGATACAGCTTTGTAGAGCAGAGATCTAACACCTAATTTATGTTGCTAACTTGTGTTTGGATGTTAATCTGTTGAAAGTCATGTTGGTTTTTTGGTTATTTTGTTTTCTTCCCCATAGTTGTGGTGACAGTACATGGAGAGGTACGTGCTGAACATGTCTGTGATTTGTGCAGATTGCTGGGCCCTCTTTCAGCCAAAGTGATGGATTCTGTGTTGAAAAATTCTGTTAAGATTGGTGTTGCTTCACTGTTGGTCTTTGTGTACGGTGAGCTGCTGCCATTTCAGGCCTTTCCTCTCCCAAAGCATCATCCGTCATGTTGCTGTATGTGGACAGGTAGGAGGGCAGTGCAGTGGGAAGGGAGCCTCAAGCACTTGGTGTTTCCGTGCTGAGATGGATTGTCTCGGGGATGAAGGCAATGTGGGACCAGTTTCTGCACATGTTGTAGTCTTTAATAATTTACCAGAGGTTAAAATATGAAGAGCATACTATAGTAATACTCACCTTTGTTTATTCTTTAGGTTGATCCTGTTACAGGAATGATCATGAATTTGACTGACCTCAAAGAGTATATGGAGGTAATGGCATGCTGGTTGCTATTTTGTGCTGTCTTCTGAATGTAATATTTGATGGCCCCCTTTTCACTTCCCCAGCCAAGTATCATCAGAGGTTCTGTGACCTGGCAAGTGGAATTGGGTGTGGGAATGGGGTAGTATTAATAGTTGGAGGAGCTTCTCTCAGTGTTCTCTAAAGGTGTTGGGATGACTGAATGGAAATTAGTCATGGTTGTATTACAATGATAGGAATGAATGTGGTGTGCTCATCTTGTCTTCTTTGTTGATATATCCTGATTTCCTCTTTTTAACAAATTCTTCCCTTCTTTCAGGACACAGCCTTATTCTTGAAGCTTTCTATTCCTGAAATCGGTGAATTTTCCTTACATCTTTAATCACAGATTTTAATACTATCCTGTTTTATTCACTCTAGCTTTATTATAAACTCACTGGGGCAGTTGATGATAGGGATAACAAAAAAGAAGGTTTTCAGTAAAAGACTTACTGCTTATATCATTACAGAATTCTTGGATTGTAAGAGACTACAGAGGTTATCCATGCCAGCTTCTTCCTTCCTTTGACTGAAGTCTAGAGATACTGAATGGTTAACCTCCCCTACTTGCCCTCAGTCATGTAATTAATCCTTTGCAAAGTTGAGAATTAGATTTCCTTCCATCCAGCTTTGTTTTTATTATACCATCATTTCACCTGTTTGTTTTACTTCAACTTTGCTCCTTACTTTTATCTTAAAATTGGACATTTGTTTAATTAAAAATGTTATTATGAGTAATTATTACTTCTTTCATGTTGCTCATCTTCCATATATTTAACAAGTTTGCCTGCTTTGCATCAGTCTTTGAGCTGAGCACTAGGAATCCAGTGATGAATGAGACATAGCTCTTAGCCACAGTGTGCTCACATGACTTTATAGCAGGTAAAGAACACTAAGTGTTAAATGAGTGTTGGTTGAATAAATGAATGGGAGAATGAGTGGGTGAGCAAACAGTGCTGTGCTCAAAGTACTTTAGGAAAGCTATAAAGACAAAGTTCTTGCAAACACTAGTGACATAAATATATATACACGAAGGTTTATAAGAAACACCCTAGGCAGGCATACAGCAAAATACCAGAGGAGAAATTCTTTGCACTTTTTTCCCATCTTTGTATACCTGAAGGACGCTGCATACCACATACTTTACTTTTGCGTTAGTAAAAGTGGCTTATGACATACAGAGACAAATTAGAAAGAGGCCTGTAGAAGAAGTCTCAATGGAAAAGTTGGGATCTGAACAGGAGTTTTCAGTTAAAACAAAGATTAAACAAGGATTTATTTTCTTGATATCCATGTGGATATCATTTATTTTAAAGTTTGTTTGGTTTAGGACTTACTCTTTTTATATGATTCTGATTTTTCTCAGAAGACGATTGTTATTGTTATTATTAAGGTACCTTTCTTAGAGCCATACCATATGGAAATTTAGATTGTTCCACAAATTCTTTTTTTTTAATTGAAGTACAGTTGATGTATAATATTATATGTTATGGGTGTACAGTATAGTGATTGACAATTTTTAAAGGTTATACTCCATTTATAGTTGTTATAAAATATTGGCTGTATTCCTCATGTTGTACAGTATGTCCTTACAGCTTATTTTGTATGTAATAGTTCATACCTCTTAATCCTCTACCCTTTTATACCCTTCCTCCCTTCTCTCTCCCCACTGGTAACCACTAGTTTTCTTCATCTGTGAGTCTATTTTTTTGTTATATTCACTAGTTTATTAATTTTTTAAGATTGTTTAGGTTTTTTACAATAGCTAAAAGTAATACAAAAAGTGAAGTGAAAGAAGTCACTCAGTCGTGTCCAACTCTTTGCGACCCCATGGACTGTAGCCTACCAGGCTCCTCCATCCATGGAATTTTCCAGGCAAGAGTACTGGAGTGGATTGCCATTTGCTTCTCCAGGAGATCTTCCTGACCCAGGGATCAAACCCAGGTCCTCCCACATTGCAAGCAGACACTTTTACCATCCAAGCCACCAGGGAAAGTTTACAAAGAAAAAGGCAATTACAGTTCTTGCCATTGACAAAGAAAAATGCTGTGTATAATATATATAAGTATTAAGAAGCCAGTCTTTACATGTTTTTAGTTTTCTTTCTAAGAGCCCAGGATTATTATTAAATTACTCCTTATGGCAGAAACTCAGAACACCTTACATAATTTCAGTCTTAATCTGCTTTATAAAATGTAGTACTCATTGAAGGTGTGTCCTAACTATATTGTGGTATTGTGCTGAAGGTGAGACTGTTAAGAGAAAAGTATTTGTGGTAACATTTTGGACAGAATTCAAGAAGTGTTAAACTAAATTCTGAATCACAGACGCTTGTTATGAGAAAGAACCAGTGAATTCTCTATTTTTTGTTTTTTTTTACCTTTCTGCATTCAGTAATGAGGATATCCAGCCATTATGGAGAGCTAGGCCTTTTTTTATTTTATAAAGTTTATTTTAAACTTTCTGAGATTGTTTTGTAAGACACAAAGTTCTTGCAAGTACTGAGTTAGTGATGAGATGATAAGGTAAGAAGATTTAGAGGCAAAGGTAGGACATTTGAAGTATGATTCATAAATGGAATCAGTGATATTTTTCCTTTGTTTTATCTATAGGAGGCGATTATGAAGCCCCTTGATCATAAGAATCTGGATCTAGATGTGCCGTATTTTGCAGACATTGTAAGGTGAGTGACTGTTTTACTTTATATAAACAGTAGAAAAGAAGAATTTATTTTAACATTTTACTTGATTATTGTGTGACTTTTTTTTTTTAAGTGTAATGATATCTTTTAAAACTAGAATTCTTATTCTCTGTAAATATTAAACATGAAGTTTCGCTTATTTGTCTTTTGATCTTCTTTCCTTTTCTTCTCCAGCACAACAGAAAATGTAGCCGTATATATCTGGGAAAACCTCCAGAAATTTCTTCCTGTGGGAGTTCTTTATAAAGTAAAAGTATATGAAACCGACAATAATATTGTAGTCTATAAAGGAGAATAACTCTTAGAGATTAATTTCCATCCATATTTGAAGAAGATCTTTATCCCCTTGAACAATTAAGAAGTCATCACCTAACTGTTGCACTTCCACATTGTGTTCTGGAATCATTGTGAGTGAGTCCTGTTCTAGACTCAAATCTAATTTAAAACCAAGTTTGTAATGTATTCTGAGTATCATTTAAAAAAGAGTCTTTCATCTAGATTAAAATCACTTCAGCAAAATGTTCTGGTGTAGAATCATTTGGAAGCAAAAGAAATCTTTTTTTTTTTTTTTCATTATCTCATTTTTAGTATTCATTTTTTTCTTGGTATAATATAAATGGCAAAAATGTCTATAAGACTGACAGTAGGTGAATCTTATAAAAAATACCAGTGACCACAAAATCTGGAAACAGAGACTACATAATATTTCTAGTAGATTGAGCTCCCTTGATTACTTCTTCTAGGATATGCTAAACGTGTTCCACTGGAAAAGGGAATGGCAAACCACTTGAGCATTCTTGCCTTGAGAACCCTATGAACAGTATGAAAAGGCAAAAAAATATGACACAGAAAGATGAAATCCCCAGGTCGGTGGGTGCTCAGTATGCTACTGGAGAAGAGCGGAGAAATAGCTCCAGAAGGAATGAAGAGGCTGAGCCAAAGCAGAAACAACACCCAGCTTTAGATGTGTCTGGTGGTGAAAGTAAAGTCCAATTCTGTAGAGAACAGTGTTGCACAGGAACCTGGAATGTTAGGTCCATGAATCAAGGTAAATTAGAAGTGGTCAAACAGGAGATGGCAAGAGTGAACATTGCATTTTAGGAATCCAGTGAACTAAAATGGACTGTAGTGGGCTAATTTAATTCAGATGACCATTATATCTACTACGGTGGGCAAGAATCCCTTAGAAGAAATGAAGTAGCTCTCATAGTCAACAAAAGAGCTTGAAATACAGTACTTGGGTGGAATCTCAAAAATGACAAAATGATCTCTATTTGTTTCCAAGGCAAACCATTCAATATCAAAATTCATTACAATATCAATAATCCAAGTCTACGCCCCAACCACTAATGCTGAAGAAGCTGAAGTTGAATGGTTCCATGAAGACCTATAAGACCTTCTAAAACTAACACCAAAAAAAGATGTCCTTTTCATCATAGGGGACTGGAATGCAAAAGTAGGAGGTTACAAGATACCTGGAATAATAGACAAGTTAGGCTTTGGGGTACAAAATGAAGCAGGGCAAAGGCTAACAGTTTTGCCAAGAGAATGCACCAGTTATAATGAACATCCTTTTCCAACAACACAAGAGATGACCCTATACATGGATAGGGCCAGATGGTCAATACTGAAATTAGATTGATTATATTTTTTGCAGGCAAAGGTGGAGAAGCTCTATACAGTTAGCAAAAACAAGACCAGGAGCTGACTGTGGCTCAGATCATGAACTCCTTATCGCAAAATTCAGAAAGTAGGGAAAACCACTAGGCCATTCAGGTATGACCTAAATCAAATCCCTTATGATTATACAGTGGCAGTGACAAATAGATTTGATGGATTAGATCTGATAGAGTGCCTGAAGAACTATGGACACAGGTTTGTGACATTGCACAGGAGGAGATAATCAAAACCATCCCCAAGGAAAAGAAATGCAAGAAAGCAAAATGGTTGTGTGAGGAGGCCTTATAAATAGCTGAGAAAAGAAGAGAAGCAAAAGGCAAAGGAGACAAGGTGCAAGCTTATTCAGTGAAAATTAGACCTGAATCATCTGGGACAATGCATTATAAATGAATGTACAGGGACTGATGCCGGTGCCTTTTGGTAGTGCATGGTGTTCATTGCAGATTTGCTTATTGAACCATGAACTGCTAGTGAGGAACACTGATCATGTCATAGAAGATAAATAAACTGCTTATGTGTATGTGTTTTCAGACCTTATGGCTACCTGAACAATTTAAACTCAGAAGACTGAAAAATAATCACATGTATTAGACCTTGTTAAGATAATCAGCATGAAAAGGTTATGTTACTCTGTACAGCATCTCTTTACGGAAGTTCTTCCTAGCTTGTTTTGTTCTGATCACTAAATTTACCTGCTTCAAGTTGAGCTGCTTTTGTGGCATTCATCTCTGGTATCTTTCTTCATGCCCAAATCTACAAGAATATATTTGCTTTCTTCCCACAAAGAACAGTTCTCACTTGTGTTCTCATTTGTATTTTAAAACCAAGTTCCTTAAATATAGGGTTCATTTTTCTCTCCACATAGCAACTAGTACACAATGGATTCTTAGAATGTTGCTGCCTAAAAAGAGTAAAAGGACTTGTGCCATGATTAGTACACTAAAAAGAATTTCAAAGTAGTATCCTTTTATTTTGGAGAATTTAACTGCATGAATTTTACAATAAATTTTGACAGTAATATGATGCCCACTTGATCAAATTTGAATGTCTTTTAGTTATCAGCACAATTGTTATGTTACTTACATATATTTCGTTCAGATTACTTGACAGGCAGGATAACAATAATTTGGTAAGGCAATATTTTTTAATTCTTAAAAATTCCATTCTCATTTTACATTACGTTATTCCCATTTTACAGATGAGAAAATTGAGACAAATTAGTTTTAAGCTACTTGCCTAAACTAAGCAAAATAAGTAGTAAACTGAGTGTTTGATGCTCAGTCTGACTCAAGCACAGACTTAAAAAAAGATAGTGTATACATTTCAATACTTTTTTGATACCACATTATGCAGATTTGATATCATGTTAAAAAACTTTCTTTTGGTAACAGTGTCACTCCAGGTTTTTGTGTTCATGAGTTGCTTCTAGAGAACATTTTTCTCCTACTTGCTCTTCTTAGGAAAGTGAGAATTCTATTTACCTACTGTTTATCTAATAAATGAGTGAGTGACTAGATGAGTGAATGTTCAGAGATGGGATATAGATCTTTTTAAGTCTCCCTAGAACTGCTATCAGAGACATTATCAAAGTATAGTATCAAAGTAATCATTGCTTTGTTCTCTAGTTACTAAGTCATGTCTGACTCTTTGTGACTCCATAGCTGTAGCTCTCCAGGCTCCTCTGTCCGTGATATTTCCCAGGCAAATATACTGGAGTGGGTTGCCACTTCCTTCTCCAAGGGGTCTTCCCAATCTAGGGCTCAAGCCTATGTCTCCATCTCCTGCATTGCCGGTGTGTTCTGGGAAGCTTTACTGTTTTGTTTTTTCCACTACCCTGATAACTTGTGGGCAAAATTAAACAGAATATCTGGTAAATAGTACACAATAATTTTCGTTGATTAAATGAATGGTGTTTGGTAGAAACTGCTGAAATTTTACAATATCATATACATAGTGGACATACAGTAAATATTTTCAGAATTGAGTGATATGAAAATGTTGAGCCTTGAGTCCTAGTCTGAGTGCCATTATCACACAGCTTTGTCCCTTTCACCTCAGAGCCTTAGTTTTCCAAAATGAATGTTGGACAGATGTTTTCTGAAGTTGTTCCTGCCTCATCTTAGATTTTATATCTCAATGATTTCAAATATCAAATGGGTATTAATTTAGAGATGGGGAAAGATTATTGTGGGATGTGAGGTTTGGAAAAGCTTAGTGGAGGAGGTTAGTCCTGAATACTGCTTAAAGTGATGGGACAGGGAGGGGGAATGGTTTAGACCTGAGAAAAGGGGAAAAACACTGAAAGGGTAAAATTTTGTAAGTGTGGTTACCAATGTGATCATGTGCTAAATGTATTTGTTATATAGTGAATAGAGTAATAAATATTTTTACAAATTTTAAACAAAATTAAAAATTTTTATTTTTAATTGGAGGAAAATTGTTTTACGATATTGTGTTGGCTTCTGCCATACATCAACATGAATCAGCCATAGGTATACGTATATCCCCTCCCTCTTGAACCTCCCTCCCACATCCCACCTCTCTAGGTTGTCACAGAACACAGAATTTGAGCTCCCTGTGTCATTGAGCAAATTCCCACTGGCTCTCTAATTTTACATATAGTAATGTGTACATTTCAATGCTACTCTCTCAATTTGTCACACCTTCTCCTTCCCCCACTGTGTCCGCAAGTCTGTTCTGTATGTATGCTTCTCCATTTCTGCCCTGTAAATAGATTCATTAGTACCATCTTTCTAGATTCCATATATATGTGTTAATATGCAATGTTTGTTTTTCTCTTTCTGACTTATTTCACTCTGTATAATAGTCTCTAGGTTCATCCACCTCATTAGAACTGACTCAGATTTGTTTCTTTTTATGTTGTTCAGTTCAGTAAGTCATGTTTGACTCTTTGTGACCCCATGGACTGCAGCAAACCAGGCTTCCTTTTCCTTCAGTATCTCCTAGAGTTTGATCAAACTCATGTCCATTGAGTTTGTGATGTCATCCAACCATCTCATCCTCTGTTGCCCCCTTCTCCTGCTCTCTACCTCCTAGCATCAGGGTCTTTTCCAGTGAGTCAGTTCTTCGCATCAGATGACCAAAGCATTCCTTTTTATGGCAAAGTAATATTCCATTGTATATAGGTACCACAACTTTATCCATTCATCTGTCAATGGACATCTAGGTTGCTTCCATGTCCTAGCTATTGTAAGTAGTACTGCAATGAACATTGGGGTACATGTGTCTTTTTCAGTTATGGTTTCCTCAGGGTATATGCCCAGTAATGGGATTATTAGGTCATATGGTAGTCTTATTCCTAGTTTTTTTTTTTTTTTTAAGGAATCTCCATACTATTCTCCATAGTGGCTTTATCAATTTGCATTCCCATCAACAGTATAGGAGGTTTCCCTTGTCTCTATGTCCTCTTCAATATTTATTGTTTGTGAGTTTTTTGATGATGACCATTCTGATCCGTATAAGGTGATACCTCATTGCAGTTTTGATTTGCATTTCTCTAATAATGAGTGATATTGAGCATCTTTTCATGTGTTTGTTAGCCATCTGTATGTCTTTTCTGGAGAGATGTCTGTTTAGGTCTTCTGCCCACCCTTTGATTGGATTGTTTGTTTTTCTGGTATTGAGCTGCATGAGCTGCTTGTTTGCATATTTTGGAGATTAACTCTTTGACAGTTGTTTCATTTGCTATTATTTTCTCCCATTCTGAGGGTTTCTTTTCACCTTGTTTATAGTTTCCTTTGCTGTGCAAAAGCTTTTAAGTTTCATTAGGTCCAATTTGTTAATTTTTGTATTTATTTCCATTGTTCTAGGGGTTGGATCATAGAGGATCTTGTGATTTATGTCAAAGAGTGTTTGGTCTATGTTTTCCTCTAATATCATCATAGTTTCTGACCTTCAATTTAGGTCTTTAATCAGTTGAGTTTATTTTTGTGTATGGTTGTTAGGAAATGTTCTAATCTCATTCTTTTACTCATACCTGCAAAGTTTTCCCAGCACTACTTATTGAAGAGACTGTCTTTTCTCCATTGTATATTCTTGCCTCCTGTGTCACAGATAAGCTGCCCATAGGTATGTGGGTTTATCTTTGGGCTTTCTGTCTTGTTCCATTGGTCTGTATTTCTGTTTTTTTTTTGTGTGTGTGTGTCAGTACCATGCTGTCTTGATGACTGTAGCTTTGTACCATAGTCTGAAGTAAGGAAGGTTGATTCCTCCAGCTCCATTCTTCCTTCTCAAGATTAGTTTGGCTATTTTGCGTTTCCATACAGATTGTGAATATTTTTTTTTGTTCTAGTTCTGTAAAAAATATCATTGGTAATTTGATAGCAATTGCATTGAATCTGTAGATTGCTTTGGGTAGTATAGTCACTTTCGTGTTATTGATTCTTCCAATCCAAGAACATGATATATCTCTCCATCTGTTTATGTCATCTTTGAATTCTTTCATTAGTGTCTTATAGTTTTTTATATACAGCTCTTTTGTCTCCTTCAGTTCAGTTCAGTCACTCAGTTGTGTCTGACTGTTAGCGACCCCATGAATTGCAGCATGCCAGGGCTCCCTGTCCATCACCAACTCCTAGAGTTCACTCAAACTCATGTCCATTAAGTCAGTGATGCTGTCCAGCTGTCTCATCCTGAGTCATCCCCTTCTCCTCCTGCCCTCAATCCCTCCCAGCATCAGGGTCTTTTCCAATAAGTCAACTCTTCACATGAGGTGGCCAAAGTATTGGAGTTTCAGTTTTAGCATCAGTCCTTCCAATGAACACCCAGGACTGATATCCTTTAGGATGGACTGGTTGGACCTCCTTTCAGTTCAAGGGACTCTCAAGAGTCTTCTCCAGCACCACAGTTCAAAAGCATCAATTCTTTGGCACTTACCTTTCTTCAAAGTCCAGCTCTTACATCCATACCACTCCTTAGGTAGGATTATTCCTAAGTGTTTTATTTTTGTTGCAATGGTGAATGGGATTGATTCCTTAATATCTGTTTCTGGTTTTTCATTGTTAGTGTATAAGAGTACAAGGGATTTTTGTGTATCAATTTTATATCCTGTGACTTTACTATATTCATTGATTAGTTCTAGTAATTTTCTGGTGGCATCTTTAGTGTTTTCTATGTATAGTATCATATCATTAGCAAACAGAGTTTTACTTCTTTTCCTATCTGGATTCCTTTTGTTTCTTTTTCTTCTCCGGCTGCTGTGGCTAGGACTTCCAAAACTGTGTTGAATAATAGTGGTGAGAGTGGGCATCCTTGCCTTGTTCTTGATCTTAGAGACATGCTTTCAGTTTTTCACAGTTGAGAATAGTGTTTGCTGTGCATTTGTCATATATGGCCTTATGCATACTTTCTGGAGGGTTTTTTTTTTTATCATTAATGGATGTTGCATTTTTTTCAAAAACTTTCTCTATTTCTATTGAGAAGATCATGATTTTTATCTTTCAATATGTTAATATGGTGTATCACATTGATTGATTTGCATATATTGAAGAATCCTTGCATCCCTGGGATTAAGGCCACCTGATCATGATGTATGATCCTTTTATTTTTTTTTTTCAGTTTTATTTATTTATTTTTACTTTACAATATTGTATTGGTTTTGCCATACTTTGACATGAATCTGCCATGGTTGTACATGTGTTCCCCATCCTGAACCCCCCTCCTATCTCCCTCCCCATCCCATCCCTCTGGGTCATCCCAGTGCACCAGCCCCGAGCACTCTGTATCATGCATCAGACCTAGACTGGCGATACATTTCACATATGATAATTTACATGTTTCAATGCCATTCTCCCATATCATCCTGCCCTCGCCCTTTCCCACAGATTCCAAAAGACTGTTCTATACATCTGTGTCTCTTTTGCTGGCTCGCATACAGGGTTATCGTCATCATCTTTCTAAATTCCACATATATGCATTAGTGTACTGTATTGGTGTTTTTCTTTCCGACTTACTTCACTCTGTATAATAGGCTCCAGTTTCATCCACCTCATTATAACTGATTCAAATGTATTCTTTTTAATGGCTGAGTAATATTCCCTTGTGTATATGTACCACAGCTTTCTTATCCATTCATCTGCTGATGGACATCTAGGTTGCTTCCATGTTCTGGCTATTATAAACAGTGCTGTGATGAACATTGGGGTACATGTGTCTCTTTCAATTCTGGTTTCCTTGGTGTGTATGCCCAGCAGTGGGATTGCTGGGTCATAAGGCAGTCCTATTTCCAGTTTTTAAAGGAATCTCCACACTGTTCTCCATAGTAGCTGTACTAGTTTGCATTCCCACCAACAGTGTAAGAGGGTTCCCTTTTCTCCACACCCTCTCCAGCATTTATTGCTTGTAGACTTTTGGATAGCAGCCATTCTGACTGGCGTGAAATGGTACTTCATTGTGGTTTTGATGTGCATTTCTCTGATAATGAGTGATGTGAGCATCTTTTCATGTGTTTGTTAGCCATCTTTATGTCTTCTATGGAGAATGTCTCTTTAGTTCTTTGACCCATTTTTTGACTGGGTCGTTTATTTTTCTGGAATTGAGCTGCAGGAGTTGCTTGTATATTTTTGAGATTAATTCTTTGTCCATTGCTTCATTTGCTATTATTTTCTTCCATTCTGAAGGGTGTCTTTTCACCTTGCTTGTAGTTTCCTTTGTTGTGCAGAAGCTTTTAATTTTAATTAGGTCCCATGTGTTTATTTTTGCTTTTATTTCCAATATTCTGGGAGGCGGGTCATAGAGGATCCTGCTGTGATTTATGTCGGAGAGTGTTTTGCCTATGTTCTCTTCTAGGAGTTTTACAGTCTCTTGTTTTACATTTAGATCTTTAATCAATTTTCAGTTTATTTTTGTGTATGGTGTTAGAAAGTGTTCTAGTTTCATTCTTTTACAAGTGGTTGACCAGTTTTCCCAGCAACACTTGTTAAAGAGATTGTCTTTCCTCTGTTATATATTCTTGCCTCCTTTGTTGAACATAAGGTGTCCCTAGGTACGTGGATTTATCTCTGGGCTTTCTATTTTGTTCCATTGATCTATATTTCTGTCTTTGTGCCAGTACCATACTGTCTTGATGACTGTGGCTTTGTAGTAGAGCCTGAAGTCAGGCAGGTTGATTCCTCCAGTTACATTCTTCTTTCTCAAGATTGCTTTGACTATTCAAGGTTTTTTGTATTTCCATACAAATTGTGAAATTATTTGTTCTAGTTCTGTGAAAAATACCGTTGCTAGCTTGATAGGTATTGCATTGAATCTACAGATTGCTTTCGGTAATATACTCATTTTCACTATATTGATTCTTCCAATCCATGAACACGGTATATTTCTCCACCTATTTATGTCCTATTTGATTTCTTTCACCAGTGTTTTCTAGTTTTCTATATATAGGTCTTTTGTTTCTTTAGGTAGATATATTCCTAAGTATTTTATTCTTTTCGTTGCAATGGTGAAAGGAATTGTTTCCTTAATTTCTCTGTCTTCTCATTGTTAGTGTATAGGAATGCAAGGGATTTCTGTGTGTGGATTTCATATCCTGCAACTTTACTATATTCATTGATTAGCTCTAGTAATTTTCTGGTGGAGTCTTTAGGGTTTTCTATGTAGAGGATCATGTCTTCTGCAAACAGTGACAGTTTTACTTCTTCTTTTCCAATCTGGATTCCTTTTATTTCTTTTTCTGCTCAGATGGCAGTGGCCAAAACTATGTTGAATAGTAGTGGTGAGAGTGGGCACCCTTGTCTTGTTCCTGACTTCAGGGGAAATGCTTTCAGTTTTTCACCATTGAGGATAATGTTTGCTGTGGGTTTGTCATATATAGCTTTTATTATGTTGAGGTAGGTTCCTTCTATTCCTGCTTTCTGGAGGGATTTTATCATAAATGGATGTTGAATTTTGTCAAAGGCTTTCTCTGCATCTATTGAGATAATCATATAGATTTTATCTTTCAATTTGTTAATGTGGTGTATTACATTTATTGATTTGTGGATATTGAAGAATCCTTGCATGCCTGGGATAAAGCCCACTTGGTCATGATGTATGATCTTTTGAATATGTTGTTGGATTCTGTTTGCTAGACTTTTGTTAAGGATTTTTGCATCTATATTCATCAGTGATATTGGCCTGTAGTTTCCTTTTTTTGTGGTATCTTTGTCAGGTTTTGGTATTAGGGTGATGGTGGCCTCATAGAATGAGTTTGGAAGTTTACCTTCCTCTGCAATTTTCTGGAAGAGTTTGAGTAGGATAGGTATTAGCTCTTCTCTAAATTTTTGGTAGAATTCAGCTATGAAGCCGTCTGGTCCTGGGCTTTTGTTTGCTGGACGATTTCTGATTACTGTTTCCATTTCCATGCTTGTGATGGGTCTGTTTTTCTATTTCTTCCTGGTTCAGTTTTGGAAAGTTGTACTTTTCAAAGAATTTGTCCATTTCTTCCAAGTTGTCCATTTTATTGGCATATAGTTGCTGATAGTAGTCTCTTATGATCCTTTGTATTTCTGTGTTGTCTGTTGTGATTTCTCCATTTTCATTTCTAATTTTGTTGATTTGGTTTTTCTCCCCTTGTTTCTTGATGAGTCTGGCTAATGGTTTGTCAATTTTATTTATCTTCTCAAAGAACCAGCTTTTGGCTTTATTGGTTTTTGCTATGGTCTCTTTTGTTTCTTTTGTATTTATTTCTGTCCTAATTTTTAAGATTTCTTTCCTTCTACTCACCCTGGGGTTCTTCATTTCTTCCTTTTCTAGTTGCTTTAGGTGTAGAGTTAGGTTATTTATTTGACTTTTTTCTTGTTTCTTGAGGTATGCCTGTATTGCTATGAACCTTCTCAGCACTGCTTTTACAGTGTGCCATAGGTTTGGGGTTATTGTGTTTTCATGTTCATTTGTTTCTGTGCATATTTTGATTTCTTTTTGGATTTCTGCTGTGATTTGTTGGTTATTCAGCAGCGTGTTGTTCAGCCTCCATATGTTGGAATTTTTAAATAGTTTTTCTCCTGTAATTGACATCTAATCTTACTGCATTGTGGTCAGAAAAGATGCTTGGAATGATTTCAATTTTTTTGAATTTACCAACGCTAGATTTATGGCCCAGGCTGTGATCTATCCTGAAGAAGGTTCTGTGTGCGCTTGAGAAAAAGGCGAAATTCATTGTTTTGTGGTGAAATGTCCTATAGATATCAATTAGGTCTAACTGTATCATTTAAAGTTTGTGTTTCCTTGTTAATTTTCTGTTTAGTTGATCTATCCATAGGTGTGAGTGGGGTAGTAAAGTCTCCCACTATTACTGTGTTATTGTTAATTTCCCCTTTCATACTTGTTAGCATTTGCCTTACATATTGTAGTGCTCCTATGTTGGGTACATATATATTTATAATTGTTACATCTTCTTCTTGGATTGATCCTTTGATCATTATGTAGTGTCCTTCTTTGTCTCTTTTCACAAATAGACTTGTTTTAAAGTCTATTTTATCTGATATGAGTATTTCTACTCCTGCTTTCTTTTGGTCTCTATTTGTGTGGAATATCTTTTTCCAGCCCTTCATTTTCAGTCTGTATGTGTCCCTTGTTTTGAGGTGGGTCTCTTGTAAACAACATATATAGGAATCTTGTTTTTGTATCCATTCAGCCAGTCTTTGTCTTTTGGTTGGGGCATTCAGCCCATTTACATTTAAGGTAATTATTGATAGGTATGATCCCATTGCCATTTACTTTATTGTTTTGGGTTCGAGTTTATACACCCTTTCTGTGTTTCTTGTCTAGAGAAGATCCTTTAGCATTTGTTAGAGAGCTGGTTTGGTGGTGCTGAATTTTCTCGGCTTTTGCTTGCCTGTAAAAGCTTTTGATTTCTCCTTCATATTTGAATGAGATCCTTGCTGGGTACAGTAATTTGGGCTGTAGGTTTTTCTCATTCATCACTTTAAGTATGTTCTGCCATTCCCTTCTGGCCTGAAGAGTTTCTATTGAAAGATCAGCTGTTATCCTTATGGGAATCCCCTTGTGTGTTATTTGTTGTTTTTCCCTTGCTGCCTTTAATATTTGTTCTTTGTGTTTGATCTTTGTTAATTTGATTAATATGTGTCTTGGGGTGTTTCACCTTGGGTTTATCCTGTTTGGGACTCTCTGGGTTTCTTGGACTTGGTGATTATTTCCTTCCTCATTTTAGGTAAGTTTTCAACTATTATCTCCTCAAGTATTTTCACATGGTCTTTCTGTCGTCTTCTTCTGGGACTCCTGTGATTCGAACATTGGGGTGTTTAACATTGTCCCGGAGGTCTCTGAGGTTGTCCTCATTTCTTTCAATTCTTTTTTCCTCTCTGCTTCATTTATTTCTACCCTTATATCTTCTACCTCACTTATCCTATCTTCTGCCTCCATTATTCTACTGTTGGTTCCCTCCAGAGTGTTTTTTATCTCATTTATTGCATTATTCATTATATATTGACTCTTTTTTATTTCTTCTAAGTCCTTGTTAAACCTTTCTTGCATTGTCTCGATCCTTGTCTCCAGGCTATTTATCTGTAACTCCAATTTGTTTTCAAGATTTTGGATTATTTCACTATCGTTATTTGGAATTCTTTATCAGGTAGATTCCCTATCTCTTCCTCTTTTGTTTGGTTTGGTGGGCATTTATCCTGTTCCTTTACCTGCTGAGTATTCCTCTGCCTTTTTATCTTGTTTATATTGCTGTGTTTGAGGTGGCCTTTCCGTATTCTGGCAGTTTGTGGTTCCTCTTTATTGTGGAGGTTCCTCGCTGTGGCTGGGGCTGGATGAGTGGTCTTTCAAGGTTTCCTGGTTAGGGAAGCTTGTGTCGGTGTTCTGGTGGGTGGAGCTCTATTTCTTCTCCCTGGAGTGCAATGAAGTGTTCAGTAGTGAGTTTTGAAATGTCAGTGGGTTTGGTGTGACTTTGGGCAGCCTGTATATTGAAGCTCAGGGCTATGTTCCTGTGTTGCTGGAGAATTTGCATGGTATGTCTTGCTCCAGAACTTGTTGGCTCTTGGGTGGCACTTGGTTTCAGTGTAGGTATGGAGGCTTTTCATGAGCTCTTATCAATTAATGTTCCCTGGAGTCAGGAGTTCTCTGGTGTTCTCAGGATTTAGACTTAAGCCTCCTGCCTCTGGTTTTCAGTCTTATTCTTACAGTAGCCTCAAGACTTCTCCATCTATACAGCACTGATGATAAAACATCTAGGTTAATGATGAAAAGTTTCTCCACAGTAAGGGACACCCAGAGAGGTTCACAGAGTTACACGGAGAAGAGAAGAGGGAGGAGGGAGATAGAGGTGACCAGGAGGAGAAGAGGAGGAATCAAAAGGGGAGAGAGCAAGCTAGCCAGTAATCACTTCCCTATGTGCTCTCCACACTTTGCATCCCTCAGAGATGTTCACGGAGTTACACAGAGAAGAGAAGAGGAGGAAGGAGACAGAGGTGGCCAGGGGAATTAAGGGGGAAATCAAAAGGAGAGAGACAGATCCAGTCAGTAATCAGTTCCCTAAGTGTTGTCCACAGTCTGGAACACACAAAGAGATTCACAGAGTTCAGTAGAGAAGAAAAGGGGGAAGGGTGAGATAGAGGTGACCCGGTGGAGAAAAAGGAGAGTCAAAAGGGGGAGAGCAATCAGGCCAGTGATCTCACTCCCAAGTAAAAATGGGTACTGAAGATTGGGTTCTTAAAGGTACAAAGTTGATAACAAATACCAAAAAGCAAAGATTAAAAATCTAGAGTAGAGGTTAGATTCTCAAAAATATAATATTTAAAAAAAAAGAAAAAGTCACAAATTAAAAAAAAAATATATATATATATATGAAGTTTGCATTAAAAATAGGGTCTTTTTTTTTCAAGGTAATAGTAGATTATAAAAATGAAAATTAAAGGAGTAATACAGGACTTAAAAATAAAATTTTTTTTAAATTAACAAAATGATAATAGTAAAAATATATCTAGGACTTTCTCTGGATCTGTTGCAGACAGTGTCAGGTCAGCTCATTTATAGATAGTTCCTTGATCTGGCTTGTACTTCTCAAGACCTATACGCCCCTTCCTATGTAGTCGGTGCTAACTACAGGGTTTTCATCTGTTGCACCTGTTACTTCCAAAGCGGTTCCCTCTTGTTTATTTTAGCTTCTTCTGTTTGCTAGTCTCTTCAGTGTCTAATTTCTGCCTTGACACAAGGGGGCGATGGTGGTCACTTTTTTAGGCTCACTTGTTCAGTCGTGCTGTGGGGAGGGAGGAAGACTGCAAACAAATATCACTGGCGTGTTTGGGGAGTGCTTGCAGTGTTTCAGCCGCACTGGGTTTGCCCCCACTCACGGTGTGTGTGCTTTCATGGTCTACACTGCTCAGGCTCTAGGTTGCTCTGCTGGGAACTGTCTGAGGCGGGCCCTGGGTTGTATGCACTTCCCAGGTCTAAGTCCCAGGTTCAGGTTCTCAGGTACTCCACAAAGGCGCAGACTTGGTTGGGCTTGTGTTTTGTGCCCGTCCCAGGTTGGAGCACAGTGGCCCCCAGTTGAAGTCTGTGACTTATCGCCTCCCCAGTCCAAGCTGCTCAGTTTTCTGGGTTTACAATGGGCATGCCTTCTCAGGTGTGCCGTGTGTCTCTTTTGGGGAGCTGATCTCTGGCTGCGACCCTTCCGGTGGATGTTGACCATCGAGAATCCCAAGAAGTCTTGGTTAGCAACAAAGTTTGCTTGCAGTTTGCTGTAGGATGCCTCTCTGGGACCATGATTGCCCCCTTCTGGCTCTGGCTCCCTTTGCCTGCCTGTCTCCGGCAGGGGATGGGCTGGTCCGCAGCCAGGTAGCTCTGCTCAGCCCTTTGTTCTGTGAGTGGGCCTGGAGGTGTCTTAGGTTAGGGCTTCTCGCGGGATAGCTATCCCACAGTCTGGGTTGCTATCTCAAGCTAGTTCCCTGAGATTGCCCTCGGGGCATTCAGGCCCAGTCCTTACCCTAAGCAATGCAGGCCGAGCCTCCTTGTCCTGCCCCCACTAGCCAGAGGGGGATGCGAGCGTCTGGGCTGCTGCTCTGTTGGGAGTTGCTGTTAGGCACGTAATCTGTGAGTTTTATTTATTTATTTTTTTCCTCCCAGTTATTTTGCCCTCTGAGATTCCAAGGCTCTCCACAGACCTGCTGGAGAGAGTGTTTCCTGGTGTTTGGAAACTTTTTTTTAAGACTCCCTTCCCGGGATGGATCTCTGTCCCTACTTCTTTTGTCTCTCTTTTTATCTTTTATATTTTGTCCTACCTCTTTTCGAAGACAATGGGCTGCCTTTCTGATGTCTTCTGCCAGCATTCAGAAGTTGTTTTGTGGAATTTGCTTGGCGTTCAAATGTTCTTTCAATGAATTTATGGGGGAGAAAGTGGTCTCCCTGTCCTAGTCCTCCACCATCTTAGGACTGCCTCTGTATGATCCTTTTAATGTGTTGTTGGATTCTGTTTGCTAGAATTTTTTGAAGATTTTTGCATCTGTGTTCATCAATGATGCTGCTGCTCAGTCGCTTCAGTCGTGTCCGACTCTGTGTGACCCCATAGATGGCAGCCCACCAGGCTCCTCTGTCCCTGGGATTCTCCAGACAAGAATACTAGAGTGGGTTGCCATTTCCTTCTCCATCAGTGGTATTGGCATGTAATTTTCTTTTTTTGTGGCATCTTTGTCTGGTTTTGGTATCAGGGTGATGGTAGCTGCATAGAATGCATTTGGGAGTTTTCCTTCCCCTGCACTTTTCTGAAAGAGTTTGAGTAAGGTAGGTGTTAGCTCTTCTCTAAACTTTTGATAAAATTTGCCTGTGAAGCCATCTGGCCCTGGGCTTTTGTTTGTTGGGAGGTTTTTTGTTTTTTTTTTTAATTTTACTTTACAATACTGTATTGGTTTTGCCATACATTGATATGAATCCGCCACAGTGTACATGAGTTCCTAATCCTGAACCCCCCCACCCCAGGGAGGTTTTTTTTTATTGCAGTTTTGATTACTGTGCTTGTGATTGGTTGTTCATTTACTTTATTGTTTTCGACTGTTTTTGTAGGCCTTTTTGTTCTCTTGTGTTTCTTGTCTAGAGAATTTCCTTTAGTATTTTTTGTAAAGCTGGCTTAGTAGTGCTGGATTCTCTCTAACTTTGCTTGCCTGTAAAGCTTTTAATTTTTCCTTTGAATCTGAATGAGAATCTTGCTGGATGGAGTAATCTTGGTTGTGGGTTTTTTCCTTTGTCCTTTAAATTATATCCTGTGGAGGGCGGTCCTAAGATGGCAGAGGAATAGGAAAAGGAGACCACTTTCTCCCCTACAAATTCATCAAAGGAACATTTGAACACTGAGCAAATTCCACGAAACAACTCCTGAATGCTGGCAGATGACATCAGGCACCCAGAAAGGCAGCCCGTTTCTTTTGAAAGGAGGTAGGACAAAATATAAAAGATAAAAAGAGAGACAAAAGAGGTAGGGATGGAGATCCGTCCCACAAAGGGAGTCTTAAAAAAGAGAGAAGTTTCCAAATACCAGGAATCAATCTCATCAGCTGGTCTGTGGCAAGTCTTGGAATCTCAGAGGGCAACATAACCCAGAGGAAGAGTAAATAAATAAATAAAACCCACAGATTATGTGCCTTCAAAAAGCGGAGAAGCAGCCTAGACGCTCGCATCCATCACTAGCAAGCAGGGGCTGGACAGGGAGGTGCGGGCTGCATTGCTTAGGATAAGGACTGGGCCTGAATGCCCCGAGGGCAATCTGAGGGAACTAACCTGAGATAGCAACCCAGACTGTGGGATAGCCAGAGCGAGAGAGAGAAAGAGAGAACTCTTTCTGCTTTATTGACTATGCCAAAGCCTTTGACTGTGTGGATCACAATAAACTGTGGAAAATTCTGAAAGAGATGGGAATACCAGACCACCTGACCTGCCACTTGAGAAACCTGTATGCAGGTCAGGAAGCAACAGTTACAACTGGACATGGAACAACAGACTAGTGCCAAATAGGAAAAGGAGTATGTCAAGGCTGTATATTGTCACCCTGCTTATTTAACTTCTATGCAGAGTACATCATGAGAAACGCTGGGCTGGAAGCACAAGCTGGAATCAAGATTGCTGGGAGAAATATCAATAACCTCAGATATGCAGATGACACCACCCTTATGGCAGAAAGTGAAGAGGAATTCAAAAGCCTCTTGAGCATGTACACCCGTGGTGGATTCATGTCAATGTATGGCAAAACCAATACAGAATTGTAAAGTAAAAAAAAAAAAAACATAAAAGAAAGTGAAAGTGGAGAGTGAAAAAGTTGGCTTAACGCTCAACATTCAGAAAACTAAGATTTCGGCATCTGGTCCCATCACTTCATGACAAATAGATGGGGAAACAGTGGAAACAGTGTCAGACTTTATTTTTCTGTGCTCCAAAATCACTGCAGATGGTGACTGCAGCCATGAAATTAAAAGACACTTACTCCTTAGAAGGAAAGTTATCACCAACCTAGATAGCATATTGAAAAGCAGAGACATTACTTTGCCAACAAAGGTCTGTCTAGTCAAGGCTATGGTTTTTCCTGTGGTCGTGTATGGATGTGAGAGTTGGACTGAAGAAAGCTGAGCGCTGAAGAATTGATGCTTTTGAACTGTGGTGTTGGAGAAGACTCTTGAGAGTCCCTTAGACTGCAAGGGGATCCAACCAGTCCATTCTAAAGGAGGTCAGTCCTGAGTGTTCTTTGGAAGGAATGATGCTAAAGCTGAAACTCCAGTACTTTGGCCACCTCATGTGAAGAGTTGACTCATGGGAAAAGACTGATGCTGTGAGGGATTGGGGGCAGGAAGAAAAGGGGACGACAGAGGATTAGATGGCTGGATGGCATCACTGACACGATGGACGTGAGTTTGAGTGAACTCTGGGAGTTGGTGATGGACAGGGAGGCCTTGTGTGCATCAATTCATGGGGTCGCAAAGAGTCAGACACGACTGAGCAACTGAACTGAAGTGAACTGATCCCTTAAAAAGCCCTAACCTAAGACACTGCCATGCCCACTCACAGAACAAAGGACTGAGCAGAGGTAGCTGGCTGTGGACAGGAGCATCCCCTGCCGGAGACAGGCAGGCAGGGGCAACCAGAGCCAGAAGGGGGCAATCGTGGCCCCCAATCTACCAAACTGCAAGCAGGCTTCGTTGCTAACCAAGAGTTCTTGAGGTTGTGGATGGTTGACATCCACCAGGAGGGTTGCAGTGTTTCAGGTGCCCTGGGTTTGCCCCCACTCACGGTATGTGTGCTTTCATGGTCTACACTTCTCAGGCTCTAGGTTGCCCTGCTGGGAACTGTCTGAGGCGGGCCCTGGGTTGTTTGCACTTCCCAGGTCTAAGTCGCTCAGGTTTAGGTTCTCAGGTATCACCCAAATGGATGGAGTCACACACCAACATGGTTGGAGGGGTGGGGTGGGCAGCGAGTCTGCCTGGCCACCTGAGCACAGCGGGAAACCTGGGTTGAAGGACACTCAGCACCACGTGGGAGGTATGCTGGTCAGATTACCTTGCTATTCAAAGTGTGGTTTCAGGACCAGCAGCATCTCCTGGAAGACTGTTAGAAATACAGAACCCCAGGCCCTCCCAGACCACCTGAATCAGAATCCCACACTGAACAATATTCACAGGTGTTTCTTATGTACATTAGAGATTGAGAGCCACTGCATCAGAAGGTGGCTAGACCCTAGTCGCTAAACTAGGGAAAACATAGAGCAGTGGTTCTCAAGCTAGGCTGGATACTGAATCACCTGGAGAACTTTAAAAAATCTCAACGCCCAGGGCCAACACCAGATCACTTATATCAGAATTGGGTATCAGTGTTTTAAAACTCCCCAATGGGTAGTTAGCGATTGCTAAGAGGAAAACTTCTGGAATGGGGTTCAAATTCCTTATGATTATACAGTGGAAGTGAGAAATAGATTTGAGGGACTAGATCTGATAGATAGAGTGCCTGATGAAATATGGACGGAGAAATGAACATGAAAACACAACAACCCCAAACCTATGGTACACTGTAAAAGCAGTGCTAAGGGGAAGGTTCATAGCAATACAGGCTTACTTCAAGAAACAAGTTCAGTTCAGTCGCTGAGTCGTGTCCAACTCTTTGCGAGCCCATGAACTGCAGCACGCCAGGCCTCCCTGTCCACCACCAGCTACCAGAGTTCACTCAAACTCACGTCCATCCAGCCATCTCATCCTCTGTCGTCCCCATCTCCTCCTGCCCCCAATCCCTCTCAGCATCAGAGGCTTTTCCAATGAGTCAACTCTTCTCATGAAGTGGCCAAAGTACTGGAGTTTCGGCTTTAGCATCATTCCTTCCAAAGAACACCCAGGAATGATCTCCTGTAGAATGGACTGGTTGGATCTCCTTGCAGTCCAAGGGATTCTCAAGAGTCTTCTCCAACACCACAGTTCAAAAGCATCAATTCTTCGGTGCTCAGCCTTCTTCACAGTCCAACTCTCACATCCATACAAGAACACTGGAAAAACCATAGCCTTGACTAGATGGACTTTTGTTGGCAAAGTAATGTCTCTGCTTCTGAGTATGCTATCTAGATTGCTCATAACTTTCCTTCCAAGGAGTAAGCGTCTTTTAATTTCATAGCTGCAACCACCATCTGCAGTGATTTTGGAGGCCCCCAAAATAAAATGTGACACTGTTTCCACTTTTTCCCCATCTATTTGCCATGAAGTGATGGGACCAGATGCCGAGATCTTAGTTTTCTGAATGTTGAGCTTTAAGCCAATTTTTTCACTCTCCTCTTTCACTTGCATCAAGAGGTTTTTGAGTTTCTCTTCACTTTCTGCCATAAGGGTGGTGTCATCTGCATATCTGAGGTTATTGATATTTCTCCCGGCAATCTTGATTCCAGCTTGTGCTTCTTCCAGCCCAGCGTTTCTCATGATGTACTCTGCATAGAAGTTAAATAAGCAGGGTGACAATATACAGCCTTGACATACTCCTTTTCCTATTTGGCACCAGTCTGTTGTTCCATGTCCAGTTGTAACTGTTGCTTCCTGACCTGCATACAGGTTTCTCAAGAGGCAGGTCAGGTGGTCTGGTATTCCCATCTCTTTCAGAATTTTCCACAGTTTCTTGTGATCCACACAATCAAAGGCTTTGGCATAGTCAATAAAGCAGAAATAGATGTTTTTTTGGAACTCTCTTACTTTTTCCATGATCCAGCAGATATTGGCAATTTGATCTCTGGTTCCTCTGCCTATTCTAAAACCAGCTTGAACATCAGGAAGTTCACAGTTCACGTATTGCTGAAGCCTGGCTTGGAGAATTTTGAGCATTACTTTACTAGCGTGTGAGATGAGTGCAATTGTGCAGTAGTTTGAGCATTCTTTGGCATTACCTTTCTTTGGGATTGGAAAGAAAACTGTCCTTTGCCAGTCCTGTGGCCACTGGTGAGTTTTCCAAATTTGCTGTCATATTGAGTGTAGCACTTTCACTCATCATCTTTCAGGATTTGAAATAGCTCAATTGGAATTCCATCTCTTCCACTAGCTTTGTTCATAGTGATGCTTTCTGAGGCCCACTTGACTTCACATTACAGGATGTTTGGCTCTAGGTGAGTGATCACACCATCATGATTATCTTGGTCATGAAGATCTTTTTTGTACAGTTTTTCTGTGTATTCCTGCCACCTCTTCTTAATATCTTCTGCTTCTGTTAGGTCCATACCACTTCTGTCCTTTATTGAGCATATCTTTGCATGAAATGTTCCCTTGGTATCTCTATTTCTTGAAGAGATCTCTAGTCTTCCCCATTCTGTTGTTTTCCTCTATTTCTTTGCATTGATCTCTGAAGAAGGCTTTCTTATCTCTTCTTGCTATTCTTTGGAACTGTGCATTCAACTGCTTATATCTTTCCTTTTCTCCTTTGCTCTCTGCTTCTCTTCTTTTCACAGCTATTTGTAAGGCCTCCCCAGACAGCCATTTTGCTTTTTTGCATTTCTTTTCCATGGGGATGGTCTTGATCCCTGTCTCCTGTACAATGTTATGAACCTCCGTCCATAGTTCATCAGGCACTCTATTTATCAGATCTAGGCCCTTAAATCTATTTCTCACTTCCACTGTATAATCATAAGGGATTTGATTTAGGTCATACCTGAATGGTCTAGCGGTTTTCCCTACTTTCTTCAATTTAAGTCTGAATTTGGCAACAAGGAGTTCATGATCTGAGCCACAGTCAGGTCCTGGTCTTGTTTTTGCTGACTGTATAGAACTTCTCCATCATTGGGTGCAAAGAATATAATCCATCTGATTTCAGTGTTGACCATCTGGTGATGTCCATGTGTAGAGTCTTCTCTTGTGTTGTTGGAAGTGGGTGTTTGCTATGACCAGTGCGTTCTCTTGGCAAAATTCTATTAGCCTTTGGCCTGCTTCATTCTGTATTCCAAGGCCAAATTTGCCTGTTACTCCAGGTGTTTCTTGACTTCCTACTTTTCCATTCTAGTCCCCTATAATGAAAAGGACATCTTTTTTGGGTGTTACTTCTAAGGGTCTTGTAGGTCTTCATAGAACCGTTCAACTTTAGCTTCTTCAGAGTTACTGGTTGGGGCATAGACTTGGATTACTGTGATATTGAATGGTTTGCCTTGGAACTGAACAGAGATCATTCTGTCATTTTTGAGATTGCATCCAAGTACAGCGTTTCAGACTCTTTTGTTGACCATGATGGCTACTCCATTTCTTCTGAGGGATTCCTACCCGCAGTAGTAGACATTATGGTCATCTGAGTTAAATTCACCCATTCCAGTCCATTTTAGTTCGCTGATTCCTAGAATGTTGACGTTCACTCTTGCCATCTCTTGTTTGACCACTTCCAATTTGCCTTGATTCATGGACCTGACATTCCAGGTTCCTATGCAATATTGCTCTTTACAGCATCGGACCTTGCTTCTCTCACCAGTCACATCCACAACTGGGTATTGTTTTTGCTTTGGCTCCATCCCTTCATTCTTTCTGAAGGTATTTCTCCACTGGTCTCCAGTAGCATATTGGGCACCTACGGAACTGGAGTGTTCCTCTTTCAGCATCCTATCATTTTGCCTTTTCATACTGTTCATGGGGTTCCCACGGCAAGAATATTGAAGTGGTTTGCCATTCCCTTCTTCAGTGGAGCACATTCTATCAGACCTCTCCCCCATGACCCACCCATCTTGGGTGGCCCCACAGGGCATGACTTAATTTCATTGAGTTAGACAAGGTTGTGGTCCTAGTGACTAGATTTACTAGTTTTCTGTGATTATGGTTTCAGTGTGTCTGCCCTCTGATGCCTTCTTGCAACACCTAATCTCTTTCTTGGGTTTCTCTTACCTTGGACGTGGGCTATGTCTTCATGGCTGCTCCAGCAAAGTGCAGCTGCTACTCCTTACCTTGGACGAGGGCTATCTCCTCATGGCTGCCCCTCCTGACCTTGAACGTGGAGTAGCTCCTCTCGGCCCTCCTGCGCCTGCGCAGCCTCCACTCCTTGGATGTGGGGTTACTCCTCTTGGCCTCAGCCCCTGGCCTTGGGCGTGGGGTAGCTCCTCCTGGCTGCTGCCCCCAAAAATCCAAATAAATAACCTAACTCCACACCTAAAGCAACTAGAAAAGGAGGAAATGAAGAACCCCAGGATGAGTAGAAGGAAAGAAATCTTAAAAATTAGGGCAGAAATAAATACAAAAGAAACAAAAGAGACCATAGCAAAAACCAATAAAGCCAAAAGCTGGTTCTTTGAGAAGATAAATAAAATTGACAAACCATTAGCCAGACTCATCAAGAAACAAGGGGAGAAAAACCAAATCAACAAAATTAGAAATGAAAATGGAGAAATCACAACAGACAACACAGAAATACAAAGGATCATAAGAGACTACTATCAGCAACTATATGCCAATAAAATGGACAACTTGGAAGAAATGGACAAATTCTTTGAAAAGTACAACTTTCCAAAACTGAACCAGGAAGAAATAGAAAAACAGACCCATCACAAGCATGGAAATGGAAACAGTAATCAGAAATCATCCAGCAAACAAAAGCCCAGGACCAGACGGCTTCATAGCTGAATTCTACCAAAAATTTAGAGAAGAGCTAACACCTATCCTACTCAAACTCTTCCAGAAAATTGCAGAGGAAGGTAAACTTCCAAACTCATTCTATGAGGCCACCATCACCCTAATACCAAAACCTGACAAAGATACCACAAAAAAAAGGAAACTACAGGCCAATATCACTGATGAATATAGATGCAAAAATCCTTAACAAAAGTCTAGCAAACAGAATCCAACAACATATTCAAAAGATCATACATCATGACCAAGTGGGCTTTATCCCAGGCATGCAAGGATTCTTCAATATCCACAAAGCAATAAATGTAATACACCACATTAACAAATTGAAAGATAAAATCTATATGATTATCTCAATATATGCAGAGAAAACGTTTGACAAAATTCAACATCCATTTATGGTAAAAACCCTCCAGAAAGCAGGAATAGAAGGAATCTACCTCAACATAATAAAAGCGATATATGACAAACCCACAGCAAACATTATCCTCAATGGTGAAAAACTGAAAGCATTTCCCCTGAAGTCAGGAACAAGACAAAGGGTGCCCACTCTCACCACTACTATTCAACATAGTTTTGGAAGTTTTGGCCACGGCAATCAGAGCAGAAAAAGAAATAAAAGGAATCCAGACTGGAAAGAAGTAAAACTGTCACTGTTTGCAGATGACATGATCCTCTACGTAGAAAATCCTAAAGACTCCACCATAAAATTACTAGAGCTAATCAATGAATATAGTAAAGTTGCAGGATATAAAATCAACACACAGAAATCCTTGCATTCCTATACACTAACAATGAGAAAACAGAAAGAGAAATTAAGGAAACAATCCATTCACCATTGCAATGAAAGGAATAAAATTCTTAGGAATATATCTACCTAAAGAAACAAAAGACCTATATATAGAAAACTAGAAAACACTGGTGAAAGAAATCAAATAGGACATAAATAGATGGCAAAATATACCATGTTCATAGATTTGAAGAATCAATATACTACCCAAAGCAATCTATAGATTCAATGCAATACCTATCAAGCTAGCAACGGTATTTTTCACAGAACTAGAACAAATAATTTCACAATTTGTATGGAAATACAAAAAACCTTGAATAGCCAAAGCAATCTTGAGAAGAAGAATGGAAATGGAGGAATCAACCTGCCTGACTTCAGGCTCTACTACAAAGCCACAGTCATCAAGACAGTATGGTACTGGCACAAAGACAGAAATATAGATCAATGGAACAAAATAGAAAGCCCAGAGATAAATCCACGTACCTAGGGACACCTTATCTTCAACAAAGGAGGCAAGAATATATAACAGAGGAAAGACAATCTCTTTAACAAATGTTGCCGGGAAAACTGGTCAACCACTTGTAAAAGAATGAAACTAGAACACTTTCTAACACCATACACAAAAATAAACTGAAAATTGATTAAAGATCTAAATGTAAAACAAGAAACTATAAAACTCCTAGAGGAGAACATAGGCAAAACACTCTCTGACATAAATCACAGCAGGATCCTCTATGACCCACCTCCCAGAATATTGGAAATAAAAGCAAAAATAAACAAATGCAACCTAGTTAAACTTAAAAGGTTTTGCACAGGAAAGGAAAGTATAAGCAAGGTGAAAAGACACCCTTCAGAATGGGAGAAAATAATAGCAAATGAAGCAACAGACAAAGAATTAATCTCAAAAATATACAAGCAACTCCTGCAGCTCAATTCCAGAAAAATAAACGACCCAGTCAAAAAGTGGACCAAAGAACTAAAGAGACATTTTTCCAGAGAAGACAACAGATGGCTAACAAACATATGAAAAGGTGCTTAACATCACTCATTATCAGAGAAATGCACATCAAAACCACAATGAGGTACCATTTCATGCCAGTCAGAATGGCTGCTATCCAAAAGTCTACAAGCAATAAATGCTGGAGAGGGTGTGGAGAAAAGGGAACCCTCTTACACTGTTGGTGGGAATGCAAACTAGTACAGCCACTATGGAGAACAGTGTGGAGATTCCTTAAAAAACTGGAAATAGGACTGCCTTATGACCCAGCAATCCTGCTGCTAGGCATACACACTGAGGAAACCAGAACTGAAAGAGATACATGTACCCCAATATTCATCTCAGCATTCCTTGTAATAGCCAGGACATGGAAGCAACCTAGATGTCCATCAGCAGATGGATGGATAAGAAAGCTGTGGTACATATACACAATGGAACATTACTCAGCCATTAAAAAGGATACATTTGAATCAGTTCTAGTAAGGTCGATTGTGGTCTTCTTTACAGACTGGGGCCTGGTGGACTGTAATCAATGAAAAGAAAGAGGGAACAGGAGAGAGAGAGAGAGAGCAGTATCTGTCAGGTTATGTGGAAAACCAATAAAGCCCATGCACAAGACTTGTACCACTCACAAAGACACAGGGCTTCCTCTCAAGGAGGTCTTGAAAGCCTGGGCGAGAAAGTGAGCTCGGCAGGCTTCCATGCTCTGAAGAGAATGAAGACAGAAAGAAGGACACAGGGGACCCAGGTCTCTAGTGGAGCAAAGGTATTTTATTAGCAGAAATGTGGGCTTATATATCTTTAGTAAAATGATTACTCAGCTATTACAAAGAATGAAATTCCATCAGTTGCAACAAAATGGATAGTCTAATACATACAACGTCACTGACCCTGAAAAGAGTCACTGAAGGGAGCTACTGAAAGGAATCCAAGCAGGTACCCTTTCCCATGATCTCAGTCCTGATAACTGCATGCAGCTCTACTTGTTCCCAGAATAGGAACTGATAAGGAACAGAGAATCCTTGAGAAATGGCACACAAAGGAAGAAAAGGGCAACATATTGGCTTCCTTAGCATTGAACGTCCCTTGACAATTCCCCCTTTTTTATTTTTTCATAATTGGGGGTCACTGTAGATACTTTAGTGGAAAAGGTGTTGACCAAATGAGTTTGTTTAGTTTGAACAATTTTAGTTGAAAGGCATGGTATACTGCGAATATAACCACCAGGATAATTATCAGTGTTACAGCTCCAGATCCAATAGTATGTATAATGTTTTGAAACCATCTTTGAGGGTCCAGCCCAGATAATTGATCAGCTAAGGTTTTCAGATAGTTGGAAGAAGGTAAACTCTTAGAGAAGGCTGATAGTACATTTAAGGAAGCATTATCATGTAAGTCTTGTAAATGAAATGTGCTTTGTTCCCAATTGTAGGCACTATAGTTGAACAGGGGTAATATAAAATTGAGTAGAATTCCAATCACATTTTAGCAAAGCCTGTTTTTTTAAAATCTATTAATTGATCTCCAACCCATTGGATGGCTATTTTCATTTCCTGTATTTCATCTAGAACTTTCTCATTTATCTGAGCCTGAGTGGTCCACATAGTATGAGTATCTTTGCTCCAATTTTGGATAAAATTATGTATTTGAATTGAGGTTTGTAGAGCAGTGCTGGCAACAGCAACAGTGGTGTAAATGGCGATTAATCCCAAAATGCGAAGAATTAGACATCCAATGAATTGTTTAGATCACCGAAGTAATTTAGTAAGTAACTGGAAGGCAAGTCCTGCCAGGGGACCCTCTTCTCAGGGTTGTTGGAGATCTATTGGCAGTCATAGACTATATCGATATCGAAGAATCAAAAGGGATTCATTTTTCAAAGAAACAGAGGAATTAAGACAGGTATACAATTTGCAATCTATACGAGTCACAGAACATAAAGTCTTATTAAATTACAAGTTCCCTATAGCTATAACAAAAGGAAAGGGAACACAAGCTTGTATGAAATATGAATGATTATAATGAAAGGAATAATGACTAGAACCATGACTAGTCTCTGTGAAATATCCAGTCCAAGTTACAAGTTCTTTGGTGTTCATGGCAAATTTCCAAATGTCCCATTGTTCAGGTCCAGTCCATTTATTGAAGACGATTCAAGGGTGAGGAGGTGCCATTCCATTGTCAAGCCAGCCAAGAAGTCCATCGTAGTATTGGTAGTCTTCCATGTTACTTGAGTTGTATAATCACATACAGTACTATTAATATCATCTGAACAGTCAGATAACCATATACCATGGGGTCCCTAATTGACAATGGTATAACTGGCCACAAACATTAATTTTCCTGATTTGGCTTGACATCTGTCTCAACAAACAGGAGTATATTTAAAATTCTTATAAATAAACCCTTTGCATAATGTTTCTTGTCCTTTTCCTAGAGTTTCAGTAGTGTTGATATGGTTCACATAAAAAGAAAGGGCAGTAAATAATCCAAGCAATGTCCAAAAGTCTTTTTTGGAGGCAGGATGAAAACCCAAGTTTGTTGGCTAACGTTTATGCATAATTCTGCTGGGCCCATTCCTAAAGGAAGGATTTCATAACCTAGAGAAATATTAATTACTCTCCCTTCTTCCTCAAGGCGTTAGGGCCCCTCCAGGCTCTAAGGAGGAGGCATATGTACTGAGTCATTAGTGGATACGATTGGTCTTATGTCTGTCCATATTATAACCTGCAATAAAAGGGGGGTTAGGTATATAAGCCCAGTAAGTATAATTAATCAAGTCAGCCTGAGTGGGGGAATCAAAAGCAAGCAAAGCAAGCATAGTGACAAAAATATTTTCTGGATTCTGAGGCATTTCCTGTTGAGAAACCAGATTTTCAGCTTGATTAGTAAGGGTTTTTATCTGTCCCCAACTAGGGAGATCATGAGGTCGATGACGTCGAGCGTGGCTTTATTTGGAAATCTCTAAAGCTGCCATGGCTTGTATTGGAACTTCCTCTTTCCAGGAATTTCGCCTTTTCCCCTCTATCTTGAATGCCGGTAGTTCCCTGGGTGGGGAGGTTGGTGGTGGTGGTTGGGGGGGGGGGGGCCCTGGATCTTCCAAAGAGGGAGCCAACTGACTCAGTAGGATCCATCTGGAGAAATACAAGTATACCCCTTTCTCTGTAAGATTAGTTTCCTAGACTTCCATTGTTTGGTTAGCCTGTTTTGATACCAAATAGGCAGAGGAAGAGAGGCATCCTGTGATTCCTCGAAATGTTCTGGTCTTGTTGAGATATTTCCTTGTGGTAAATTTAAAAAATTTAAAACAAATAAAGCTGTATTAACAATGGTTATAGGTTTCAGTTCAGTTCAGTTTAGTCGCTCAGTCATGTCCGACTCTTTGTGATGCCATGAATTGCAGCACACCAGGCCTCCCTGTCCATCACCAACTCCCAGAGGTCACTCAGACTCATGTCCATCGAGTCGGTGATACCATCCAGCCATCTCATCCTCTCTCGTCCCCTTCTCCTCCTGCCCCCAATCCCTCACAGCATCAGAGGCTTTTCCAATGAGTCAACTCTTCGCATGAGGTGGCCAAAGTACTGGAGCTTCAGCTTCAGCATCATTCCTTCCAAAGAAATCCCAAGGTTGATCTCCTTCAGAATGGACTGGTTGGATCTCCTTGCAGTCCAAGGGACTCTCAAGAGTCTTCTCCAACACCACAGTTCAAAAGCATCAATTCTTCGGTGCTCAGCCTTCTTCACAGTCCAACTCTCACATCCATACATGACTACTGGAAAAACCATAGCCTTGACTAGATGGACCTTTGTTGGCAAAGTAATGTCTCTGCTTTTGAATATGCTATCTAGGTTGGTCATAACCTTCCTTCCAAGGAGTAATTAAATGGCTACTTGGAAGGAGCCATTTAATTTCATGGCTGCAATCACCATCTGCAGTGATTTTGGAGCCCAGAAAAATAAAGTTTGACACTGTTTCCACTGTTTCCCCATCTATTTCCCATGAAGTGATGGGACCAGATGCCATGATGTTCGTTTTCTGAATGTTGAGCTTTAAGCCAAGTTTTCCACTCTCCTCTTTTACTTTCGTCAAGAGGCTTTTGAGTTCCTCTTCACTTTCTGCCATAAGGGTGGTGTCATCTGCATATCTGAGGTTATTGCTATTTCTCCTGGCAATCTTGATTCCAACTTGTGCTTCTTCCAGCCCAGCGTTTCTCATTATGTACTCTAAGTTAAATAAGCAGGGTGACAATATACAGCCTTGACGTACTCCTTTTCCTATTTGGAACCAGTTATCGGTTTAGAGACTATCTTATGTTGGAATCTAGTAAAGTCTGTTTTAGATAAGGAAGATAGTAGTGTTCCTGTGTATTCTCCCTTAAAAAAAAATTTTTTTGGTAGTTTTAGTGTATGATGTGGTCGTTTGACTATATCTTGTGTTTGTGGGTTATAAGGAATACCTGTAATATGTTTACTAGAAAATCATTGTAAAAATTTTTTGAAGTGTTTAGAAATATAGACAGGGCCATTGTCTGTTTTTATAGAATTAGGAGTTTTCATTATAGCAAAACAGGTTAATAAATGAATTATAACGTGTTGTGTAGTTTCACCTTGAAGAGGTATGGTCCAGGTAAAAGAAGAGTTTGTGTCGATATAGACATGTAAGAAAGACGATGGAGAGAGTTCAGGGCAATGAGTCATATCCATTTGTCATAATTCATTATGTTGTAATCTTCAAGGATTGGTATCTTGTGTAATAGGTTGAAGGTGTAAGGGTTTACAAGTAGAGCAATTATTAATGATTTTTTTAGCTTGGTGGTATGGAATTTTTCATATATGGTGTAAGAAGCCAGCATTATTGTGTAAAAAACATGTTGTTTTTTTGGGAGTAGCAAAAGAAACAAATTTATCAGCTTGTTCATTATCATGAATCATAGGGCCGGGGAGGCAAGAATGTGTTCGAATATGTGTAATATAAATGGGAGAAGTGCATTTTGTAATAATAGATTGTAGTTTGAAAAAAAGTTGTTGAATAACAGGTTGATTGGAGTTTATAGTGGAGGTTTTTATATTTTTTAATACAAAAACTGAATATAAGGAATCAGAGATTATATTAATGGAGTAAGGATGTAGGTGGATAACTTGAATAAGAGCATATAATTTATTTTGTTGAGCAGAATGAAATTTAGTATAAAAGACTTTACATTCTTTAAGAGACTAGAATGAGGCTTTGGTGTTGTTAGTCCCATCTATATAGAAAACATCAGCTTGAGGTATAGGCTGTGAGCTGATGATGTGGGAGATAATAAATTCAGTATTTTTGTAGAAATTCTAGAGCTTGTTAGAAGGATAATGAAATGAAATTTTTCTAAAATATTCCAGAAAAGCTACTTGGAAATCAGTAGAAGTTTGTAATGTGTTTTTGAATTGAGATTTATTAATATGTACAACAATTTTATGTGGATCAGAGCCAATTAATGTCTTAGTTTTATTTCTTTCATTGATAATGATTAAAGTGATTACATCAAGATAGGGTGTAAGTGATTTTGTCCCTCTAAAATGGGAATAGATCCATTCTATTTGGTGTTTTAGTTGGGCAAGAAGTCTTGTGGGGGAATGAAGAGAGGGGAGTATAAATAATTTTAGAGGTAAATCAAGTTTAATATGTGTAAGAAATTGCTTTTGCAGTTTATTTTGTATTAAATAGAGTTCTACTTGTGTCTCTCATGAAAGTGAACGAGGGCTATTTAAATTGGGATCTCCTTTTAAAGTATTAAACAGATTAGTCAGTTGATAATTAGCAATGTCTAAGGAAGATCTCGGAGAAGGTGATGGCACCCCACTCCAGTACTCTTGCCTGGAAAATCCAATGGATGGAGGAGCCTGGTAGGCTGCAATCCATGGGGTTGGGAAGAGTCCGACACGACTGAGCAACTTCACTTTCACTTTTCACTTTCATACATTGGAGAAAGAAATGGCAACCCGCTCTAGTGTTCTTGCCTGGAGAATCCCAGGGACGGGGGAGCCTGGTGGGCTGCACAGAGCCAGACACGACTGAAGGGACTTAGCAGCAGCAGCAGCAGCAGCAGCAAGGAAGATCTAATCCAATTTATATCATCTAAAAGTTTTTGAAAATTATTTAAGGTTGATAATTTATCAGTATGAATCTGTGTTAGTTGAAGAGTAATGTGTTGTCTATTAATAACAAACCCTAAGTAATGGTAAGGTGTAGAGGTTTAGATTTTTTAAGGGGCAATAATTAATCCAGAGTCTTTCAAGCATTGTTGAGCTATGTTAAACATGTGTTGAGTTTTTAAAACAGATGGAGCTGAAAACAATACATCATTTGTATAATGAATAACAAGAAAGTCACAAAATTATTTTCTTATATGTTTAAGGGCTTTGGCTACATAATATGGACATATGGTAGGAGAATTCATCATTCCTTGAGGTAGTATAGTTCATTGGTATCGTTTATGAGGTCCGGTGTGATTAAGGATAAGGAAGAGAGAAAGCAACTTTCTCTCAGTCTAGAGGGTGTAAAGGTATATTAAAAAAGCAATCCCATAAATTTATAACAATAATATGCCAGTTTGGAGGAATAGTGGTAGGTGATGGAATTCCTGGTTGCAATGCATTTATAGGTTTCCTAGATGCATTAACTTTTTTAAGGTCTGTTAAGAGATGTCATTTGTTAGATTTCCTTTTTATAACAAAAATGGGAGAGTTCTAACGGGAATAAGATTCCTCAATGTGTTTTAATTTCAGTTGTGTTGTTATGAGTTTCTTAGTAGTCTCCAGTTTCTCTTTTGTAAGCGGCCATTGCTCTGTCATCATTTTCCCAAGTTATTTTGATAACTGTATTGTTTGTTAAATGAGTGGTGGCCCTTAGGAAAAATGTGGAATGTATATTTGAGTTTGTCATAGCGTAAGTAAATCTTTTTAATTAGATTAAGGGGTGCATTTATCACATAAGGTTGTAATGTTGCAGGCTGGCCTTTTGGCCCTTCACAAGGATAAATTTGAATGTTTTGATAGACTTCTTGTATTTTGGTTTGAGAAATTTCTGTAATTTGGTAAGAAATTTTCTGTATAGGCCAAGATTTAGGCCATAAGTGTTTAGAAATAATAGTGATATTGGATCTAGTATCGAGGAGACCAGAAAATCTTTTATCATTAATTTTGATATTTATATTTGGTCAGGCATATTTAGATATCAATGATATCCATAAGGATTGTTTTTGATCTGTATTTTTTAATTAATTTGTCTGTATGTCATTAGAGGAGTTAATAGAAATGTAAGGTAAAAGAAGTAATTGGGCAGTTTTGTCTCTCTTTTTTTTTTTTTTTTTTGAATTGTCATAGTATCTGAGATGACATCATAATTTGAATCTTTTTTTTGTAATCTGAATCAATTATTTTAGGGTGAACAGTAATTGTTTTACAAGTCAAGCTAGATTGGCCAAGTAAAAGGCCGAAGGTTTGTGGAGGTAGGGGTATAAAAAGTCTGGTAGGTGTTTTAGAAGGGACTGTTTAAGGAAAAAGAAGAAAATCATTTAGGGCTGGTGTATTGATGGCAGCACTGTTGGATGTTGAGGGTTTGAAGGAAAAGATGGAGTTTGTCTCTGTTTTTTGTTGATGGGTATCTGGGGAGTCCCCAGCTTGGAGTTTTTTGAAATAGGCATTTTTTTTAAACATCATATTTAGATTGATATTTTTGGCCCAATATATCTCTTTATGGCAATAAGGGCAGATTTTTGGAGGTTTTTTAATAGTTTTAATTTTTTTTTTTAAGTAGTAGCCATTGTTTTAGTTAATATCTGTATTTTTTGAGTTTTTGTTTGTTTTTGTTTATTTTTGATCCTAAATGGTGATAAGCCTTCAAAAAATCAATAATAGTCCCAGTCTCATGAATTGAAGTGATAGCTCTTTGACATTCCTGATTTGTATTTTCATAAGTAAGCAGTTTTTTTGTTTTTGTTTTTGTATTTAACCTCTTTTTTGATAACATTACGGGAAATAGTTTCTAGTCTAGCTAAAAAATCAGCATAGGCTTCATTAGGCCCTTTCTCAAGACACATATTTTGAGATAACTTTGGCACAAGATTAGCCAGGGAGAACAGGTTCCAGATGTCTTTGGGCAAGATATACTGTTGCTGTGTTATCAGGGGTACAAGTCTTCAGATACAAGTTCCCAGGCAAGGTTTGTTACAATTCTAATTATTAACATAGAGCCTAAGAAAAGCATTTCCATGAGTAAGAGATTGTGCTGTGTATTAGTTCTGGACCTAAAGAAAGGTCAGTTTTCAGGCAAGATACATTGTTGCACAAGGTTTAAGGAAACCACAAATGAGAATGTTTGCTTTCTCTTTATAGGGCCCTGGACTGTCTGTTTAAGCTTTAACTCTTTCATTTCCTCCTGCTTTTAGGAGAATATGGTTGTTAGGGAAAGGGGTGGAGAAATCATTCCATAACTTTTTCCTGTTGGAAAGGGGTGTGGACCCTAACTTGTTGAGACAATGTATTTTCTTTATCCTCATATTGAAGATCTTTGATCTAAGGGCCCCAAGTAATAGTTGGAAGAGCCTGTGGCAATCATAGGAGCTTGAATAATCATTTGTAACTTAAATGCCTCAAACCTCTTAGATATAAAATTCATTATATAGTTACATATAAAAAGGAAACAGCAAGAATAAGATGATTACAGTTATTACAGTCAAGATAGTTTTCCACCATTTGGAGATAAGCCTCTATTTGCTGACGTCAAACTGAAATTCTTTGAACTTTAAATAAATGATGAAGTAAATTACAAAAATGGTGGGGCTTTCCAGCCGTTTGTCCCATAACCCTGCACTTACCTGACCTCAACAGGTCCCAGTCACTCCGTCCTGAATACCTTGAATTCCAGGTCCCTGTTTGGGCACTACTTGTGGTCTTCTTTACAGACCGGGGCCTGGTGGACCCGAGTTGACAAAAAGAAAGGGAAATGGAGAGAGAGAGAGAGCAGTATCCCTTGGGTTACGTGGAAAACCAATAAAACCCATGCACAGGACTTATACCGCTCATGAAGGCACAGTGTGTCCTCTCAAGGAGATCGAAAGCCCGGGTGAGAAAGTGAGCTCGGCAGGCTTCCATGCTCCAAAGAGAATGCAGACAGACAGAAGGATGCGGGGGACCCAGGTCTCTAGTGGAGCCAAGGGTATTTTATTAGCAGAAATCTGGGCTTATATATCTTTAGTAAAATGATTACTCAACTATTAGAAAGAATGAAATTCCATCAGTTGCAACAAAATGGATAGTCTAATACATACAAGGTCACTGACCCTGAAAAGAGTCACTAAAGGGAGTTACTGAAAGGAATCCAAGCAGGTACCCTTTCCCATGATCTCAGCCCTGAGAACTGCGTGCAGTGCTACTTGTTTCCAGAATAGGAACTGATAAGGAACAGAGAATCCTTGAGAAATGGCACACAAAGGATGAAAAGGGCAACATATTGGATTCCTTAAAGTTGAACGTCCCCTGACAGTGGATGAAACTGGAGCCTATTATACAGAGTGAAGTAAGCCAGAAAGGATAACACCAATACAGTATACTAACACATATATATGGAATTTAGAAAGATGGTAACGATAACCCTATATGTGAGACAGTAAAAAGACACAGATGTATTGAACTGTCTTTTGGACTCTGTGAGAGAGGGCAAGGGTGGGATGATTTGCAGGAATGGCATTGAAACATGTATATTATCATATGTGAAATGAATTGCCAGTCTAGGCTTGATGCATGAGATGGGGTGCTCGGGGCTGGTGCACTGGGATGACCCAGAGGGATGGGCTGGGGAGGGAGGTGGGAGGGGGGTTCAGGATGGGGAACACATGTACACCCATGGCAGATTCATGTCAATGTATGGCAAAACCACTACAATATTGCAAAGTAATTAGCCTCCAATTAAAATAAATAAATTTATATTAAAAAATAAATTATATCATGTCACTTCCTTCTGGCCTAAAGAGTTTCTTTTGAAAGATTAGCTGTTAGCCTTATGGGCATCCCCTTGTATCTTGTTTGTTCCTTTCCCCTTGCTGCTTTTAATATTTGTTCTTTGTGTTTAATTTTCATTAGTTTGATTCATATGTGCCTTGGTGTGCTTCTCTTTGGGTTTATCTTACATAGGATTCTCTGGGTTTCCTGGATTTAGGTGGCTATTCCTTTCCCTTGTTAGGGAAGTTTTAGACTTCAGTTCAGTTCAGTTCAGTCGCTCAGTCATGTCCAACTCTTTGCGACCCCATGAATCGCAGCACGCCAGGCCTCCCTGTCCATCACCATCTCCCGGAGTTCACTCAGACTCACATCCATTGAGTCAGTGATGCCATCCAGCCATCTCATCCTCGGTCGTCCCTTTCTCCTCCTGCCCCCAATCCCTCCCAGCATCAGAGTCTTTTCCAATGAGTCAACTCTTTGCATAAGGTGGCCAAAGTACTGGAGTTTCAGCTTCAGCATCATTCCTTCCAAAGAAATCCCAGGGTTGATCTCCTTCAGAATGGACTGGTTGGATCTCCTTGCAGTCCAAGGGACTCTCAAGAGTCTTCTCCAACACCACAGTTCAAAAGCATCAATTCTTTGGCACTCAGCCTTCTTCACAGTCCAACTCTCACATCCATACATGACCACAGGAAAAACCATAGCCTTGACTAGACAGACCTTTGTGGGCAATGTCTCTGCTTTTCAATATGCTATCTAGGTTGGTCAAAACTTTTCTTCCAAGGAGTAAGCGTCTTTTAATTTCATGGCTGCAGTCACCATCTGCAGTGATTTTGGAACCCCCAAAAAATAAAGTCTGACACTGTTTTCACTGTTTCCCCATCTATTTCCCATGAAGTGATGGGACCAGATGCCATGATCTTCGTTTTCTGAATGTTGAGCTTTAAGCCAACTTTTTCACCCTCCACTTTCACTTTCATCAAGATGCTTTTTAGTTACTCTTCACTTTCTGCCATAAGGGTGGTGTCATCTGCATATCTGAGGTTATTGATATTTCTCCTGGCCATCTTGATTCCAGCTTGTGCTTCTTCCAGCCCAGCGTTTCTCATGATGTACTCTTCATAAAAGTTAAATAAGCAGGGTGACAATATACAGCCTTGACACACTTCTTTTCCTATTTGGCACCAGTCTGCTGTTCCATGTCCAGTTGTAACTGTTGCTTCCTGACCTGCATATAGGTTTCTCAAGAGGCAGGTCAGGTGGTCTGGTATTCCCATCTCTTTCAGAATTTTCCACAGTTTATTGTGATCCACACAGTCAAAGGCTTTGGCATAGTCAATAAAGCAGAAATAGATGTTTTTCTGGAACTCTCTTGCTTTTTCCATGATCCAGCAGATATTGGCAATTTGATCTCTGGTTCCTCTGCCTTTTCTAAAACCAGCTTGAACATCAGGAAGTTCACGGTTCACGTATTGCTGAAGCCTGGCTTGGAGAATTTTGAGCATTACTTTACTAGCGTGTGAAATGAGTGCAATTGTGCAGTAGTTTGAGCATTCTTTGGCATTGACTTTCTTTGGAATTGGAAAGAAAACTGACCTTTTCCAGTCCTGTGGCCACTGGTGAGTTTTCCAAATTTGCTGGCATATTGAGTGTAGCACTTTCACAGCGTTATCTTTCAGGGTTTGAAATAGCTCCACTGGAATTCCATCACCTCCACTAGCTTTATTTGTAGTGATGTTTTCTAAGGCCCACTTGACTTCACATTCCAGGATGTCTGGCTCTAGGTGAGTGATCATACCATCATGATTATCTTGGTCGTGAAGATTTTTTTGTACAGTTGTTCTGTGTATTCCTGCCACCTCTTCTTAATATCTTCTGCTTCTGTTAGGTCTATACCATTTCTGTCCTTTATCGAGCCCATCTTTGCATGAAATGTTTCCTTGGTATCTCTAATTTTCTTGAAGAGATCTCTAGTTTTTCCCATTTTGTTCTTTTCCTCTATTTCTTTGCATTGATCACTGAGGAAGGCTTTCTTATCTCTTCTTGCTATTCTTTGGAACTCTCCATTCAGATGCTTATCAAATATTTTCTCATACCTTTTTTTTCTTCTTCTGAGACTCCTATAATTTGAATGTTGGTATTATTCCAGAGGTCTCTGAGACTGTCCTCATTTGTTTTTATTCTTTTCTCTTTATTCTGCTCTGCTTCAGTTACTTCCAGCATTCTATTTTCCAACTCATTTATCCAGTCTTCTGCCTCAGTTATTCTGCTATTGGTTCCCTCTGCTGCTGCTGCTAAGTCGCTTCAGTCATGTCCGACTCTGTGCGACCCCATAGACGGCAGCCCACCAGGCTGCCCCGTCCCTGGGACTCTCCAGGCAAGAACACTGGAGTGGGTTGCCATTTCCTTCTCCAGTGGATGAAAGTGAAACATGAAAGTGAAGTTGCTCAGTCGTGTCTGACTCTTTGCGACCCCATGGACGGCAGCCCACCAGGCTCCTCCGTCCATGGGATTTTCCAGGCAAGAGTACTGGAGTGGGGTGCCATCTAGTGTATTTTTAATCTCAGTTATTGTGTTGTTCTTTGCTGATTGTTTAGTCTTTAATTCACTTAGGTTCTTGTTAAACACTTATTGTATCTTCTTGATCCCTTCTGTATCTCCAGTCTATTTATCTGTGCCTCTGTTGTATTTCCAAGACTTTGGATCACCTTTACTATCATTACTTAGAATTCTTTTTCAGGTAGAATGCTTATTTCCTCTTCATTTGTTTTATCTTATGGATTTTTACTATGTTCCTTCATCTGCTGCATGTTTGTCTGCTTTCTCATTTTGTTTAATTTACTGTATTTGGTGTTTCCCTTCTGCAGGCTGGAAGGTTTTAGTTCCTCTCAGTTGTGGAGTCTGCCCCCCATGAGTGGGCTTGGACCTATGCCTTGTGAAAGTTTCCTTGTTTGGGGGACTTGTACCTGTGGTCTGATGAATGGAATTGGATGTGTCTCTCTGAAGGGCAGTGCTGTGTCCAGTAGTATGTTTTGGGTTGTCTGGACTTGATGTGGCTTTGGGCAGCTTTTCTGCTAATGGGCAGGGTTGGGTTACTGTTTTGCTAAAGATTTGGCATGAGACATCCGGCCCTGGAGCTTGTTGGCCTTTGGGTGGGGCTTGGTCTTAGTGTTGAAATGGAGCCCTTTGGGAGAGCTCTCTCCCAGTGGGGTGGGGACTTCTCTGGTGGTCCAAAGTCCTGGACTTGGGTCTCTTACCTCGGGGTTCAGGCCTGACCCCTTACTGTAGCACCAAGACTTCA
>NW_024070201.1:21818001-22019565 GCF_014754425.2 Oryx dammah
TAAAAACAGGAGTCAAAAAAGAAGAGAGGAATCAAGTCAATAAACAAATCCCTAAGTGAAAATGAATACTAAAAGCTAGACTAGCAAATATACAAAATCAAAAACGTTTAAAAAATGCAATATAACTAAGTGATACTGTAAAAGTAGGAAAAAATTAATTTAAAAAGAAGATGGTTTTAAAATGGGAAAAGTAGGTTATGAAAAACAAAGGAATAATCTAGAGAGAATAAAATGAGAATATGAAAAAGAAAAAAGAAGAAATGGGAAGGTATATATAGAGAGAGTGGTAGTGAAATAATGACCTTGTGATTCTTTCATTTCCTCTGCACACAGGTTTCTCCAGTCCCTCTGCCTACTCAGAAAGTCCTCCAGTATTTCTAGGAAGGTCCTGTTGTTGGCAGTGTGGAATCAGCTCAGACTCAGATCTTACCTTACTCCAGCTTGTGGTGGTGGTGATCTTTAGTCTCTAAGTTGTATCTGACTCTGCGACCCCATGGACTGTAGCCCACCAGGCTCCTCTGTCCGTGGGATTTTCCAGTCAAGAATACTGAAGTGGGGTGCCATTTCCTCCTCTGGGGGATCTTCCCAACCTAGGGATCTTCCAAAACCCAGAGTCTCCTGCATTGGCAGGCAGATTCTTTACCACTGAGCCACCAGGGAAGCCCCCACTCCAGCTTGCACTTGCTCCTAAGGTCCACAGTTGCCCCTGAAGCCCACAGTCTCAGGCTGATGGTGGGGATATCATCCCCTGCACCTGTGGCTGCAGGGGCGCTTTTCCCTTCTCTCTTTGGCTCAAGCTTCCCCTGGTGTTCAGTTTTGGTTTGAGGTTCGCCTCTGCCTGTAGGTGGCCCTCAAGACACAGTGAGGGTATGTGGGGAGCGGGGCCGGGACCTGGGAGGTCATCCCAGGCAGAGGCAGATGTGCACTTCCCCAGGGTGGTGGTGTCGGGCTGTGGGCCTCTGGGCAGTGCCAGGCTGCTCAGGAGGATGTGGGCAGTGATCCCTGTGCCTGCTCACAGCTCGTTGGTGGAGACCGTAGGGTCCTCCTGACCTCTGGCACTGGCAGCGGCTTTTCTACCTCTGGAGCTACAGGCTGCAGCCGGCTTGTCCCCCGATGGCTTTCCCAAGGGCAAGGGTCCTGGGTCCTGCACCCGCGCAGAGCTAGAGCGTTCCCACAGCGGTGATGGATGTGCCTCTCTGGGAGGCCCGGGCTTTCTCGTGGACTCCCCTAGCTGTGTCGTACCAGCCCTTTGAGACGATCTTCACAGCAGCCAACCCTCGTCCTCTCCCTGGGATCCGACCCTTGAAGTCTGAGGCTGAGTACCCAGCCCCCACTCTCTGCCGCGAGGCTGTGTAAGCCGCTGCTCAGCTGGGACGTGCTGCTCGGCAGCGATCTCTGGGCTGAATTCTCTCCATTCTGCCTTCTGAGCACCTGTTGTTGCGCTCCCCTCTGGGGTTGTGAGGCTCCCTCTCCCGTGTCTCCGCCTGTGAGGGAGTTCCGGATTGTGCAGAAACTTTTCCTCCTTCGCATCTCCTTCCCCGAGGCACAGGTCCCCACCCTGAAATCCTTTCTCCCTCTCTCTCTCGTTAATCTTTATCTTTTGCCCTACTTCATTTTGAGGAGATTGGCTTGCCTTTTTGGAAGTCTGAGATCTTCTGTCCGTGTTCAGGTGGTGTTCTGTAGAAGCTGTTCTACATGCTGAGGAATTCTTGATGTATCTGTGGAGGGGAAGTTGCTCTCCCCATCTTACTCCTCTGCTATCTTAAGTTTGTCTCCAAATAGGTTAATCTTGATAAAATGGTGATGCAGTGTGAGAGGGTCATGGGAAGTCAGCTTGGAGATACAAAATGGGGACAACTGGAGGAGGCTTGAATATCAGTTTGATTTTTATTCTTTAAGGGCGTTGATGAAAATAGTCAATCAATTCAGTTCAGTTCAGTCGCTCAGTCATGTCCGACTCTTTGCGACCCCATGAATCGCAGCACATCAGGCCTCCCTGTCCATCACCAACTCCCAGAGTTCACTCAGACTCACATCCATCGAGTCCGTGATGCCATGCAGCCATCTCATCCTCTGTCCTCCCCTTCTCCTCTTGCCCCCAATCCCTCCCAGCATCAGAGTCTTTTCCAATGAGTCAACTCTTCGCATAAGGTGGCCAAAGTACTGGAGCTTCAGCTTTAGCATCATTCCTTCCAAAGAAATCCCAGGGCTGATCTCCTTCAGAATGGACTGGTTGGATCTCCTTGCAGTCCAAGGGACTCTCAAGAGTCTTCTCCAGCACCACAGTTTAAAAGCATCAGTTCTTCGGTGCTCAGCCTTCTTCACAGACAATCCATAACAGGAATATGAAAAAGTTTCATTTGAGCCAAACTGAGGACCATAGTCCAGAAGACTGCCTCTAGATAACTCTGAGGAACTGTTCCAGAAAAGCACGGTTTTCAGCACAGTTTTATGTCTTGTCAGAATAAAAAACACCAAACAAGTCAGGGGTACATTCCTTCATGGTTTCAAAAAAACCAGATCAGCACATATACAGCGAGTCAGTATGACCTTGGCACCTGGGAAGGGAACTTATCATTGAGGGAGGATCAGCATTGGTGTCCCAGGAAGGGAGGTATTTAATCTTTATTTTTAATATGGATATTCTTGTGATCACTACACCCTTTTCTTTAACAATTAAAGCAGATGTACAATATATATTGGAGAAGGCAATGGCACCTCACTCCAGTACTCTTGCCTGGAAAATCCCATGGATGGAGGAGCCTGGAAGGCTGCAATCCATGGGGTCGCTGAAGGTCGGACACAGCTGAGCGACTTCACTTTCACTTTTCACTTTCCTGCATTGGAGAAGGAAATGGCAACCCACTCCAGTGTTCTTGCCTGGAGAATCCCAGGGACGGGGGAGCCTGGTGGGCTGCCGTCTATGGGGTAGCACAGAGTCAGACACGACTGAAGTGACTTAGCAACAATATATATATGAGAAGCCACAAAGAGGCTATTTTGGTTATGAGGTGACAGTGTCTTGAGTGTGACGGTGCCCGTGGAAATGGAGTGGCTGGAGAAGTTTGGAACTGATGTGTGTGCTTACTGTGGTGTCAGGCTAATACATTACCTCTGTTTCCCCTTATAACCACCTTGACCATACTAGTTATCAACTGCTGCATAACACATTACTCCAAACATCGGAGCTTACCAGCAGACATTTATTATCTCACATTGTTCACGTGCCAGAAACCTGGATGTGGCTTAGCTAGGACCCCTGGCTCAGAGTCACTCAAAAGGCTGCAGGCATTTCAAATCTTGACTGGGAAAGATCAGCCTCCTTGCGTACTTACGTGTTGTTGGCAGGATTCAGTTCCTTTGGACTCGGGTCTCCATTCCTCCCTCCCTTTCTTGCCCTGTAGGCCTCTTCATAGAGCACCTTGCTTCATCAGGGTGAGCAAGTGAGAAGGCAAGAGAAAGTACCAGCGAGAGTGAGAAGAGGGGGTGAGGAGCGAATTAGGGATGGAGCCAAGTGGGGGGAGTGTGAGTGAAAGAGTGAACACCAGCAGGATGGAAGCCAGCGTCTTGTAACCTAATCACTTTTATGTGTTTTTGTTCCTTAGAAGCAAGTCCCCAGATCCATGTCACACTCATGGGGATGGGGGGTATTAAACATCATCTAGTGTGTAACATGTTACCAAGACTAGCAGGAGGTGAGGCTGGGCAGGTTGGCAGGGAGTGTGTAGCATGCCCTGTTTGATCCCAGGGGAGTAAAGTATATTTCATTTCGTAAGAGTGAAAAAAAGATCTGTGATAAGTGTCCTTTTTATTTTTTAAACCGCAAACTTTTACATTCTTCCTGGAAATGGAATTGTCTTAAAGATGGGAAGCAGACTGTGCTCATTTTGCTTTTGTTACGTCTGGGATATTCCTAGTCTCCCTTGCATATAGAAAAATCTTGTTAGTTTCACACAATTTAGCTATATAACATGATTCTGTTGCAAGACAGACATTTTGGAAAGTGCCCCACATAAACACTTATCTCTCTGGAGAGAACTGCTTTTACCACAAAAGTAGGGTAAAGCGATTCTTGCACTGGAAGATTTTTCAAAGCAGCAGTTATCCTTTCATCAGTTAGTTTTGCTTCCTTCAAAATCCACCCACTTGCTGCTCCCAATATTCTGTCATCATCTAGACAGAAGTATTAATCATTAGAAAAGAGAGTTAGAATTCCTTTCCCCTTCTTTTTCCTTTCCTGGTTGTTGGCTAAAGAAATGACATCTCAGGCATGTATTCTGATTTTTTTTTGCCACTTTATTTTTTTAATTGAAGAATAATTGCTTTACAGAATTTTGTGGTTTTCTGTCAAATATCAACAAGCATCAGTGAGGCATGTATTCTTAAAGATACTCAAGAAACAAGTCCTCAGTACGGAAGCCCAAGTTCACCATCATACAACCATTTACTAGTCAATGAAAATTCCCAATTTTGTACGATAATAAGTTTGGAGATTTCCCTGGTGGTCCAGCGGTTAGACTCCACACTTCCACTGCAGGGGACACAGATTTGATCCCTATTCAGGGAACTAAGGTCCTGTAGCTGTGCTGCTGCTGCTGCTGCTAAGTCGCTTCAGTCGTGTCTGACTCTGTGTGACCCCATAGATGGCAGCCCACCAGGCTCCCCTGTCCCTGGGATTCTCCAGGCAAAAACACTGGAGTGGGTTGCCACAGCCAAAAAAAAAAAAAAAAGAATTAAATTAAAAAACCCTTTTTCACTTTTCACAAATGTCCTAATAAATGTGAGCACTGTCCTGGGGACAGCCTGAAGAAATAGAGCTAGTGTGGGCTTTTACTTTTTAAAGTTTTTATTTCCACAGATAGAACCACATATGGGTAGTTGGATGTCTTGTGGACATCTCAAACTTACATTTCCAAAAGTGAAATTTTAATTTCTCCTTCAGAGTCCCCTCTCTTCCTCCAAACTTGTTTATATGGCTAACTTTGTCTTCCTGGGGATTTTCCATTTCCATTTGTGGGTTAACATTTGTTTTAGTCCTCAGCTACTGATTTAAGTACAGAGAAGCTAGAATTCTGAATCAAAGGTCTTTTAGTAAATTACTTAGCACCCCTTACTCAGGGGATCACCAGGGTATTCCCTTTATGGTAGGATAGACAGTGAAGATTGATGGGTAGTTATCATCCTGGCTAGTGGAGAGTGGGTTTACTGTAGGCAGTGAGGTCTCAGCTGGTTTTGCAAAGAATGCCTTTTATCATTTCATCTGTTTAGCCCCTAGGAACAGGGTTCCTTGTGGAGTATAGAGCTAACAGATCCACGGCAGCACTGAGGCAATATGTGTCTTTTGGCAAACGGGCTCAATTTGTTGCCACAATAACTTTCAGTAATTCCCTAAAATCAGTACTGGGGGAACCTTAAGGCTCCTCTCGTGAAGGAGAAAACTATGTTTAGAAAGGAAAAATGCAACCTAACCAGATTGTGGGGTATAACATCGTCCATCCGTTCATTTGAGGCTGTGTTGGTGTCTGTGTGGCTAACTAACAGGTTTTTTGTGTTGATTGATTTATTGTGAATTAGCATTATGTCAGCCACAATGTGTCCAGTGTCTCACTCATCAGGCCCTTTAAGGTAGGAGTCAGCCCCAATTTACTGCTAGGAATCTGAGGTTTAAATAGATCAAGTCTTGTTCAAGGACTATTTTATCTCCATAACAACTTAGTAAGTAGAAGAGCTGGGATTTGAACCTAGATTGGTTTGGATTGGAAAAAAAAAAAAAAAAGGAAAAACTGATTCAACAACTTTCAAAAAGAATCCCAAACTCTTTGCATGTGCTTTATCTACACATTTTATTTTAGCCAAAGACTTTTTGAGTTTGTTGGACTCAAGCATCTGATTCTAAAGTTATTTTTACATATAGGTTATATATGTATGCATCGATAAATATGCAGATATTTTTGCATATGTTAAATTACTTCCCAGTTATATCAGGTATATACATTTAACTTTATCTATATATATGGATGTAACTTACATAAAAGCAGGGTTGGGGGTGGTCCTTATGTCCTGATTTCACTGCTGTGCCACATTTAAACAAACAGTCCAGCAATCAGAAGTAAAGTATTTCTGATTTTCACTTGTATCTCTTGAAGGACATTACTAGAACCACTTTGTAACCAAGAGCGTGATGCCGGGCCGGGGACATATCCCCTAGCCTCTACTTTTAGTCCATAGAGGCTCCAAAGCTTTCTGTCTCAGGCCCTACAATACTTGACCTAAATTTGCCTTTGCTTTCTCTTCCCCTACCCTCTCCCTTGATCCAGATCTCTATTATTTAGGATAATTTAACTCCTTTAGCCATTATTTGGATTCTTTACAAGAAGAGAGCGCCTAGGAGATGATCCAGAAAGCCAGAAGACATTCTACTTAGAAGCCTGGGGAGGGGGATGGAGGTGAAGATGAGGCTGGAGGAAGAAAGATGGTAAAAAGTCAGACATTAGCTGTATCTTTTAATAGTTACAAATTAGAAATTTTAGTCCTTGTTATAGGCACCATTTTCACATATTATATTGTTATAATACTTGGCTTTCTTGTACACCAATGTACTGTTTGTGATACCCTTTGTGGCATTAAATAATTATATAGTTAGTACTTGCTTTGTGCCAGATGCTATTCTGGGTGCTTTATATATATTAACTGATTTAATCTCCATAACAACCAGTAGGCAGCTACTATTTTTCTCTCTGTTTGAGAAATGAAGAAACCAAGGTACAGAAAAGTAACTTATATGAAGTCCCACAACTAATAAGTGGTAAAATGAAATGGAGTCATGCAGTCTGGCTTCAGAATTTATCCTTTAAGACAATTGCCAAAACAACCTCTCTTATGAAATAATATAATTTTACTTAATAATATTTTCAACATTTACTTTAAAAAATAATGTGGGGGTTGATAGACAATAAGATACTGTCTAAATTTCCTCACTGTTCTAATCTTTTTCTTGCTTGATGGTTGATATTATAGTTGGACTGTTAACTAGATTCAGAACTTTTCTCATGTGTGAAGGTCTCAGAGGTAATGGGCTTTGAAAGACATTAATTTTCTTTCCTGGGCTTTCCAGGTGGCTCAGTGATAAAGAATCCACTGCCGGTGCAGAAGACGCAGGAGATGCAGGTTCGATCCCTAGTCCAGAAAGATCCCCTGGAGCAGGCAATGGCAACCATGCCAGTATTCTTGCCTGGAAAATTCCGTGGATGGAGAAGCCTGGCAGGCGGAAGTCCATAGGGTTGCAAAGAGTCAGACATGACTGAGCGCAGCACAGCACGATTTTCTTTCTACTACTTTCTCAGAATGAATAATCACTTCCCTTAAATGGGGAGGCAGTTACTGTTTCTGACACCGGATGAGAATGCGTTGAATTTACAAAACATGAAGCTGCAGACAAAGCACACACATGGAAGAACAAGGTTGGGCAAGGGAGGGTGGGAGCGATAAACTGTCCATCTCGTTCTGTGCGTTAAGTGCAGCCTGTGGGCTTCCTTGTCACTGCCTGTGTTTGTTTTCTTCTTGGTGTGTCACTTTCCCATTAGTGAGGATCAGGAGTAGCTGTTTCTGAGACCGTGAGTGTACATACTCCTTTAATCTTCTGCTGCTGGCAACATGCTTGCCACTTATTGGATTCTCTTAAGGAGTGACCAAGGATGGCAAATACTTGGAGCCTGTTCTGCTTCAATCCCTGCCTCCTGAACCCCAGGAAGATATCACTAGTTGAATATGAAGTATTTTTGATTCTAGATTTTGCTTTGGAACCCTCCACAGTGTTCCCAGCAGCCTCTGCCAATCAGTCAGGTATGACATAAGGTACACCTACTTGGCATCTCTGACTAGACCCTTAGAACTAGTCTGGGTGTGACCAAGAAATCAAAATTGACGCTTGGAGGAGGACTGAGATATCACCTGGGGGCCAGCCTTGTATCTAACAGATAAAAAAATCTGAGGCAGAAGAAGGTAAAGTGATTTCTTAAAGGTCACATTTCTACTTAGCGGCAGAAGTGGAAATTAATAGGTTTCTTGCCTCCTAATCCAGTGCTCAGATACGTCTGTACTGCTTGTCTGAATTCATCTACACCAGATTTCTTTGAGTCTAAACATTTTCCAGTTTCAGATAGTATCTTTGCTGAGGCTCCCGTATTTGTCACCTTTCACATTGAATCTGAGCTGAGGCATCAGGTTGGGCGATGAATGACAAATACGAAATTCATTCCTAGCTTGTTGGGTTAGGGTTCACTCACTGCAACTTATCTTGGAGATGGTGGCAGAGTAGTGGAGGCTTGGAGGAGCACTGCTGGAGCAGGCAGCCTGCTTGTTGTGATAGCGAGACACACCCATACCCTCTCCTTGCAATTTGACCCAGGGAAGTTGGTTATTCTGGGGGATCCCAGGTGATGTAGGAGCTGCTCAGGGAGCCCTTAGGGTGTTCTAGGTAAAGGTGCAGGCTCTGAAGTGGGTGTAGCCCACTCTTCAACACCCAGCTTCACTACCTGTTCACTGAGTTACTTTGGGAAAGTTATTTCTCTCTCTCTCTCTGCCTGAGTGTCCTCCTCTGTAGAATGGCTATATCTTATAGGGTTGTTGTGAGGGTTAAGAGAGAAGATGCCACGTAAAGTGCATAATACAGTGTCTGGCAAATACTCATAGTGGCTACCAAGTGACGTCTAGGAAATGGTAGAGTAAGGACCTTACAGAATTGGTCCCTCCACTGAGAGACCTTCCTTAAGCTAGCAAAATCTGTCCGGGTCAACTTGTTCTGAACTCCAGTTGTTAGGGGAATGCTTAATGAGGAAAGAGGCTGCGAGATTTTGACATATATGAAAATCTGTCAGATCCCTGGCTGGCCACTGAGATAACAGAAAAGAGACTTCAGTGACCACATTCAACAAGGCACAGTCTTTGCAAAATCGGTTTAGAAAAGTTACTAGACAAATGGATAACTGCAGCCCTTAACAGCATTCCCTGATAGGCAGAATCTGGTTTCCAGAGTTACTACATTATAATATTCAAAATGTTGTTTTTGACAAAAATTAAAGACATACAAAATGGGAAAGTGTGCCCTATTCACAGGGAAAAAGAGATTGACAGAAGCTGTCCCTGAGAAAGGCCAGCTGGAAGCTGGCACCCAGTCACTGAATGTTGGCATCCTGGAATTTAGCATAAATTTTAAAAGAGAATGTGGTTGCTTTTTATTGGAAATGCCATGCTTTTTTTTTTTTTGGCTTTATATTATATTATGAGTATTATAAATATTTTGCCCTTTTGTCTTAGTGGAAATTACCATGAGGGGAAAAAATGACCAATTTACACCTGAGAAAAATTAAAATTTTACTCTTATATCTGGCCTTAAAAACACACATTCTCACCACTCCACTGGGTTTTTAAAAAAATTTTTTATTGGAGTATAGTTGATTTAAAATGTTAGTTTCAGGTGTATAGCAAAGTGAATCAGTTTTACATATACATATATCCACTCTTTTTAAGATTCTTTTCCCATATATGTCACTATGGTATATCGAGTAGAGATACCTGTGCTATACAATTGGTCTTTATTAGTTATCTATTTTAAATCCATTGATTTCTTTTTAATGCTCACATAAGTGAATAAAATTAGATGACATTTTCTGTATTTTCAGTTAATCACTCATTAAAGACATATTTGAATTTAACACATTCATTATTCTTGTTTGAGGTACAGTCTATTTGGTATGACAGAAAATAATGCCTTTCTACTATCCTTGGCTACTCAGACACGGTACATTGTTATTTTCTTGCCCTTTAGATGCTACTGGTGTCACATCTAAATAGAAGTTTAGATTGGCTAGGGAACTGGCTGCCAGCACGTTTAATTAGGAGCCAGAATTCCAAGTTATACCTAGATCAGGTCTAGGTGACCCTCAGGTCTCCATTTGGATCTGAAGCAGTGGCAGGAGAGTTTTACATCTGAGAGCGCAAATCATTCACAGAGGTCATTCACACAGGTCAGAGCCCTGGGTTGGGACTGAACATAGAAGGGTGCAGTGGAGCCAGGAGCAGTCATTCCCTCTGCTTGCTTCTAGAAGAGGAGTGTGCTGGTGAGAAAGATGAGCAGGATCTGGATGGCCTCTCTCACGGGGCTGAGGAAGGCTCTGTTGGCTGAGCTTTTGTGGGTTGTGGTTAGTTTGGGGTGGAGTGTGTGTTGGGTTGTGGTTCGCTTGGGGAGGGTAGTGGTTGGCTTGGGGTGGGTTGTGGTTGTTTTCTCCTGGGTTGTGGTTGGTTTTGGGTGGGGTGGGGTTGGTTTTGGGTGGGGCAGGGTTGGTTTGTGGGTTAGGGTCGTTATGATATGCTTGGTTGAGACATGCTTGATGGTCACAGGTAAGAGTGTCCCTGGGGAAAAAAAAAAAAAAACAACAGTGGCATCAGAACCTCTTTTCAGTGGTGAGTGGGCACTAGAGAAAGGAGGCTAATGTGACAGAACACTGGGACCAGAGTTCATAGGCACAATTCAATGGCCGCTTCTCAAGAGTTGAGTGTGTGTAGAGGAGAGGGAAGCCAGCGGGTACAGAATGTCAAGGATCAAAAAATAAACACTCTGACCTTAAGATCTATGGAAGAAGGAATTTATACTGAACTTATATAACTACCGAAGGAATTTATACTGAACTTATATAACTACCGAATTTGCTATTGGGAAAGTAGTCTGCCCTCAAATGTCCTCATGTCCTTAATATTATATTTGATCAATCAGTACAAATGTTTAATTTTTGCTAATTTCAAAGGTTATAAGAGCTAGACACCATTCCGACCTGAGGATGGCCGACTCTGCTTTCAAGGAAGGGTAAACAAGTCCTGTCCAAACCCATGAATCCATTTTCGTGGTGTCTGAGGCACTGGTCATTCTCACGGTGATCTGACCACATGTTGGTTCTCTGAGGTTGCCTTGCAAAGAAGCAGAGAAAGCTAGGCCTATATCCCTGGGAGGCTGTCTGCTCCTGGAAAGCTGGAGCTTGGCAATGACACCTCCAACGGTCTGAGTGAACCACGGAAGGGACTATAAAGAAGGAGGAGGGAAATGCCCAGTAATTTGCTCAGACCTGTATGCATTCTGCCCACCGGAAGTGCCTTCCAGCTTTGTGGCATTGTCTATCTCATTTAGCATTTCGTCAGGGCAAATGTTTCTCTAGCACACCACTGAGCCAAAAGTCTGAACACAAATGCTTTCTTTTCCTTATTTTTTTAAAATCTTGATTTTATTAGTGTGGAGCTAAGGAGTCCTGGGGGACTTTCCAGGTGGCTCAGTGATAATCAGCCTGCCAATTCAGGAGATGCAGGAGACATGGGTTCAATCTCTGGGTCAGGAAGATCCCCTGGAGAAGGAAATGGCAACCCACTCCAGTATTCTTGCCTGAAAAATTCCATGCACAGAGGAGCCTGGCGGGCTATAGTCCATAGGGTCACAAAGAGTCGGACACGACTGAGGAACTGAGCACCAAGGGGTCCTGACTAGAAACAAACTTTTTTTTTCTTTTCCTTGTATTTATATGAGTGTTCATTTTTAAAATGTCCTGGAAAGAGACTAATATCCCAATCTTTTCACAAAGGGAAGCCACCAAAGAAACAGTTAATGTTTTCGTAAAATAGTTTGATTTGGCAGGATCACTTTAACATCTGTTTTGGAAAATAGATACGTCTTTGACCACATTTGCAATGCTTGACTGACAGGAAAATGGGCAGCATACTAGATGTATTTCAGTGTTCGAGGGCTCACGGGGAAGACCTGTTATCTGGGCATTGAGAAAGACTAATGTTTCCTGTTCTTGGCTGGAGCTTGTATTTTAAAACTTAATTTTTTAAAAAAGATTGTATTTATAGTTTTCATGTAAGTTCAAGAAAAGTGGAAAGAAGTATAAGATGTGGAATTTGAGTCCTAGTTTTGTTGTTAGTTTCTGTGTGGCCTTTGGCAGGCTACCTATCTTTTCTGAACCTGTTGATAAGAGAGAAGGAAGGGGGCAGAGAAAGGAGAGAAAGGGGGCAAGGAGCCTCATGATGGTTTGAAGTTGAGGATGACAGCCTGGTAAAGGTAAGTGGAAATTTCTGGTTGTGTTGGAGGCCAGAGGCCACCTTGAGAACTAGTGGCATTATTGGTTCTCATTGTTATCAGCCCTTCTTTATACAAATCCCTCTTCTCCTCCCTTAAACTCTTCAGTAAGGTCTGCTCTACCTATGAAGGCTTTGTGCGAGGGGGGATTATTATGGAAACTGAGGAAGGAACATATCCCTGCAGATATGGAAAGAGCTCCTGAGGAAGCTGGAGTCGGAGCCACAAGTGACCGTGAGAATAAAAGACCCGCTGGAACCAGCTTTCGTTTTCCACAGGGCACAGGGTTGAGCTTGTCTTGTGAGATCACAAGATGCTGAAAGACTCAGCTGGTAATGCGCAAGTAGACTTTTTTCCTAGGGCGCCCACAAGATTATTTTCCAGGCGGATGGATTTCACTGCCAGGTATGTAAATAGGCTGCAGAGGAACTTACCATTTCTCGGCAGTACTACGGAAGTAAGTTCAGCATGTCTCAGGGAATTGAGAGAGTAGATGCTGTGGAGGGCAAATCGAGGAGAGTTAATGGTGAGGAATTCGCAAGTTCAGCTCACCTGGCTGCCTTCCTAGGGGACCCCAACCTCTTAGTTCCTTTTTTGCTTACATACTTTATAAGCACATCACTTTATTTACATCACTTTGCCAACAAAGGTCCGTCTAGTCAAAGCTATGGTTTTTCCAGTAGTCATATATGGATGTAAGAGTTTGTGCTTTTGAACCACGGTGTTGAAGAAGACTGTTGAGAGTCCCTTGAACAGCAAGGAGATCAAACCAGTCAATCCTATAGGAGATCATCCCTGAATATTCATTGGAGGGACTGATGCTAAAGCTGAAACTCCAATACTCTGGCCACCTGATGCAAAGAACTGACTCATTGGAAAAGACCCTGATTCTGGGAAAGATTAAGGGCACGAGGAGAATGGGGTGGCAGAGGATGGGATGGTTGGATACCATTACTGACTCAATGGACATGAGTTTGAGCAAACTCAGGGAGATAGTGAAGGACAGGGAAGCCTGGCATGCTGTAATTCATGGGGTTGCAAAGAGTCATACAGGACTTAGTGACTGAACAACAACTTTATAGCACATCTAGCAGATTGTTCAGTAGTGATCTTCTCTATATTGGCTTGACTAAGAACCTCCACAGTCTTACTCCAGATGAGCTCATGTCCATTCCTCTCCCTGCTCTACTCCACCACCCTGTACTCCACACAGGCTGGTATACAGTGCAGTCTTTGTTCAGGCCAGTCTTTCTGCTTGTAATACTAGTCCCAGGCACATCTGCCCACAGACTCAACAGTAGCCTCTGTGCCATTGCTTTTCCCTGTTGTCCTGAACCCAGATAGGTCTGCATCAGGGAGACTGCACAGCCTAGCTGTGTGCCTCTCCTCACACTGGAGGGCCAGCTCCTCAAGGGCCAGTTCTGTCATCGAGAATGCCTGACACTTAGCATCATAGGGGGTGCTCAGTGTCTGTTAAATGATCTGTACAGCCTGGTCTGTTGCTTTCATATCAGTGGGTCTGTGGTTATATCAGGCTCTTGTCCATGAGATGGTTGGAGAGCATCACCAACTCGACGGACATGAGTTTGAGCAAATTCGGTGAGACAGTGAAGGACAGGGCAGCCAGGCGTGCTGCAGTGCATGGGGTCACAAAGAGTAAGAAACGACTTAGTGCCTGAACAGCAACAATCTTGTCCAGACATTAACAGTTAAAGAGAGCGCACTGCATGCCAACCCCCGTGCTTGGTGCTATGGGGACAGTGGTGAACAGCGCGAACCCGGTTCTTACCCTGGTGGCACTTCGAGTCCCTTCAGAGAGAAAGACTTGAAACAAATAATCGACTGACAAGTAATTGGCCACAGTTGTGACACGTGTTTGGATGAAGCAGTGGCAGTGACGAGAGTAAGGAAACTGGGAGCAGGACTTGATGTGGGGCTTCGGGGGATGCTTTCTGAGGAGGTGACGTATGAGCTCAGGCATTACTGTTGCATAGGCCCTGCCTCCCAAGTCCTTGCTGTAACATTCTGGGCAGGAACCTCCTCCTGTTCCCCTTTGTGCCCTACCCAGCACAGTGGGCTTCCTCTAGCCCAGGTGCTACCTCCCTTCCCTCGTCAGCCTCGCTGCATGGCAAGGCATTGTCAGACAACGCTGCATGTGCACTTCGTAAACCATCTATTGTTGCAGGAAGTGTGGAGGACTTAAGGAGGTGAGATGAAAGGAAAGTCATTGCCCTCATTGCTCCTGGCTGGCTTCTAAAAGGCTGCTGTCATTGTGAGGCTGGGTGGCAGCAGCTTCCTTTGGATTCTGCCCATGCAAGTTACTCTGTGGACATAACAGTACCCCCTCCAGAGCTCCAGAGACAGCTAGGTTTGACCAGGCCCAGGGTGTGGCAGGAGAGGGTGGAGTAGCCTGATAACACGACCATCATCACTGTCTACAAAAACCTGGACATAGTGGACAAGGCCTGATGGTCAGACCTGCCCTTTCAGTACAAAAGGGCAAGTCTGAAAGTATAAGGACCTCGCCACATTTGGTCCTTGATGAGAACCTGAAAACAAATCCCTAACTGGGAGTGAGAGGAATTTTCTCTTAAACTGTAATGCGAGTCCTCGGTGGCCTCACCTCAGAATCTGTGTCCATTTTGCGGGACACTAGGAAGCCAATTTTATCATACAGTCATCACACGTTCTGCTAGCAAGCCATTTCCAAAATGCATCTGTTTTAAAAAATGATTCTCTGTGTAGTGGTGAAACTGAGTCCCGCTAAAACTGAGATCCCCTGCTGAGTTTATGACTAACCTCTCTATCTAAAACTTCATTCTCTTTCTTATGCTGACACTTCTCCCTATTCCTATGCCCCTTAGGATTGAGGAGTATCAAAAAAAAGGGGAGACTAAAACCAAGCAGGACCCTGGAGGCCTGCTCTGTTACAAACCCCCCTCCATACTCCTTGAGTTCCAAAAAGCAGACCCATCAGTTACTAATTAGGGAAGTAAGGAAAGGCAGAAACAAGGGAAAGACAGACAAGAAACCATACTTCAGTGATAAAAGAGTCCTAGTTCCCTTCAAGGGATATACATAACAATATCACACATATCTTTGCGTTGTTCTTCAGAAACTAAGACCACCCTCTGCCCACGTAGTCATACCTACTGACCACAGGCACACAGACCCCAGACTGTCTGGAATCAGAAGGCTGATGATTAAGACTCCTGAAACATCACTCTGTTACCTCACCACCACCAGTGAATCAGAAGAAAGTCATGCCCCTTGCAAACTTCACCCTAAATATGGCCTTTGAAGGACCTTCCCTGAGGGCCATCAGACCAGGTCTTTTGTGCCTGAGCCACCCATTTTCCTACCTCGGTGCCTGCAGTAAACACTATCCTCTCTTTCATCACAACCCAGTGTCAGTACATTGGCTGCATTTTGCAGTAGGCAAGTGGAGGGTTTGGTTCAATAACAGTGGGAGCTAAGAGCACCCGTCCTGCAGGCTCTTGGCTACAGGCAGTCTCTGCACCCTCAGTTTAGCAAGTCTCCTGAAGGACTGCACAGGGCTTGGCAGAGAGGGCAGTGCCAAGGTAGCCAGATGATTTCAGGATAAGTGTCTTTATTTTTAACTATTTGCTACTGCTGCCCCCAACCCTGTCTGGCTCTGGAGTTCTGTCAGCCCCAGACTAATAGGAGTGAATTGGGTGGAAGTAGCAGGGGAATATAGAGAATTTGAAGCAAATTGGGTGCCAATGACATGGATTCTTTCTCAATCCAAACTTTAGTCAGGTTCTAGAACCTTCACCTACCCATCTGTGCACTTCCTTGTAAAATCTAACTTTAGCCAGACTCCTTATAAGTCAATTTAGCAAGAACCTCTCACCTTTGATATCTGATCACCCTTATTATCTGATTGAATTCCTCATCCTCTACTATCCCCAGATGATATCTGATCACCTTGGCCTGCCTTCAGCAGGAATCCTGTTAGGTCAATTTAGCCAAAGTCCCTCTTACAGGTTTTGATGTTTCCTCTTTCTGATTTTCCATCTGCTTACCCCCTACCCCGTTCCTTGCCTATAAATTCACACTTGCCCATGCTGTATTCAGAAGTGAGACTGGTTCTATACTGAGTTCTTTTTTTCTTATTGCAATAGTCCCAAATAAAATCTGTGTTTATCCATCCATTCATTCATTTTGCTTTAACTACTCTCCAGCTCTGGGTTTTTCTTTAACACTAGTTTTTTTTTCTGTTTATGTTGAGCATAACTTGTGTGTTTGTGTGTGTGTGTGTGTGTGTGTGTGATGTATAAACTTTTGCAGATAAAAGGTAGGACAAAGAATGATGAGGCAGAAAAGGAGCGCAGCTACTGAATTCTTCACATCATATCTGGATTGTATTTTGAATCCTCCAAGGTCAGTATAAAACTGTACAAACCCAATATGAAATTGTAAAGCCCCAGAGCAAATCATTTATGGATCATTTCTTACTTTATCTTGACTGCGGTTATGTCCGTGGAATTAGGAGACATCCATTTTGCCTCGAAGAGCATGCTGAAATTACCCTTCAAGTCATACTCAGCTCTGCCTTCACAATAGTGGCTGGGGTTTTGCCAGGAGCCAATGACTGAGTGATACTGGTCCCGTGCTTCCAAGACCACAGAGGTAATACCATGATTCACGTGAGTTGACACTAGGAGGAAATACGGAAAGAGTCAGCTGTCTGTGCAGTGAGACGAGAGATGGGGTCATAAAATCAACATGAACTATGAAAAAGAAAGTTACAAGTAGTATGTAAATAAAGTATGGTCCCATTTTTATCAAATATAAAATAAGTTGAAAAAAATCTGGAAGGAAGTACATCAATATTAGCTAGGAGGATTTCCTGAGTGTGCAATTACAGATGATTTTTATTTTCTTCCTAGTTCTTTTTTTGTCTGTTTTCCAAGTTTTCTACAGGAAAAGGTGGACAAAAGAAGACCTGTGCTCTGGTCCTGGCTTTGTTACGTACCGGGGATGAGATCCTGGCTGACTTTTAACCTCTTGAGTCCTGTTCCTATCTGTGAGATGAGAGTTCTTGTCCTTTGTGGGTGGGTGGGAGGCATGATAGTGAAGTGGGGGGACTGAAGCTGTAGATGTACGTGAAAAGCTCAAGTGGGCCTCCTGGGAAGTGCTTCAGGAAATAGGGTCTGTTATTGCCTAGTCAAACAAAACCTATTTGCTGGCTCCAGAAATTCTGATGTTCTTGGACCCTGTTGTGGAGGGTGAGGGAAAGGAGGGGGGCTCTGCGACCCAGAGGCCCTAATCCAAGCACCTAATATCAAATAACCACATACGGTTCCCTGATCCCCTCTACTCAGTGAATCTTACCTATTGACTTAGCCCAGCGTGTGCCCACAGTGGCGTGGGCTACTGATAACTTGTGAGTTCCACATGCTATTTTCAGCATTCCAAAGTGTATTAGGGAGGGAATTTCAAGAGAATATTTCAGTTTGTCCATTTCCTCCCTTAGAAGATCCCTTCTGACCAAGTTTCTCAATCCTAAGGGTATTATTCTCTAGGGCCCTCCCAACCACCCCAAATTCCTTCAACAGCCTCTCCTTTACAAAATAAAGAAAACTGATCATGTAGCATGATAAGAGCAGACAGTCCTGGATCTGAATCCTAGCCCTAGCATTTAAGACCAAGTCACTTCACCTCTGATTCTTGGTTTCTTTTCTGTCCATCATTCACTCCACAAATATCTATGTTTTGCAATAGGCTTGGTTCTAGGTATGAGGACAATGACATTATCCTTCATTGTATGGAGATCATGATAATTTATCTTGAAAGGTTCTTGGGATAGTGAAGAGAGGAATGTAAAAACTTTAGTACTGGTGGGTGTTGGATAAGTTGTCATCGTTATTCTTAGCACGAAACAGTTCTCTGTTCTGTTTGTTTTTGCCAGTCAAGGTTGCTGAGCCAGATCCCCTGGCCCTGACTTGCTCGGCTAGAACCCGATATTTGTCCTTAATACCTATGCATGGTGGTGGGGTGGATACTAATGAGCAACAGAATCATCCAGTCATCATCAAGCCTGTCTTGGTCCTGTTGTGGAGGGCGAGGGAAGGGAACGGGGCTCTAAGCTTGCCTTTGTCCTTCTGCTTTCTCTCTCTCTCTGGCTTATACCCTCCTCTCATCCCTCCTAGTTATCTGTATTATTCAGATTCCTGACCTCCATGGCCCCCTCCCTTCAGACTGCCACCTGAGGACCCACATCTGTCCAAAATCTTCAAAGTGCTTTTCTTTCTAGAGCCTCTAAACAGTTTTGGTTTTATATTTCTGCTTCTGTTCTGTTGTTCCCAACACCCAGCATACGGCTCTCATGACTGTCATAACCCCACTCACTCTGCTGTTTGTACCCCTCCTCTAGGATAGCGAAGCTTCCTCTGTTCTGCAGACGCACCTGGCTTGCCTGCCGCTCACCCTTGTTCATATCTGGTGCCTGCCTGGAATCTTCTTCTCATCTCACATCTCACCCCCACTTACTTTCCAAGATCCTGCTCTCTTTTCCTCTCACTCCTGAATCATGTACGCCTTTAACTAGAGAGTTGAGGACTTCATCACATTCTGGCTTGTACTCTACACTGTAGTTTCACCTGTGGATCTGGGCAATCCAGTGCTGGGTACCTGGAAAGCACTAAGTAGCTGCTCACTGATTTTTAAAAAGCTGTGTATCCAGTGTTGCATAGTACCTTAAAGCTGAAGGTTCCGGAAAAAAGGCAAGCAAGTTAAATTTCTCTTGCCTGTCAAAGGAAAAACAGAGGCAGAGGCAGATGCTTACCCCGCACATTATAATGTATTATAAATGCTACTGCCTTACAATTTTCTTTGACTGATATTAAGGCAGACCCAGGGAACCTGTTCTATGATGTTGCATGAGCTGCAACTGTACCTTGAAACCTGCCAAACCATTTATACATGTCTCACCGATGTTAACACAAACCCTGAAATTAAAAAAAAAAAAAATTAAAATAAGGAGAAGCAGTTGGTCCGTGTGGACATTTACTTGGTCTTCCCAAAAGTCCTGGGGATCCCAGTGAGGTCCTGTAATGACACAAGGAAGTCACAGAGCCTGTTGTGTAATTCCAGGTGTGGAATCTGATACATCACATATCCAAGGGCAGAGGATTTTGACTCTCAACTTAAATCATTCCTACAGTGAGTCAGTTTCTCACAAAGCTTTAGCACATTTCTGTACTGAGAGGAAATCAGATGAAGTTTAGAGAAGTGCATGACACAGAGCAGATGTTCAGTGAGTCTTAGTTTCTGCTTCTGGTACCTGATGCCTCGGTAAATGTCATGTCCGTCGCATCCGGCACATTCCCTTATGGATCGTCTTTTGATTCTTCTTTCTCCTGTGTTCCACCTTTCAGAAGGTTTCTCTGCCACCCCCATCTCTAACTGCCCCACCCACACCCTTTGCGTCTTCACAAGATAGTTTTCTTTCTCTTCCATTTCAACAGCAAAATTCCTCACCTCATGATATGTTTGTTATCTTAAGTCAGAGATCTGAGATCTCTGACCACCCAGATCCTTCCCTGGATGCAAGCTCCCACTCTTCCCTGTACACAAGGCCACACCTCCTGGGCCTCATCTTGAATCACAGGATCATCCTCCCTGCCTTGGTTAGAACAAGATCCACTGCCTGAGGGAGTCAGACATAGGGAGCCTTGCCACAGCTGAGGCACTTAGTGACAGTCACCAAGGGAAAGGAAAAAAAAAAAAAAAAAAACAAGAAAAAGCACTAGCCAGAATGAGTGTGTGGAGGCAGGCGACAGTCATTCTGCTCAAGCCTAGCATCTGTGGATCGTGGGTGTGGGACCACTCCAGTGTTCTCTGCAAAATTTGGTGAGAGTTCTAACAGAGGCGAGGTAATATGATAGATGAGGAGGCAGACTCTGAAGCTGGACAGCCTGACTGGACAAAGTCGGACAACTCCTGGCTATTATTTAGGTTCAAATATTAGTGGTCCAATCTACTAGTGACCTGGGGTAAAACTGTAACTCCTCTGTGCCTCAGTTCTCATCTGTAAAATGCAGATGATACTAGTGTTTCCCCTTAGATCAGCACTCAGAACACAGGAAGATGTCTTAGCTCTCACTTCTGTAATTGAGGGGTATATAGGGTTGTGATTAAGAGAAGGGTCTCTGGAGCTAGAAAGCTCAAGTTCAGATCCCAGGTCCATCATTTACGTGGCTCTGTGACCTGAGTGATTCCCTGGCATCTCCGCCTGTTTTCTCATTTACAAGCAGGGGATAACAACAGCATCTACCCAGCAGGTTGTTGTGAGGGCTAAATGTATTGGTACACGTAAACAACCGTATTAAATTTATTGTTAGTATGAAAGTTGTACTAGAGAGCACTTGCCTTGACTTGTAGGTCTGACTGATCCCCAAAGGGATGTTTATATAATAGTTCTAAGGCACACCAAGGAAAAGCACTGGATTCAGAATGAAAAGACTAAGATTCAAGAGGCAGTTCTGCCACTTACTAGCTATGAGACCCTGAGCAAGTCATTTAACTTCTCTTAGCTTCAGACTCCTCATTGATCAGGGGGAGCAGTAGCACTTTCCCTGTCTAACTCACTAGATGTTTTGCCCATAGACTGAATGTGAACAGTGTTTCCTGGAGTTGCACAGTATACAATCATCCACGGTGGCATTGTTTTATCAAGTGGATGGGAAAAGACTACAAACCGAGGTGCAATTATTGCTTCTTAAAATAATAAAAATGCCTCCCCCTCCCAAATACAGACAGTTTAAATCCAGTTTGTTTAAGTGAGAGAACTTGCCGCAGTTGTGCTCTTGCTGTGACTCGCTTAACCTGAGTGTTGGGGCATCCTGACTCTCGTGGCTCAGTTTCACAGAGGGGACGCGCAGGAAGTGTCCCACCCTATCCACCCATTCCCACATTCTCATTCTCCCTTCTTCTGCAATCGACGTCCTAGCCAGGTCAAAGACACACGCTTTGTGTGTGTCACTGAGAGCAGGGATGGAGGGGTATGTCCTGCAATTCTGGCTTGATCTCCCTTCAGAGAACAAAGGAAAGCAGAGAGAACGGCTTCTACTTACCCGTGTAGAGTGTGTTGCTCTTATAGACAACTGGGTTGATGTGGATTACTGAGGGTTCCTTGGCGATGACCCACAAGAATGCCTTGCATCGGGTAGAGGGATTTGTACAGCTGGCTGGAGAACACAGAAGCCAGAGGCAAAGAAGCAACCCCAGGGGCAGAAGCGGGGACCTCAGGATTGCCATGGTTTCAATCTGCTTGCAGACTGCTGAGCCTGGAACTGGGTAAAAGCGACAACTCACCTGTTTATATGCGCTGGGGCTGGATCTTCCCGGCGATGTCATTCATGCAAATGTCCTGCCCACTCCTCCCTTGGGTTTCTGGAATTCGGCCCAAGGTGTCACCAGGAACGAACCTCTCCTAGTTTCTGTGGCCCTTTACTAGTTCCAGTTTCACTCAAGAAGGGGAATGGACTGATCATGATTTATTTTGCATCTCATTCACCTCAGCCTCTGATATGTGAAGGAAGCTATGGGAAGGAGTTGATACCGGCAAAATGAGATTCGGAGTTGAGTAATCATAACCTACCTGGCCCGTGTAGAAACTACATTCTTCTCTGTGTAGGAAACTCAGGCATTAAAGCACTTTTTTTTTTTAAATCGAATATTACATACCTTTTCCAATACTCCTTAATTGAACACATCCTCCTGTCCCAGTTCATTTTCTGACTATCACAGAACTGGAAAGACTGTACTTCTGGATTTATATTTGTTTCTTTGAAAAGAAACACCTTTCTCTTACCTAACACTTTCCTCTGTAACACAAGGAAACTACTGAAAATAATTGGAAAATGTGTTTTTTCATATCTCTTCTCTGATTTTAATTCACTCACTGAAGGAGAAAAGAGGAAAGATGTATTTTATTGTGTGAGTAGAAGGAAAACAAAAAAAGTAGACTTGAATCAAAGAGATACTTACACATGTTTCTTCAAGAGACATACTTACAAAATGGTGGAGCAAGGACCTCTGAAGAACCCCCTCCTCTAGAAAAGTGATAAGCAAAAACAAATTCAACTTTTTCAGAACTCTGGAAATCACCAAAACTTGCAGCAATTCGAGGAGCATTTGCTTAAGAAAAATGGCTAAATCTCATTAAGCACAGTGAGCATCATGACATTTTAACTTGCCCTGTTCCCATCCCTCTCACCTCACCTCTTTAGGTAGCCTTAGAAACCAACAACCTTGCAACTGTGATAGCCATGAGGACCAGCAAATTAGCAGTCAAGAGGGAGGGGAAAGAATGGATTTGGAGTGCTCCAAAAAGCTTCATTTTCAGAGAGTTGTCACTATGTGACCTATTTGCAAATTGTCTATAAAGATGAATTCTCAGAACTTTCAGAACTTTCTCTGTGCAAACAACCTTATTATTAGGATATTAGTTGAAAATAGTCAGTGGAAAGTTTTTTTTTAAGAAATTAATAATTATTATTAATACAATTTAATTATGATGCTATGAATTTTAAAAGTATTTTATGACTTCCTAGGCATTTTCTATGTGTCATTTTATTCTCATCAAAGACTGATGAGTAAATGATGTTCCTGTATATTTACTAAGTAATATAATCAGGTTGAAAAAACATTTTCTGAAACCCAATCTGACCATCTTTCAGCTATATTGCTGTTACATAAATTTTGGTGTTTTGCACATATGTTAAGAAAATCATTGCTGGTATTTGGAACTTCATTTATTTAAATCAGGTATTTCTACACTCTCTTTAACATAGACTTTATCCAAGTATTACAGAGTTTCCAAAATGGTGAACATCAGTCTGAGCTAAACCTGGAAATGTCCTTTGTTCTTTGCACTGTTTATTATTTTAAAATAGGGAACAAAATCTAGATTCTTGCTTCTTTTGAACAGAGGGAATATTGAGCGAAAAAGTTTCATTGAATAGCACTAAAGAGTTGTTGTCCCCTTGACATAAGATATTCTATTTTCAGTAACCCAGTAAACTCAGTAGAATCTTTGTGTCTTCCTGACACAGTGTCACACGCAGAACTAAGAACAAAATATGTTGACACTATATTACCAAATTTTTTTTTTCATGAGCTCAGTTTTCTCTTTTGTGTTATGAGTCCTGACTACTTTAGGCTATTGATTTGTGACCTTTATTGAGTCACTTAATTCCTACTTTTATGGGCTTCCCAGGTGGCACAGTGGTGAAGAATCTGCCTGCCAATGCAGGAGACACGAGTTCAACCCCTGGCTCAGAAAGATCCCCTGGGAAAGGAAATGGCAACCCACTCCAGTATTCTTGCCTGGAAAATTCCATGGATAGAGGAGTCTGATGGGCTACAGTCCCTGGGGTCACAAAGAGTTGGACATGACTGGGTGACATGCACGACAATGCCTACTTTTGGATTGTTTACTCTGAGTTCTTATTTAAAATTCTTTATCATTGGAAAGTTTTTTTTTTTTTTTTAACATTGCAGCTGCCTGAGGCAGTGGTTGCAACTAACAAGGAGCTGAGCAAAAATGTAAAAGAAAAAACTGGAGGATGAGATTTTGACTAGGGGCCTTGGCAAGCTCTGACAAATTCCTGGGAATCTAAAAGGCCACTTGCATGAACAGAGCTATGCACAGGCCTGGAAAAGATCTGAGAAAGCCCTTATCTCTCATCTGTGGCTGACCTTGAGGATCTATACAAGTAAGAAAAATGCAGCTAAGGCAGAGTTGTAAAATGCTTATTCCACCAGTGAATTCATGCTTTAAAATGCACACAGAGGAAGCTGAGAGGAAGCTGGCAAAGGTTGAGAGACTTATTGGTTCAAGATGTTTAGGAAATCTCTGTCTATTCATTAATTGACCACTAAGCTAACTGAGGGCTTCCCCTGTGGCTCAGTAATAAAGAATCTGCCTACAAAATAAGAGACCCAGTTTCGATCCCTGGGTTGGGAAAATTCCCTGGAGAAGGAAATGACAACTCACTCCAGTATTCTTGCCTGTGAAATCCCATGGATAGAGGAAGCTGGTGGGGTACAATCTATGGGGTTGCAAAGAGGTGGATTTAGCAACTAAACAACAACAAGCTAACTGAGCAGAGACTTCAGTGGCCACAGGTAATAAGAAATATTGACTTTACAGAATGAATTCAGAAAAACTGTTAAACAGACAGCAGCAGCAACAACAAATAATAACCAACAGCTGCTGCTGCTAAGTCGCTTCAGTCGTGTCCGACTCTGTGCAACCCCATAGACGGCAGCCCACCAGGCTCCACCGTCCCTGGGATTCTCCAGGCAAGAACACTGGAGTGGGTTGCCATTTCCTTCTCCAATGCATGAAAGTGAAAAGTGAAAGTGAAGTCGCTCAGTCGTGTCTGACTCTTAGTGACCCCAGGGACTGCAGCGTACCAGGCTCCTCCATCCACGGGATCTTCCAGGCAAGAGTACTGGAGTGGGATGCCATTGCCTTCTCCAAAAAGAACTACAACAAATCCTAGGAAAGAGGGGAATTGGGTGTACAGAATGGTCAATGGTCATATTATATATTTTAAATGTTCAATTTTCAACAAAAAATTATGAAACATACAAATGAAAAAAAGTATGTTCTGTTTATAGAAAAAAAAAAATCCCAGCCAATAGAAACTGTTCTTGAAGAAGTCCAGATGTTGGATTTACTAGACAGAAATATTAATTCAATTATTATAAATATGTTCAAAGAACTAACAGATGCCATGTTTAAAGAATAAAAGAAAAGTGTAAGAATGATGTCTCAACAAAAAGGAATATTAATAAAGAGACAGAAATGATAAAAAGAACCAAACAGAAAATTTGTAGTTGAAAAGTAAAACTGAAAGGAAAATTTCACTAGAAGGACTTAAGAACAGATTTTAACTGGCAGAAGAAAGTATCAATAAACTTGAAGGTATTCAGTACAGATATTCAATACATTTAAGAAAAGAAATGCAAGATTATATACTGAAAACTACAACAAGGAACTCATAAGAGCCAAATGATCTTGAAACAATAACAACAATAATGTTGGAGAACTCACACTTACCAATTTCAAAACTATGAAGGTATTGTAATCAAGACAGTGTGGAAAGATGGTGGAGTAGAAGGACAATACACTCACCTCCTTTCATGGGCACCCAAAACTGCAACTATTTGTACAGCAGCTATTGATGAGAAAGACTGGTTTCTATCAGAAAAGATCTACAAGTAAATACATAGAGAAGGAACCACAAGGAGACAAGTAAGAGGTGAGGAGTTGTCAAGACCCATACCCCTGAGAAAATAATGACAATTTCAGAGGTTCTCCCCGAGGAATAAGGGATTTGAGCCCCCACATCAAGCTCACCAGCCTGGGGGTCTTGCCCTGGAAAAACAAGCCCTTAGAATGTTTGGCTTTGATGGCCAGCAGAGCTTAATTCTGGGAGACCTACAGGGCTGGGGGAAATAGAGGTTCCACTCTTAAAGCATGCATACGAAACCTCACATGCTCCAGGAGCCAGGGCAGAAGCAGTAATGTGAAAGGAACCTGGATCAGACCCACCTGCTGATCTTAGAGAGTCTCCTGGAGAGGCAAGAGGAAACCGGTGCTCATCCCAGGGATATAAACACTGGCACCAGCCATTCCTCAGAGCTCAATCTGCCACAGGACTCTGGTGCTGCAAGTGTCCTTTTTTTTATCCTTCCTCTAGCTTATTGGTGCCAGGACTCAGCCCTACTCACCAGGCTTTTGACACCAATAATGGGACACCTCAGGCCAAGCAACTACCTGGGGTGGGGCACAGCACCACCTACCAGCAGACTGGCTGCCTTAATACCCCCAGAGCCCAGAGCCACTACTGGACAAGGCCCTTCCACTAGAAGGCCCAGGACTTGTCCCCACACTCCAGTGTACAGGCACTAGACCTGGAACCCCCAGAGATCCCAGGGTCCAAGGTAGGACCCAAAGCAATAAAATCAGATAAAAAGCAGAAGTTAAACCAATGCCACAGAAATACAATGGTGCCTAAGAGACTACTCAAATAACTATAATAAAATGGACTACCTAGAAGCCATAGGCAAATTCCTAGAAATGTGCAATCTCCCAAGCCTGAACCAAGATGAAACAGGAAATATGAACAGACCAATTACAGGTAGTGATATTGAATCAGTAATAAAATAAAACTCCCAACAAGCCAAAGTCCAGGACTAGATAGTTTCACAGGTGTATTCTACCAAACATTTAGAAAAGACTTATTTATCCTTCTTAAACTATTCCAAAAAATTTCAAGACAACTGCACTGAACTCATTCAACAAAGCCAGCATCACCTTGCTACTGAAACCTGACAAAGATATCACAGAAAAAGAAAATTATAGGCAAATATCATGGATGAGAGCTTCCCAGGTGGTGCTAGTGGTAAAGAACGTGCCTGCCAAGGCAGGTGATATAAGAGATGTGGTTCAATCCCTGCATTGGGAAGATCCCCTTGGGAAGGGCATGGGAACCCACTCCAGTATTCTTGCCTGGAGAATCCCATGGACAGAGGAGGCTGGCGGGCTATGATCCATAGGGTCACAAAGACCAAAGTGACTTAGCACGAACACACACATCATGGATGATCATAGACATAGATCATAGACACAGACAAAAATCCTCAACAAGGTATTAGGAAATCAAATCATTACCTTAACAATATTAAAAGGATCATACACCTTGGTCAAGGGGGATTTATCCCAGGGAGGCAAGAATGATTTCGTATCTGCACATCAGTCAATGTGATACACCACATTAAAAAATTGAAGACTAGGGGCTGGCGGCTCAGTGGTAAGGAATCTGCCTGCCAATGCACAAGACATGGGTTTGATCCCTGGTCTGGGAAGATCTCACATGCTGCCGAGCAGCTAAGCCTGTGTGCCGCAACTATTGAACATGTGCTGTCGAGCCCAGGAGCCACAACCGCTGAGCCCTCACACCACAGCTGCTGAAACCCATGTGCCCTAGAGCCCAGGCTCCACAACAGGAGAAGCCACCGCAGTGAGGAGCTTGCGTTCTGCAGCTCGAGTGCAGCCCCCGCTCACTCTACCTGGAGAAAAGCCCACGAGGCAGTGAAGACCCTGCATGCTGCTGCTGCTTAGTCCCGGCAGGCGTGTCTGACTCTGCGAAGACCCTGCATAGCCAGTAGACAAATGAATTTTAAAAAGACTTTAAAAGGTCAGAGAATAAACATCATATAATCATCTCCATAGATACAGGAAAAGATTTGGACAAACTTCAACATTCAACTAATCTATGACTTTTGGCCAATTAATCCATGACAAAGTAGGCAATAATATACAATGGGAAAGGATAGTCTCTTCAATAAGTGGTGCTGGAAAGAATCAGCTACATGTAAAAGAGATTAGAATATTTTCTCACGCTGTATACGACCATAAGCTCAAAATAAATTAGAGACCACAGTGTAAACCTGGAAAAGTCCTAAAAGAAAGCACAGGCAAAACACTCTTTGACATAAATGGTAGCAATATTTTTTGGAATCTTTCTTTTAAGGAAAAGGAAACAAACCAAAATGTACACACACACACACACACACAAAATATACATGCATAATGGCCTATTACTCCAACATAAGAGGGAATAAAATTCTGTCATTTGCAACAATATGCATGGACCTAGAAATTATTATGTTTAGTGAAATGAGTCATACAGAGAAAGACAAAGACTGTATGTTATCATTTATATGTGGAATCTGAAATATAAAACAAATGAACACAAATAATAAAATGAAACACACCTACAGATACAGAGAATAAACTAGTCATTATCAGTAAAGAGATCCATAGAGATAGAAAGTGGTTTTTAGGGGCCTGGCAGACAAGGAGAATGGAGAATGACTGCTAGTTGGTTTGGGGTTTCTCTTTGGGGTGATGGAAATGTTCTGGGATTAGATAACGGGGATAGCCTCAAAATCTTGTGGCTATACTAAAAAACCACTGAATTGCATTTTATGGTATCTGAATTATGTTTCAGCAAACTCTTTTCTTTACATTCTATTCTGTGTAGGCAAGTTGGGGTAGTAGAAAGAACGAGACCGAACTTTATTTTTTATTTATTCATCTTTTTAACAAGAGAAAAGTATACAAATTTATATGTTTGAAGTGACATGGGAGCCATCACAAGGAAATAAAGACATGAAGCAATGAGTAAACCCAAGTGATTTTTTTCAACTATATATTTTTTAACTATATTGAGATATAATTGACATACAACATCGTGCAAGTGTAAAGTGTACAACAGGCACTTCCTGTTGAGGGGATAGGAATCTGCCTGCCAATGCGGGGGATGCAGGTTTGTTCTCTGGTGTGGGAAGGTTCCACCTGTCACAGAGCAACTAAGCCCACGGGCCATGACTGCTGAACCTGTGTGTGTGCCCCACCTACTGAAGCCCACACTCAGCAGCTAGAGGGGCCACTGCAAGTAGAAGCCTGAGCACCATAATGAAGAGCCTCCCCTCTTGCTGCAACTAGGGAAAGCCCCCGCAAAAGCAACGAAGACCCAGAGCAGACAAAAATAAATAAATATTTTTAAAAATTAAGTGTACAGAATACTGATAACACTTTTATCTTGCTGTATGACTACTACCACAGTCTTAGCTGACACCTCCAGGAATGGGGAGATTAAAAACATACTAATTTAATTTATTTTGCAGTTTGGCTGCGGTGGGTCTTCATTGCTGCGCACGTGGGCTCACTGCAGTCGTGGTGCGCGGTGCAGTGTGGTGGCTTCTCACGTTGTGGAGCACAGGCCCTAGGACATGCGGCCTTCAGTAGTTGCGGCATGTGGGCTCAGTAGTTACGGCTCCCAGGCTCTAGAGCACAAGCTCAACAGCTGTGGCCCACGGACTTAGTTGCTCCACGGCCTGTAGGATCCTCCTGGACCAGGGGTCAAACCTCTGTCTCGTGCTGTTGCACTTGGCAGGTGGAGTCTTTGCCATGAGCCACCAGGGAAGTCCGGGAGGTGTTGACTAAGGGTATAAACCTGAGTGTTTTTATGGAAAGACTGAAAAGTCGTGGAAAGGTGTCATAGGAAAAAGGTGAGCAAGTGTAGTAAACAGGAAGGGGAGAGATGTGATTAGCAAGGCCAGTTCATTCAGATTCCTCTCAAGACAGAACGTTAGTGTTAGGAGAATTTTAACCTATGTGAACTCTAGTCTCCACTGCTGAAAATTGAGACATTAATACCAATTTTACTTATTTTTATGCATATTAAATGAGAAATACATGTAAACCATTTAGGGGGGTGAGATGGGTCTGACTCACAGTAGGTGAGTTAATGTTAATTTGTTTTCTTCCTTCTTTCCTTCCTCTCTCCCTCCTTCTCTGTTTTCCTCCCTTCCTTTCCTCCGTTCTTCTTTCCTTTATACCAGATTAAGGCACTGAATCTGGAGAAAAGAAAATACAGGGGTCCTGCTGTTGACATGAAAATAAAAGTCTAATCCTCCCTATGAACTGGGGGCAGAAGATTGGGGCAATGGGGGACGACTCAGAGAAAAGCTCTGATTTAAGCAGAATTCTTCCATTTCATTCATTGCGGTGTGGTGCTGAGCCCGAGGGAGGGCCTGTAGAAGTCATCAGCATTGCCCCCTGGGAGGAGGGAGCTGTCTGTTGGCTACAGGGGCAATTGTTGACCAAACAAAGCTGTTCTTTGATTCCAGCCAGAAACGGCTTGATTTTCCCAGAGGACTAGGGACCACAAGAAAACTAGTTTTAAAAATCATACATTTCTTTGGGCTTCCCTCTCCTCCACCCTTTTCTTTGGAATTTTGGACCTTAGTTCCTGGACATACACACATTTAAAAATCTGCATAGGTGATTCTAAAACAGTGTTGTTTTTTTTTTAACTTTAACATTCATTCAAGTCACATGGAGGATTTTGCTAACATGCAGTTTCTGATTCACGGGTCTGGTGTGGAGCCTGAGACCCCTCCTTTCTAACAGGCTCCCATATAAAGCCAAACTGTTGCTTATCCATGGACCACACCTTGAACAGGAGAGGTTTAGCAGCTGATCCGCATAAAACTGATTGAATGTTAAACTAATTGTTAAAGTTGAAAAACCTGGGTTCTATATGACTGCTGTGCACCTCAGACTAGTCAACCTGCCTAGAGTTTATCTGATGAAACGCTTCATGGTGGAGAAAGTGGGCACTTCAATACCTGGCTGGTCTCTCCGGAAAGGAGCGCTATCAGAGAGGAGAGGGCAGCTGCTCTTCCAAGGTCAAAGTCTGAGGGGAGGGTCCCTGAAATTCACCAGACGCGACCACTGGTGACTGCAGGCTGCAGGGATTATCAGCCTGAATTTCTCGGCGTTTTGATCCAGTGTCATGGGTGTGTCAAAGGTGTTTGGGATGCAGTTTGGCCACCATGGGGGTATAAGCACAGACTTTGGAGTCAGAGGGGCCTCAGACCTCTTTGTAGCCTCGGATTGTACTTGACTTATGAAAAAGAGAACTATCTAAGCCACAGTTCTCTTATTCATATAGTGGAAAAAATAATACCAGCCTTGCATGATTGTGTCAAGGTTTAAGAAATAATGCAGGTGACTGCCTGCCATGGCCAATGCTCTTTAAGTGGGGGTTCTTAGCCACTGACGGCAGGTCAGTGCAAATCTAAGAAAAGGGCCACCAGGGGGAGGGAGGGGCCCCGAGAATGTTTACTCTCGTCTGTCTCCTCACGGTGGGTGCTTCAGTCAACATGGGTTGATTCAGGGACTGATTGGCTTGTACCGTTTGGCTCTTTGGTTTAGAGTGGTGGATGTTATGTTTTTGAGGCTCCCATAGTGTAGATTCTTTTGCTTTAGGAGAAGGCAACGGCATCCCGCTCCAGTCTTGCCTGGAAAATCCCATGGACAGAGGAGCCTGGTACGCTGCAGTCCCTGGGGTCACTAAGAGTCAGACACGACTGAGCGACTTCACTTTCACTTTTCACTTTCATGCATTGGAGAAGGAAATGGCAGCCCACTCCAGTGTTCTTGCCTGGAGAATCCCAGGGACGGGGGAGCCTGGTGAGCTGCTGTCTATGGGATCGCACAGAGTCGGACATGACTGAAGTGACTTAGCAGCAGCAGCAGTGGTCAGTTGCTCAGAAGATGTATACTATCCTTCTCATTCCCTGAAGCTGACACATTTTCAGAGAGATGACAAACTATTGTACACGACAGTAAGAACTTTCAAGCTGAACTGGCCCTAATCATTTTAACCAAGCTCCCTCATTTACGTCTGAGAAAACTGAACATAGATTAAACTTGCCTAAGGCTACAAAAGCTGGGCCTAGAACACCATTCCACCCCACCCCTACCAGCTCCTGGCTGGGTGTTTCTGCACTGTACTGTTCTAATGTCTAGTTAATACCTGCTTGTGCCTACTTGGCATTTTAGATTCAGATGGGACAAAGTCAAGGTATAGTATGTTTTAATTTTAACATGCCAGGTGTGTACATCCAGGACTCTTGCTCAGTCTGTTTTCATTTTATAGAATTTGGAGAGAAGTTTACTATTGCAATAGTTCATTATTCTATCTTTGCTCAAGACTTTTTATCGGTCATATCTGTGGCTTTAATCCTGAACTGTGTGTCCAGAGGACAGTTGGAATGGCACAGTACTTTGGCCACATGACCTCATTTGCATCTTCAGTTGCTGGGATTATGGTTGGGGGGTATCAAAATAAATTGCTCAAGGTCACACAGCTTTCGGGAAACGTGATACCTGTCTTATACTCAGTTGTTGCCAAATTCCAGGCTGATGACAGTCTCGATCCACACACACTTGTCAAAGGAATGAGAGAAATTGAGAGTAAAATGATGAGACTTTAAAAAGAGAACACAAAAATTTATTAACAGTCCTGCTTTTTATTCTAATTTTATAGCATTTTGACATTTTATAATTAAAATGTCCTTTTAAAAATGCAAGTATGGTCCTTGTAGATTATAGATAGTAGATCCCTCTCCCACTCATCTGTTTACTTTAAAAAATGTTTTTATTTGGCAAAATGAGAAAAAATTGGTCTTCTCTGGAAAAATTAGCATTCTATCTAGGTCCCTGAAATCCAAAATCTGGATACCAGGGGTCTATGAAGACTTTGCATCATAACTTTCCAAAATGCTTTGTGTTACTGTGGCAAGGAGCCAAGATTGCTGGCATTTAAGTAGGAGTCGGAAAATTGTCTCAGGGTATGTTCAAAGATCTCTTTCTCATTGACAGGGAGGCTGAACCTTTTAAGTGCTTCCTTCCAATATTAGAATCCATAGCTCCCCCCAATTGAAAATTGATTTCATTCATTTTTTTAAGGCAGAAATAAAAGCATTGAGGGCACTTCATGGTCTGGGTTGGAGGGTGAAGGACTGAAATGAGACAAGAATAGAACTCTGCGCTTGCTACTCCCCAACCCCCAACAGAAAAGGAACTCGAAACTGCACCCCCAACATGGGGAGGAGGAAGCTTTGAACATCCTTTTCATGTGACCGGCTAGCATGGCTTTGAAACCATGCCCCACAGCTTTAACAGAAACTGGTGACTATCAGAAATTCTTGAGCTTATCTTACAGAACAGCAGGTAAGGGAAAAGCTTTTTAAAACTTCCTTCTGCTTATAGCCTGCCCTACTTGAGCAAGCGCAAAGCTCGCCTTTAATCACTGCTTTGCCGATTGCGTGTCCTCGTAGATTCACATAGCCTAGGAATTTGGAATCAGCTTTTTCCCAGTTTGAACCAGCTGAGACTATTTGGGATCATTGACTCTAAAACTGGATCTGAGTAGAACACCGATTATCTGACCTTTTCCCTGCCTCCACTCATCTTTCTGAATGCCTAAGACCACTCTGCTTCTTTAACATGTAAATATTTCAGGCCCCTTGACTTTGACAAGGCAGATCTCAGAGTTCTTCTCCCATCTTCTCATTTGGCTGCTTCATGAATAAACCATTTCTCTGTTGCAAACCTCATCATCTCAGCATTTACCTTGCTGAGCATCATACAAAGGAACCTGGCTTGGTAACTGGTTTCTCCTTTGAGAGACAAGAACTCTGCCTGAGAGGAGGTGCATTGCAAGGTGCTTGGGCAGAGTTTAGCAAGCCCTGGTCAATTACCTCTGCAAAAAGTTGGTTCTCTGTTTAGTTTCTATTATTGTTGTTTAGTTGCTAAGTCATGTCCAGCTAGGAGAAGGCAATGGCACCCCACAGCAGTACTCTTGCCTGGAAAATCCCACGGATGGAGGAGCCTGGTGGGCTGCTGTCTATGGGGTCGCACAGAGTCGGACACGACTGAAGTGACTTAGCAGCAGCAGCATGTCCGACTCTTTTGACCCCATGGACTGTAGCCCGCCAGGCTCCTCTGTCCATAGGATTTCCCAGGCAAGAATACTCGAGTGGGTTTCCATTTCCTTCTCTAGGGGATCTTCCTGACCCAGGAATCAAATCCTTGTCTTCTGCATTTCAGGTGGATTCTTTACCACTGAGCCACCAGGGAAGCCCTTAATTTCCATTAATTAGACTTTAAAATTACTTTGGAGGGTGAAGCACTTATCAAGAAATTCATGGAGAAGGCAATGGCACCCCACTCCAGTACTCTTGCCTGGAAAATCCCATGGACGGAGGAGTCTGGTAGGCTGCAGTCCATGGGGTCACTAAGAGTCGGACACGGCTGAGCAACTTCACTTTCACTTTTCACTTTCATGCATTGGAGAAAAAAAAAAAAAGAAATTCAAATGCTTGTTCCTACTATTTAACTGGACAGCTCAATAGTGAAAAGATATAGGATGGTTTAATCAGTGAGGCATGGTTTGGTGTGTTGGTCTAATGAGAAAGTGATGGAGACAACTCTCCAGAGGTAAAAATCAAAAAAAAAAAAAAAAAGATGCCACATATGAGAATTCCCTTACAGCCTGTTCTTTCAAAGTGTATTGATTTTCTAGGGACTTCCCTGGTGGTCCAGGGGTTAAGAATCCGTCTTTCAATGCAGGGGATGAGTGTTCGATCCATGGTCAGGGAACTAAGATCCCACATGCCTTGGGGCAACTAAGCCCTCTCACTACTGAGCCTACATGCCGTGACTAGGGAAGCTCCGGTGCTTCAGCAAAGACCCAGCACAGTAAAAAAACAAACAAACAGAAAATAGGTATATTGATTTTCTAAAATCCTACTTTATTCATGTGGGTTTAAGGTAACCAACAGAAATACAAGATTTAAAAAGCAAAAAGTTAAGGATATAAGGATAATGAGAGTAGAAGGAATAAGATGATTACGAGGAAGGTGAGGCTTATCATTCAGAAATGCTGGGTGACTGCCTCTCTGAGTTTGGTACTGTTTAGGGCACTGAGGAAATAAGACAAACCCCTGCTCCAATAGAGTTTATGATGTTTTCATGTAATGGACAACAACTCTATTGAAATGCAGACCTGAATCCAGCCCATACCTTTCCCTTTTCAATATCATTCCATTAGGTGAGTCCCAGGGACATCCTTTAATTCATTTAATTCTCTTAGACACTACTGACTTCTGCCATTAATTGTGAACTGTGATTTTTTTCCCCCTTTTGTACTGATTTGATACAATGTGGCAACATTTTAAATATCATTACTGCATACTGTAGCTTCTTATCTTTCCTAAAAACAAAACAAATAACAGTATCTATTTTCCTGATAACATATAGGCTCCATTTCTAGCCTTGTGTACAAATGCTTTTTTTGTCACATGCAACTTGTTATTGATAAAATAATTTCAGATTATTTGTTTCCTGAAACTTTGAGAATCATCAACTGAAGAAGTTAAAGTCTTATTCGAACATATCTTTCAATTAAGAATGACCAATTCAAAGACACTTTGTAAAAAATAACATATAGGGCTTCCCTAGTTGTCCAGTGGTTAAGAATCTGTCTTGCAATGCAAGGGATACCAGTTCAGTCCCTGGCCTGGGAAAATCCTGCATGCCGCAGGCAACTGAGCTGATGAGCTGCAATGACTGAGCCTGTTCGCCTAGAGCCTGTGCTCTGCAATGAGAAGCCACCACAGTGAGAAGCCTGCATGCCACAGCTAGAGATTAGCCCCCGCTCTCTGCAACTAGAGAAAGCCCATATCGCAACAAAGACCCGACACAGCCAATAAAATAAATAAAGAAATATTAAAAAATAAAAGTAACACATAAAATATGTTTAAACTTTTAAACATATAGATTTAAAAATAAAATCTATTTTAAAGTTTTTATTGGAGTATAGTTGACTTACAATGTTGTTTAGTTTCTTTTATACAGCATTGTGGTTGTTATATATATAGGGTTTCCTGGTGGCTCAGATGGTAAAGAATCTGCCTGCAATGCAGGAGACCTGGGTTCAATCCCTAGGTCGGGAAGGTCCCCTGGAGAAGGGAATGCCAATATTCTTGCCTTGAGAATTCCATGGACAGAGGAGCCTGGCCGGCTGCAGTCCATGGGGTCACAGAGTCAGGCATGGCTGAGCGACTTACACACATACATATACACACACAGACATATATATAATTCTTTCCCCACAAAAGTTATTACAAAATATTGAGTAGGGTTTCCCATGCTATACAGCAGGTCCTTGTTGGTTTTCTATTTTATATATAGTAGCGAAAGTCACTTGGTTGTGTCCAACTCTTTTGTGACCCCCACGGACTACAGCCTGCCAGGCTCCTCTGTCCATGGGATTTCCCAGGCAAGAATACTGGAGTGGGTAGCCGTTCCCTTCTCAAGTGATTTTCCCAAACCAGGGATTAAACCCAGGTCTCTCACACTGCAGGCAGATTCTTTACTGTCTGAGCCACCAGAGAAACCCACATGAGGAAGTGAAAGTGTTAGTTGCTCAGTTGTGTCCAACTCTTTGCAATCCCATGAACTGTAGCCCACTGGCTCCTCTGTTCATGGGATTCTCCACGCAAGAATACTGGAGTGTTCTTGAACCATTCCCTTCTCCAGGGGATCTTCCTGACCCAGAGATTGAACCCTGGTCTGCTGCATTGCGGGCAGATTCTTTACCATCTGAGCCACCAGGGAGGCCCATATATAGTAGTATGTATATGTTAATCCCAAGCTCCCAATTTATGTATCCTCCCCCAACTATAAGGGGATCTTATAAATGATCTTTGAAATTTGAAACATAGAATCTAAAAATGCTGATGAAACACATGGATACTAAAGATAAATAGATGTGGAAAAGAGAATGGCAACCCACCCTGGTATTCTTGCCTGGGAAATCCCATGGATGGAGGAGCCTGACAAATGACGGCCTATGGCGTCACAATAGAGTTGGAGATGACTGAGGAACTAAACGAAAATAACAACAATCCTGACGCTCTGAAGAGCTGGTGACAAGTGAGGACAGGGAAAAGAGTGACTATTTTGAAGCCCTCTTGAGGCAGACCTTGGTAGATAGTTGCTTTCCATCTGTTTTATTTAATCGTCACAACAATCCCATAAGCTGCTGTTGCCACTGCTGCTGCTGAGTCGCTTCAGTCGTGTCTGACTCTGTGTGACCCCATAGACGGCAGCTCACCAGGCTCCCCCGTCCCTGGGATTCTCCAGGCAAGAACACTGGAGCCGGTGGCCTTTTCCTTCTCCAATGCAGGAAAGTGAAAAGTGAAAATGAAGTTGCTCAGTCGTGTCTGACTCTTCATGACCCCATGGACTGCAGCCTACCAGGCTCTTCCATCCATGGGATTCTCCAGGCAAGAGTACTGGAGTGGGGGGCCATTGCCTTCTCCCATTTCATAATCTAGGAACCAACAACTCCTTTCTTATAGGAACTGAGACCCAGTGATAGTGAATTGACCAGAAGCTAGTAAGTGAAGGAGCTGAGATTTACAAACATTTATGTCTACTCCATCTTGTTACAAAAATTGATTTGGGACTACAAGCTGAGGTTTGAAACCAGGCCTTTCCTTTTTTGATTATGGGTTCCCATAGCTTGACATGCCATTACAAAAGATTCTACTAGTGGAAAATGACTTGGTTCAGGCATAACAGGAACATTATCTTGATCTTCTGAAATTGGTGCTCTGGGGCTGTTATTTAATAAGCACTTCTCAGGAACTCTCACATTTATTATCTATGAGTAATAAGAGTGCTGTTTTATTGTAGGTGGAAATAAGCTTTCTTGCAGTTTTACACTAAGAGAATAAATGCCATCATCTTTATATGCTTATTCTAGAGCAATAATTCCCAACTGGGAGTGATTTTGCCACCCGGAGGATATTTGGCAATGTCTAGAAGCATTTTTGTTGTTACAACTAGTGAAGGGGGTGCTACTGGTGAGTAGTAGAAGGCAGGCTGCTGCAAAATGTTCTACAATGCACAGCATGGCCCCCAAGACAAACAGTTGTCCAGCCCCAAATGTCAACGGTGCTGAGGTTGTGAAACCCTGCTCTAGAGGAAAGGCATTACCTGGTATGTGAAATATTTGTGGCTTTTAATAACAACTGATAAATACCAGTTATTAAACATCCATGGTGGACTTCCCGGGCAGTCCAATGGTTAAGAATCCACCTGCCAATGCAGGGGCACAGGTTCCATCCTTGCTGTGAGAAGATCCCATATGACATGGGGCAACTTAGCCCGTGCACCACAGCTTGCTGAAGCCTGCATGCCGAGAGCTTGAGAGCTGTAATGACTGAAGGCTGTGCACCCTAGAGCCTGTGCTCTGCACCAAGAGAAGCCACTGCAATGGGAAGCGCAGGCATCACAGCAAAGAAGAGCCCCTGCTCACCACAACTAGAGCACGTCTGTGTGCAGCAACGAAGGCCCAGAGGAACCACTGACAAATAAATAACTAAACAAACAAAACCAACAAAAATCCACGGTGTCTGAACACTTCAATTGATCAGTCAATACTTACGTTCCTGGTATCACTTCCAAATCACTTCCAAAAAATGATTTTCATATATGGGAAACTGTAATGGGAAACCAGGAAGTTCTGAAAATTTGGGCAGCTACCAAAAGGGAAAAATCGTAGTCAGTCCATACAATGAAAAAGAGCTATACACAGGGGCAAGGAAGATGGTCCCTTCAGTGTGGGTGGTTAAGAGCAGGATTTTTGAAGTGGGGGAGAAAGATCTTTTTTTGTCTTCCTGATTTGACATTCACCATCCCGGTGACCTCAGAACAATATATTGAATTGCTCTAACAATTCATCTTCCATAAAATGGGGATAATGGTAGCACCCAAGTCATAAGGTGGCTGGGAGCTTTTTAATGAGATAATATGTGTGGCACACAATGCCACACAGAGAGACACTCAGTAAAGTCTTGCTTCCCTAGTTGTTGTTATTCTTGGAGAGAGTCCACCAAGGTGGGACCTGGGAGCTGCCCACAGTTCCTCCAGAGGGGAGCTCCTCCTTGAGCAACTACAGTTAAGTCAGAGCCGTGGGTGCTTCACGCGGGTTCCAGGACACAGCCTGTCCAGCTAGTCATGAGCTGTTCCGCAGCTGAACCGGAGTGGAACGGCGCTTGATTGACTGCAGGCTGGGGGGGTGGGGGGCGGAAGAAGTAGGAAAGAGGATGGAGAGCAAGTTCCTTTTTCCTGTGAAACTTCCTAAACTGAGCACCTTCATCTCGATCTGCAGAGCAGAAGCAGCATGCGGAGTGGAGTGTGAAAGTCTCCATCTGTGAATGATCCATAAGGTTTAGAGCTGGGGCTGCCCCAGACTCCTTCCCCAGACAGGATGCGAGCTCTCTAGAACCCTCCAGGGCAGGTGATAGGCTGGCTTGGCCCCCAGGCATTCGGGTGAGGACAGAGGGCAGGGTGTTCTTGCCCTGGATACTTGCCAGGTTCTTGCTCATGAGGTCATTTGGGCTCTTCGCTTTTGTCTGAGGTGGATTTTACCAGGGAACAGCACTCTGTCTTCATCATTTGTTATCCACACCCTCTGCCGCCTTTTCCTGTGCTTTGTAAACATATTTTTAGTTTTCTTTCTCTGGTATTGTTCCAGCCCCATGCCCTTGTGACTTCCTGGTCCAGGGCAGTCATCCTGCAGGGTCAGGAGGGCCGTGTTCTGTTCGTGCAGGTGTGGGGCCTTTAGCTACATCTAACAGCCCCCCTTGTTGACTGCTGTCTCAGAATACTGCCTTCATTCTGTGTGATCATGGAATTGAGTTCTCCTTAGCTTATATCAGCCTCTGCCACTTGACTCCTTTGGTTGGTGGTCTTCTGCTTCAGGTCATGGGTGCAGGCTGCTGGAAAGTGGTGGGGAGAGATGGGGAACTCCCTTGGAAAGAGCGAGGGACACAGCAGCTCTTGTTTGCGCAGGTCCACTTTTATTTATCGTCTCATAATTTTTGCATATTTAAGTTTTTCTTAAAAAGTGTATTTATTTATTTGGCTGTGCCAGGTCTTAGTTGAGGCAGGCCAGATCGTTAGTAGTGGCACGTGAACTCTTAGTTGCAGCCTGTGGGATCTAGTTCCCTGATCAGGGTTTGAACCTGGGCTGTCAGCACTGACAGCATGGAGCCTTAAGCCACTGGACCACCAGGGAGTCCCTGGATATTCTCTGTCTTGATCTACACTAGGAACTTCCTGGAGGCTTGTGTCCAAGAGAGGGGGGCAAGTACAGGACTTAGAAGATGGCCGTGAAGCACCGACTTGAGTGTTGGTGGGGACACTGGCTGCCTCAGGCCCAGCATCTGGATTTATCTACCTGGTAGCGCAGATGGTTTATCACATCAGGGTTCTCCTTAGAACCAGCAACCCCAGGGTCTCAGGACTATATGCTTGTGCCCACAGAATTGTGCCCACCTTCCCTAGTTTGCTCACATATAGCATCACTCCTAGGATGGTACCCTGACCCACCATTCTCATCTCCATCTCCACACTTAGCTTATGGTTTTCAGGTTGTGCTTGAAGGAGCACAGACCTTAAAGTTGGTTTCAAATTGCTGCTCTCCCACCTACTAGTAGTATGTGACTTGCTATTCGAGTCTGAGTATTTTTGTTTGTACCAGGCTCATTGCCCTACTGTGACAATCGATTCAATAATTGTTATTTGAGTGCCTAGTATGTGTCAGACACTGTGCTCAGTATGGAATGGCACAAAGACCAGTACCCAGAACTTGATTCCTGATTTTTTTTTAAAGAGGCATGTGTTAAAAAAAAAATCTGTTTATTTGGCTGCACCAGGCCTCAGTTGCAGCATACGGGATCTTTAGTTGTGGTGTGTGGGATCCAGATCCCTGACCAGGGAACAAACCCAGGCCCCTTGCTTCAGGAGCATGGAATCTTAGCCACTGGAACATCAGGCAAGTCCTTCAATCCCTCATTTTGAATTTGGTTTAGTGTTGGGAGGTAGGGCCAAAACCAGATAACTTCAAAATAATGGGTAAATGGTAAGATAGAGGTAAGCACAGGATGATTTAGGAGTACAAATGAAAGACAAAAATGCTTTTTGGAGTAAACAGTGGATGCGTTGTTTTTAAGAATGGGGTGATATGACCCAGGCAAGTGGGTGAAGTTGGGGTACATGCTCCTGGAAGACAGAAGTGGGGAAGATGAAATGACGGGATGGGAGCAGGGGATTACTAAAATTTAATGTTCAAGACAAAGATTGTTGGGGCTGATGCTGGAGAGTGAATAGTGGCTGCGTAATGGGAGGCCTTATAGGTCACACCAAGAATTTAGAACTCCATCCTATAGGCAAGGGGTCTTAAAGCAGGAGAGTGACATGGCCAGATCTGGGTTTAGACCAGTCACTTTAGCAATTATGTTGGGAACGGATATGAGAGTGAAATCTCTGGAATTAGGAATCCAGGTAGGAGGCTGTTGCAATAGTCCAGGTGAATGATGATAAATTACCACACAATTCATCATCAGCAGGTGCAGGGTACAGAGGAGAGGGGTCAGATGTTAAAAATCAGGGCAATAAAAAGAGCAGATCCTAGAGGCAGATTGCTGAGGGGAGGGAGGGGTTAAGGATGACTCCGGGTGTCTGGCTTACCTGGGACGGGTGGAGGATGTGCCATTGACTAATGGGGGTCACAGGAGGAGCCGGTTTGGGATAAGAGTGGAGACGATGAGTTCAGCTTTACACGGGTCTAGTTTGAGGTGCCTGTGAAATGTCCCAGTGGAGATGCCTAGCACACAGTGTATACACAAATCTGATTTCGGAAAGGAAATCAAGGCTGGGGTATAGGTTTGTGAGTTGCCTGAACATACATGGTAGTGAAAACTCCCACAGCAGATGCTATTGTCCAAGAGCACTGTGTGGAACGGGAAAAGTACTAGTTCAGGGCTGACTGACAGGAAACTCCAGTGACTAAGTGGTGGGTGGAGAAAGGGTCCAAAGCAGAAACTCATACCTGCGTGGAGAGGATGCTGTTACAGTCATGAGGGAGTAGATGGTTTCAAGAAAGAGAGAGTGAGTAATAGAGTCAAGTGCATCAATAATAAAAGTATAGAAAACTCCCCACTGAATTTGGCAATAGAAAGGTATTGATGGTTTTCAACTGAGGAGTGGACTAGGGCATCAGAGAGGGCAGTGAATTGAATTGGGGAGGGGAGGAAGTGGGAAGAGCTGTACAGGTTTCAATAAAGGAGGAATAAGGAAGACAAAGCGGGGCTGAGAGACCCAAATGAAGGAAGGTTTTTGTTTGCTTTTATTTATTTATTTATTATGTCTACAACCCCCATTTTATATATTAACTTTTTATTTTGTATTGGAGTATAGCTGATTAACAATATTGTGATAGTTTCAGGTGGACAGCAAAGGGACTCAGCCATACATATACATGTATCCTTTCTCCTCCAAACTCCCTTCCCCTTCAGGCTGCCACATAACACTGAGCAGAGTTCCCTGTGCTGTCCAGTAGGTCCTTGTTGGTGATCCATTTTAGATACAGCAATGTGTAATGTCCATTCCCAGCTCCCTAACTACCCTTTCCTCCCATCCTCCCCTCGTCCTCAGCCACCATATATTCGTTCTCTTTTAAAATGTTGCAGAATTTCAGCATATTTATAGTATCAGAGGCAGGAAAATATTAGAGAAGGGGAGGCTGAAAGACAGGGAGTGAATACAACTGTCTCAGACCGTCCTGATATCTGTGACGTGAAACTCCAACAAGTTCAGACAAGCAGGCTTCCTTCTGCAAATCAATTTTCACAATTAAACTGTAAGCCTTCCCTTTTCACCCAGCAACAGAGTCCACTAGTCTTTGTGTCTCAGTCTGCAGCAGCTCAAATTCCAGCTTTCTATATGGACCCAAGTCATTATTCAATCATCCAACGTGAACAATTGGCTCCCCACATACTTGGCTGAGCAACAAGGCTTCCAACCAGGTTTTCTCAGCCTACTTCAGTTCAGCTGATTCCAGCACTTACTTATGCACCCCTGCCTCCAGCCCTACTGTCTGGATGCCAGACCTGCTGTTTCCCAGGCTCAGGAATTATTTAGTTTTCACTTCAACCATAGAAATCTCAGCCAACCTTTATGCATAGCAGTCTATCCCCACCATCTGTGGCCCTTCCTGGTACTGCCATCCACAACTTTCCAGCTGTCCAACACCAGGAACCTGCCAATTGGATCTTGCCTTTCAACAAACTTCAAATATGCAGACTATTCCTGTATTATATGAGCATCAGCTGAGCCAGGCAACAGGACTAGAAGGTTCTCAACTGATTAACACACATCTTCTCCAGGCTAGAGTGGATCCTACCAGACTTCAAATCTTTATTCTGGACAAGTAAAATAGCCTGGTCAGACAAATTTTTATAATACTGCCCAGGCATTGAGGGCTCTCCAGCAGATTACATTACCTTTATCAGCATCCTAGCTTTTTTTTTGGGGGGGGGGGCCTAATTTTGGATCTAAAGGGCAGGCTTTAATTGCTCTGCCTGACTCTTTGGATGCTACTGGGCATCTCCTTTCTTCCATGAAACTCTCCCCATTCAGACATGCCAGATTTGGTAAAATATTAGTTAGGCTGAGTCTTGCTTGCCTCCACTCAAGTCATCTTTGTATGAATCCAATGGTTGTTTTGTGTTGTTTTTCTAAATGGATTTTGGCTGACATTCATGAAGAGCAGTGAGTACCTGTAACTGTGCTGCTAAAGGAAGGAAATCCGGGCAGGTGCATTTCTGGGCCAGAGCTGTGTCATAAGCATCCTTTGGGTCCTCTGCTGGAAACGCAGAGTCAAGTCTCAAATGATGCAGTTAAAAATTGTACCCTCTGGTTTTATAAATGTGGGACAGCACTGTACCCCGGGCTTCCCTAATGGCTCAGTGGGTAAAAAGTCCACCTGCATTGCAGGAGCCACAGGAGATGTGAGTTCAGTCCCTGGGTCGGGAAGATCCCCCGAAGTAGGAAATGGCAACCCACTCCAGTATTCTTGCCTGGAGAATCCCAGGGACAGAGGAGCCTGGTGGGCTACAGTCCGCAGGGTCACAAAGGCCAGGACACGACTGAGTGACTGAGCATGCCTGCACTGTATCCTACCTCTGTGAATGTAAAATATTTTGTACCTATGTAGCAGTGACTATGCTTTATCAGAGCTGTTAATTAATATTATTATTTGGCTGTGTGGCTTGAGGGATCTTAGTTCCCTGACCAGACCATGGATTGAACCCAGGCCCCCGGGAGTGGAAGCATGGAGTCCTAATCACTGGACTGCCAGGGAAGTCCAAGAGCTTTTTTTTTTTTTTTCCTCTCTCTATTTTTAAGATAATTTTTACAACTGTATTTTATTTTTAAAATAATTTTATTTATTAATCTATTTTGGGCTGTGCTACATCTTCCTTGCCGCGTGAGCGTGAGCTTTTCTCTATTTGCGGCGAGCAGGGAAGCCCACACCCTTGCAGTGTGCAGGCTTCTCGTCGCAGCGTGGCTTCCCTTTTTGTGGAGTGGGGGCTCTAGAGTATGTGGGTTACACGAGTTGCAGCTCCTGGGCTCTAGAGCACAGGCTCAGTAGTTCTGGCGCATGGACTTAGTTACCCTGAGGCATGCGGATTCTTCTCGGACCAGGTAAGACCCCCATAGGCAGGACGATTCTTTACCACTGAGCCACCAGGAAAGTCCCTCCCCAACACCCCAACTCCAGTTGTTTTTAATGAGGTTATTCTATTCTAGAGTGTTTTCTTTCCAGATGATGATGGAGAAACTAATAAAGAAATAATGCAGGATAGTACAACAAAAACAGACCTTGGCTGCTTTCTGGGGTTTTATCCTAAGAAGAGGCGGCAAGAATACATGGAAGAACTGTCCAAAAAAGATCTTCATGACCCAGATAGTCATGATGATGTGATCACTAATCTAGAACCAGACATCCTGGAATGTGAAGTCAAGTGGGCCTTAGAAAGCATCACTACGAACAAAGCTAGTGGAGGTGATGGAATTCCAATTGAGCTGTTTCAAATCCTGAAAGATGATGCTGTGAAAGCGCTGCACTCAATATGCCAGCAAATTTGGAAAACTCAGCATGGCCACAGGACTGGAAAAGGTCAGTTTTCATTCCAATCCCAAAGAAAGGCAATGTCAAAGAATGTTCAAACTACCGCACAATTGCACTCATCTCACATGCGAGTAAAGTAATGCTCAAAATTCTCCAAGCCAGGCTTCAGCAATACGTGAACCGTGAACTCCCTGATGTTCAAGCTGGTTTTAGAAAAGGCAGAAGAACCAGAGATCAAATTGCCAACATCTGCTGGATCATGGAAAAATGAAGAGAGTTCCAGAAAAACATCTATTTCTGCTTTATTGACTATGCCAAAGCCTTTGACTGTGTGGATCACAATAAACTGTGGAAAATTCTGAAAGAGATGGGAATACCAGACCACCTGACCTGCCTCTTGAGAAATCTGTATGCAGGTCAGGAAGCAACAGTTAGAACTGGACATGGAACAACAGACTGGTTCCAAATAGGAACAGGAGTACGTCCAGGCTGTAAATTGTTACCCTGCTTATTTAACTTCTATGCAGAGTACATTATGAGAAACGCTGGACTGGAAGAAACAGAAGCTGGAATCAAGATTGCCAGGAGAAATATCAATAACCTCAGATATGCAGATGACACCACCCTTATGGCAGAAAGTGAAGAGGAACTAAAAAGCCTCTTTATGAAAGTGAAAGAGGAGAGTGAAAAAGTTGGCTTAAAGCTCAACATTCAGAAAATGAAGGTCATGGTATCTGGTCCCATTACTTCATGGGAAATAGATGGGGAAACAGTGGAAACAGTGTCAGACTTTATTTCTGGGGGCTCCAGAATCACTGCAGATGGTGACTGCAGCCATGAAATTAAAAGACACTTACTCCTTGGAAGAAAAGTTATGACCAACCTAGATAGCATATTCAAAAGCAGAGACATTACTTTGCCGACTAAGGTCCATCTAGTCAAGGCTATGGTTTTTCCTTTGGTCATGTATGGATGTGAGAGTTGGACTGTGAAGAAGGCTGAGCGCTGAAGAATTGATGGTTTTGAACTGTGGTGTTGGAGAAGACTCTTGAGAGTCCCTTGGACTGCAAGGAGATCCAACCAGTCCATTCTGAAGGAGATCAACTCTGGGATTTCTTCGGAAGGAATGATGCTAAAGCTGAAACTCCAGTACTTTGGCCACCTCATTAAAAGAGTTGACTCATTGGAAAAGACTCTGATGCTGGGAGGGATTGGGGGCAGGAGGAGAAGGGGTCGACCGAGGATGAGATGGCTGGATGGCATCACGGACTCGATGGACGTGAGTCTGAGTGAACTCCGGGAGATGGTGATGGACAGGGAGGCCTGGCGTGCTGCAATTCATGGGGTCGCAAAGAGTCGGACACGACTGAGCGACTGAACTGACTGAACTGATTTATTTATTGATGGAGGAAAGTCTCATTTATTTCGCTAGTATCTCTTGGTTTTAGCATTATTTTTCCAGTATGCTTATTTAAAAAAAAATTTTAACTGGAAGGTAATTACTTTACTATATTGTGATGGTTTCTGCATACATCAACATGAATCAGCCATAGGTAGACACATTTCCTCTCCCTCTTAAGCCTCCCTCCCACCTCCCACCCCATCCCACGCTTCTAGGTTGTCACAGAGCACCAGCTTTGGATTCCTTTGTCATACAGCAAATTCCCATTGGCTATCTACCTTATATATGGTAATGTATAGGTTTTAGTGCTACTCTCTCAAATCATCGCATTTTTTCTCTCCCTCACTGTGCCCAAAAGTCTATTCTCACTGCTGTGTTGTAAATAGGTTCATCACTACCATCTTCCTAGATTTCATAGATATGCTTGAATATACAATGTTTGTCTTTTTCTTTCTGAATCACTTCACTCTGTAGAACAGGCTCTAGGTTGGTCCACCTCATTAGAACTGACTCAAATGTATTCCTTTTTATGGCTGAATAGTACTGCATTGTGGATATGTATCACAATTTCTTTGTCCATTCATCTATTGATGGACATCTATGTTGCTTCCATGTCCTGGCTATTGTAAATAGTGCTGCGATGAACATTAGGGTACATGTGTCTGTTTCAATTATGGTTTCCTCAGGGTATATGCCCATCAGGTCATATGGTAGTTTTGTTTATGGCAAATATATGGGAAAACAATAGAAACAGTGAGAGACTTTATTTTGAGGGGCTCCAAAATCACTGCAAATGGTGACTGCAGCCATGAAATTAAAAGACGCTTGCTCCTTGGAAGAAAAGCTATGACAAATCTAGACAGCATATTAAAAAGCAGAGACATTACTTTGCTGACAAAGGTCCATCTAGTCAAACCTATGGTTTTTCCAGTAGTCATGTATGGGTGTGAGAGTTGGACTATAAAGAAAGCTGAGGGCCAAAGAATTGATGCTTTTGAACTGTGGTGTTGGAGAAGACTCTTGAAAGTCCCTTGGACTGCAAGGAGATCCAACCAGTCCATCCTAAAGGAAATCAGTCCTAAATATTCGTTGGAAGGACTGATGCTGAAGCTGAAGCTGTAATACTTTAGCCACCTGATGTGAAGAACTGACTCATTGGAAAAGACTCTGATGCTGGAAATGATTGAAGGCAGGAGGAGAAGGGGAGGACGGAGGATGAGATGGTTGGATGGCATCACCGACTCGATGGACACGAGTTTGAGCTAGCTCCACGAGTTGGTGACGGACAGGGAAGCCTGGTGTGATGCAGTCCATGGGGTTGCAAAGTTGGGCATGACTGAGTGACTGATACAGATGGTAGCTTTATTCCTAGTTTTGAAAAGAATCTCCATACTTCTCTCCATAGTCTTTTTAAAATTATTATTATTATTTTTAAATGGATATGACTGCAAAACCTGGAAAAGCTGTTACTGCTATTAATGCATAACGTATCGATATATTCTCTCTCTCTTTGTATATAAACTCATATTTTATATATAGTAAGTCCCCTACATATAAACAAGTTCCATTCTGAGAGCATGTTCATAAATCCAACTTGTTCATCCAATAAAGTTATCCTTTATTAAATCCTTTAATAAAGTACCCAGCTTTTATAGCTAACACCAGACACATGAACTAACTTATGTGATTGGTTGTGTGAATGCATGTTCCTATGTTTTAAGTTCTCAACTTGAAGGTTCATATGTAGGGGGCCTACTGTAAGTAAAATTTGAAGTTTTGGAAATATTAGCAGTGCTCTCAACTTTGGAAACAGTATCCCAGTTATAACATATTTGGTTGGCATTGTACAGAAATTAACAGCCTCCTGGTCTAGACCCATTGAACATTTTTTTCCCACTTGTATAGAGGTAACACATTGTATTAAACATGTAAGGTCTTATCTACATAGGTTTGACTACAGAAGTTAATGAAATATTCTCCAAATGAAAACAAAGAAGATAAGGTGTGAAAATTGATAAAGACAGGTTCTAAAGGGAGAGAATGCAGGTGGAGGGACTGGCCTAGGGTAAGAGGAAGGACTCTCACCCCAGCGGGAGAGGGTAAAGGAAAAGTGAAGATGGATAAGGGTGTGGATGGGGGCTGGAAAGTTAATGAAGCTCTCATCTTAGGGTTTCCATTTTCTCATTAAGATCGGAAGAGCTGTTGTCTGCTGAGATGGAGGGGCTTTGGGGTTGGGTGAGTGGGTGGCTTGAAGAGGGCTGTGGAGGCTGGAACAATTTCTGAGGAGAATGCGAGAGATCACCTGCAAAGCACAAGGGAAAGGATCGTTGGTCTGTGACACTCAGAACCCAGATGATATGGGAGCCCCTGTTGCCATGATGGAATTGTGTGCTTTCTTTCAACGGCAGAGGAGTGTGGAGGCGGGTCATGGCATGCGTTAGGTATCCTCAGAAGAATGAGGCAGAAGGTAGATGCTTGTGGGAGTTGGGTTCAGGTCAACTGTGTGGCCTAGGCTGGGTGGGCAGAAAATGAAGGTCTCAAGGTAGGCGTCTGTGAGGCTGAGGGGCAGGCGTAGTGAGTGAGAACAGGGGAGAAGTGCGTGGCAAGAGGGTTGCTGTCTGAGACTGGGCTACTGGAGCTTGAGATTTCTGATATGAGGCAGTTCTGACAAGGTTCTTGGATGTGGGGGAAACTGAAGGGAGTGGAAACAAAACCACGGGATTGGGGAGGTTTGTGCACGGTGTCTATGAGCTACGGCCATCCAAGTTTCCCAGCAAGATGGCGGACGTGGAGGAGAGAGAAGGGGTGTTGGGCTTGAGTGTGAGGTTAGATGTTGAAAGGTAGAGGAATGGCAGAGGCTCATGGAACCTCAGGGAAGAGGCTTTTTTTCAGGAAAAGGAAGAGCAAAGGTTTGGAAATGGCCCTGGGGAGTGAGAAGGAGAACACCCCCTCTTCCTGACCTTGGGTCCAGTGGGAGTGGGGAGTAGAGCGATCTCCATGAAGGGCTACAGGGAAGCTGTCAGACTGGAGTCTGTACAGTTTGCACTCTGTCCAAGGAGGGGAGGGACCAAAACCATTAGTCACACTCTGAGTCCTCAGGGGCTGGACTGCCTAGGGAGTACTTTTAACCAATGTGACCTTCTAAACCAGAGGAGCCACCTTCTAATTTGCCCAAGGTTCAGAAGGGCTAGCGGTCGCCTTGGGGAGTGCTGTCCTCAGCAGAGAGCTGGGTTTCATCAGAGATCACAGAGTGTAGAGAATAGATCAAAGATGTCATGGAGTTCACTAGGCAGTCGGGGCTTCAAATGGCCCAGAGGGAAGGTTGGTGAGAGAAGCATGGAGATGGGGAGGAGAGGGCAGCGGACGGAAGATGGAGCAGCCCTGAAGTGTCCTGTGGAGGAGGGGTATCTGGAGGGGCTTTCCCCAGGGAGGAGAGGCTCTGAAGCATGAACAGACTGGCTAATTCCAAGGGTCCAAAAAAAAAAAATATGCCACAGGCTGGAGCTTCAGAATGATCCCATTTGGATATACCAGCATAGTCCTCAGGACATCTACATTGGTGTCAGTATGCTTGTTAAAAATGCATGCTTCTGGACCCCACCCAAGATTTGAAGACGTGATGCCTTGGTGTGCCATTATGCTCTGCTCCAAGGTGATTTTTAAGCATGTCAAAGTTTGAGAAGCTCTGCCTGGGAGTCTCGATGGTCCTGGGTGCGTAGCGCCTAGTGGTATTCAGTGGGGGTAATATCGATTCAGCACCTGGCGCAGGGCATGACAGGTTTTACACACAACCCCGGGGTTGTATTGGTGACATGGGAGGGGCGTAGGAACCCGCAGAGAGTTTACTGTCAGCTGATACACATGCCATCCAGGGCGTGGGCAGAATATTGCTTCACTTTTCCCTCCACAACTCCTCTCAGTCACACCTCTGGGGATCCCCCTTCTTGCTCTCATCTCCCCCTTTTTCTCTTCCACAGGCCTCTTGGTCTTTTCTATCCACAGCCTCTCTCACGGCTCTGCTGCAAGTAGGGGCCCCAGGTCATTCCTGAGGCTGGTGTGTGGACCATGAGCAAGGCAGGTGTACTGACAGCCTCCCCTCACTTCCTTCAGTACTGTGCCTTGCTAACAATTTACCTCTTTTCTCTGTGTCACTGAAGGCTCCTCAGAAGTGGGGGGAGGAGAAAAGGAAAGCATGGGGTGCAAGGACCCCTGCCCCCCTTACCTGAATCTTACACTTTACGTGGGTTCCCGTCCTGCCTCAGCAGCCAGTTCTCTCCAACACCTCCAGCCCACAACTGAACTGGGACTCTCTTGAAATTCTAAGCAAAATTTGAATTAATTCAGTTCCAATTCAACATCAGAATCTGAGTAAAGCAAATGTCTATTTAGTTGGGAAGCTTTGGGCTTCCCAGGTGGCTCAGTAGTTAAGAATCCACCTGCCAACCCAGGAGATGCAAGAGGTGTGGGTTCAATCCCTGGGCCGGGAAGATCCCCTGGAGTAGAAAATGGCAACCCACTCCAGTATTCTTGCCTGGAAAATCCCATCGATAGAGGAGTCTGGTGTGTTACAGTCCACGGGGTCACAGAGTCAGACAGAACTGAGCACATGCGCAAGTGCAAGCTAGATGCTTTGGCAATACAGCTGATACACATCAGTGAACGGCAGAGGGAAAACTCTTGTGCCCTAGGGAACAGAGAAAGGAGCCCTGGCAGGGCTGGGTTTGAAACTGCCAAAAGTGGGGAAAAGGGATGGGCCGGACATAGCGCAGCAGGTGAAAGGGTAAAAAACAAGTCAGTAGGGCTTGTGAAATGAAATTTGCTCAGCTTAGATGTAGTAGAGGGGCTGATTTCTTGAGTCAGATGTTCAGGAGATGATCACGTGGCCTATGGGACCTGCGGACATCAGTAAGGTATGAGAAGGTGAAAAACAAGCAAGCAAGCATGCAAACAAATCCCAGACCCTTGAACCCCCCCTACGAGTACAATGGGGCCCCCCGCGCGGGGGGGGGGGGGGGCAGGGGAAAACCTTAGGATCTGGTGGTAGAAGGGAGTGTGGCAGTTATTTAATCAAACTGACCGTGTCGTTCGGGTTGGTTTGGTTTCATGCTAATTTAATGAATATTGCCACACCTTTGTAGATCAGTGCTTGCCTGTGCTTCTGAGGTTCTCAGACATAACTGGACTCATGGGGATGGGGGTGGGCTGTGGGGACAGGACATGGCAACCTGCCACTATTTTACAACAATGAATACTGAATTGTGTAGGGATTATGAAATCATTCACTGACATGATGTGACAAGTGTAAGCCACCACCCCAGCCTCTGGGGCTCTCAGGCAATCCAGGAAGAGAATCATATGGACATGTAGCAAGAGTTTACGATGAATCCCCCAAAGACCTGTTGGATGTGGAAAGGCAGTTCCACAAAAGAACAGGAATGGGAAGAATTAAACTCAGAATGCCTTTATGTATGTTGCTTTCTTCCCCTCCCCAACAAGACTGCAAGTTCTGGGAAGGTAAACATTGTACAAGTCCCTTACATGTGAACGAGCTCTGTTCTGAGATTGTGTTCATAAGTCCAATTTGTTCGTAAGTCCAACCCAGTTAGCCAAGGTACCCAACCTACGCAGTCAGCTATACAGAACTGTATGGTAATAGGTTTATAATACTTTTCACATAAATAATACATCAAAACAAACACAAAAAATAGAAAACATTTAATCTTACAGTAAAGTACCTTGGAAGGTATGGTCGTACAGGACAACAGCTGGCATACAGGGACTGGCATCAAGTGAACAGGCAAGAAGAGTTACTGACTGGAGGAGAGAAAGGAGAGGGGAGCTGGAGCTGGAGGAAGGTCAGCATACGAGGTGGAGGGCAAGCTGCAATGTCAGTCATGCCTGACGTTGATGGATCACACATTCCTGTCTTTGAAAGTCCACAACATGAAGCTTCGTGTGTAGGGGACTTACTGTGCCCTCCTTAGTGTCTCCATGATTCTCGGCATGCCTGGGGTTGAGCATGGAGTAGGTGCTCAATATTTGCTCCTTCTTATCCATTTCAGTGACTTCAGGGCTTACACCATGATCTGCATGTGTTAGGTGCTTGGTTTTCTGAAATGAATAAAATTAATTTTCCCTGTCTTTCACCTCATCCCTTCATTTCTCCCTGTCTTCCAAGGACTTATGCAATAAACCATTGTTAAGATGAATCATGAAGCAGTCAATGATATTAAAGTTCAGCTTCATTGATGAGAAATTTCAGTTAAAATATCAGCCGAGATGAATGAAAGTAATTCCCAACATTAATGAGGCCGCAGGTAAATGAAACTTCTATAAATGGTTAATGGGGGAGTACTTGTTCAGTTTTTTCAAGAAGGCAAACTGATGCTCTGTCGATAGCCTTAAGACGCACATATCTCTACATATTTACCCTAAGGAGAAAAATTACTGTGGAGTGGAGAAAGATAAACAGCATTCTTCATGCTAGTGAAAGTGGAAAACATCTTAGGACTGTGTGATTAGCATCTTCAAGAACCTATAATAATGTGGTAGAAATGTATTTGAAAAAATGGGAGCATATTAAAGATGGATTAAATTTTTTTTAAAAATAAAAAGCACCAGCTCAGAAAGCGAGAGCGAAAGGCATTCTGGAATTCTGGTCGGTCCCTTACTGGCTGTGTGGCCTCAGGAAAGTTACTTGACCTCTTTTGCCCTTTGATTTTCTCTTCTGTAAAATGGAGCCGTGGTTCTCTGCTTTGCAGGGTTGCTGTAAGGACTGTTGACGGATACACAGAACATTAGAACACTTGGTTCTGAGACTGATGTGTATTGGGTGCTCAATCAACAGTGGCTTTTATTACCCAATTTCTGCTTTATAAAAAGATATGTATTTGCACATGTGAAAGAAAAAACCAGTAGAATTTACAGCAAGATGTTACCAGTGTTATCTCTGACTGGTGAAACTATAGTGATTTTTCTTTCCTTCCTTGGGTTTTTCTCTTTTATCAAATTTTCTACAGTGAACATTGTAGAAATGATATTAATATTATAATCCAAAACAGTACTTAGAAAAGAAGCAGTCCTGGACTTGTATAAAACATGAGAGAAATGGAGATGAAGTGGTGACTCATCTATGCTAGGTTATAAGAGACCTTAGGGATCGTTTGTTTAATTTCATTGTACAGCTGAGGAAACTGAGGCACCAAGAGAGAGATGTATCAGGTTAAATATGAATTAGCAGTGAGCATCATTGTTTCCTGAGCCAGTACTTTTTCTTGTTTTCCTTTTCTTTTTCTCTTGGAGTATAACTGCTTTACAGCGTGGTGTTAGTTTCTGTGGTACAATGAAGTGAATCAGCCTGGTGTGCACATATATCCCCTTCTTCTTAAGCCTCCCTCCCACCACCCCCATCCCAGCCTGCTTAGGTTATCACAGAGTACTGAGCTGAGCACTTTGTGCTATATTAGCTGGCTCCCACTAACTAGCTATTTTACACAGTGTATATTATATATAGGATTTCCTTGATGGCTCAGTGGCAAAGAATCCGCCTGCCAATGCAGGTGATGTGAGTTCAATCTCTGAGTCAGAAAGATCCCCTGGAGAAGGAAATGGCAACCCCCTCCAGTATTCTTGCCTGGGAAACTCCATGGACAGAGGAGCCTGGAGAGCTACAAGTCCATGGAGTTGCAAAAGGGTCAGACATGACTTAGCGATTAAACAGCAAGTGCATATGCGTCAATCCCAACCTCCCAGTTCCTCCCACCCTCCCCTCCCCTCCGCTGACTGTGTCCCTCACCCAGTGCTTTTTCAACTACACTCATCTGTCTTTGAGGATTTGGGGCTCAAGAAACGGGTGACTTTAGCCCTGGATATTCCCCCAACCTCTAGAGTCACCAGAAGAATCTCGAATCTCTAGAATCTTCTGGATCTCCTGGGGGAGAGACTTCTGTGTCCTTTCCTCTCTCCAGGAAGGGCAGTGTCGGGTAGGGTCCATTTCTGGAATCTGCTACTTTCTACCGTCCAAGTGTGAGCAAGTTCCTTCTCCAATTTTGTTTTTTAATTCATTAAATGGAGACAGCAACGTCACTGGAAATCTTTGGCATGATTTCTGAGCCAGGTCACTCTCCTGGGAGGGCAGAGTCATCTGCTGATCAGCATATGCATGTTCCGAGAGCACATCTAACCCCTCGTGTCTAAAAGGAAATTGTCTTACCTCCCGAACCTGTTTCTCCTCCTATAGTCCACCTTGGAAAATGGCAACACCAGAATCCATGATGTCATCCTCCACATCGCCTTCTTTTTTTAAATTATTTAACTTTAATTTTATTGGAGTATAGTTGATTTACAACGTTGTATTAGTTTCAGGTGTACAGCAAAGTGATTCTGTTATACAAACACATGTATTCGTTAAGAATTTTTGATTCTTTTCTCATATAGGTTATCACAGAATATTGAGTTGAGTTCCCTGGGCTGTTCAGTAGGTCCTTGTTAGTTACTTATCTTGTATACAGCAGTGTGTGTATGTTCACCCCAAGCTCCTGACCTGTCCCTCCCTTCCCTGCCACATTTCCCCTTTGGTAACCAAAAGTTTGTTTTCAATCTCTGTAAGTCTGTTTCTGTTTTGTAAATAAGCTCACTTGTATCTTAAAAAAAAAAAATTAGATTCCATGTATGAGTGATATCATATGCTATTTGTCTCTCTCTGTCTGACTTTACTCAGTATGACAATCTCTAGGTACCCCCATGTTGCGGCAAATGGCATTATTTCGTTCTTTTTTATGGCCGAATAATGTTCATTATTCAGTGAACATTATACAATGGAACAATGTCCATTGTGTATATGTACCATATCTTTATCCATTCTTCTGGCAGTGGATGTCTAGGTTGCTCCCATGTCTTGGCTAGTGGAAACAGTGTCACAGTGAACACTAGGGTGCGTGTATCTTTTTGAATCAAGGTTTTCTCTGGATAGATGCCCAGGAGAGGGATTGCTAGATCACATCTTCTGATCCCTAATCGACTAGTTGCTAAGTCTTGCTGAGTAGCCTATAAACAACTCACATTCATGCAATCAGTATTGATTAGCAAAGGCACTCTCCATCTGGAAAGTGGGAGGGTAGGAGGAAACACAAGAATGAACCAAACTGTCCTGGAGGAGCTTATCCTTGGGAGAGGGTTTCAGGGACATAAACAGCAGTAAAATCAGGTAGAGAGGGATCATCACCATAAGCAAAGGACAGCTAATGAGACGTGGGGCTTGAGATGAAGGGGAGATTAGTTCTAGTGGGGCTTGGTGGAGGAGAAGAGCACTCAGTTGACCTGGATCTTGAGGGTGGTGTAAGGATTTGGACGTGCATGAAGGCTTCAGGAAGGAAGGCCTAGGGATGACCAAGGAGGAGGAGAGCCTCGTGGGTGAGGGGAGGAGGAAGGGAGGAGGTGTGGGAAGCAGGTGAGGTCAGCAGGGCTGGTGTGAGCGGAAGGCCTTGACCTCACATTCAAGCTTCCTAACCACAGAGCCGACGGTCTGAGTGACCAGGAAGAGAAGATTCCAAGGACATCATTGTCACTCCTCAGGGACGCTGGTGCTATATATTAATCCATTGTGTGAGATTCACTGAGTCCTACTCTGTGACAAGTACCAGGCTAGGTGGTGAGCAAGACATCACTGGCCCCGTGGACCGTACAGTTTAGTGGTGCAGACAGGCCATTAAGGAGCAAACACCTTAATTGCAAACTATGATATATGTCAGCAGAAGCAGATTTACTCAAAGCTAATGGAGTTTACCCTTCAAGGTCTCTACCTTGCACGTGGGCCTAGCTGTTTTGAATGTGTGATTTTGTGACCTTCTTCTTTTTAAAATTATTTATTTGCCTGCATTGGGATTTAGTTGATGCAGGATCTAGTTCCTGGACCAAGGATCGAACCTGAGCCCCCTGCATTGGGAGCATGGTGTCTCGGCCACTGGACCGCCAGGGAAGTCCCTGTATAACCTTCTTCTTAGAGTCAGCCTTCAGCAGGGCATGAGCTTCAGGTCCCATAGAACCTGGAGGTACCTGGCGCTCTGGATGGAGACCCAGGAGGCAGGCAGGAAGCCTGCTCAGATGGGCATGTCACCAAGAATCTCAGCGCAGGCTGCTCTCACAGGCTGGCCTGTGTCACATTTTACTTTATATCCTGCATCTGTGACATCATTTGTCTCCCTCTTCTTCCCGTGGCTGTGCTTCGGCTGCAGGGTCCTCTTCTCTGTTCCTCTAAGACTTTTCTCAGCTCAAGGCCTTTCACAAGCTTCCACCTAGAAGTCTTTCCCTCAGTTCCTTGCATTGAAGGCTCCTTCTTGATTTTGTTTCAGGTCTCTGGGTTAAGTGTCCCACTGTCAGTGGTGATGGGAGTTGCTCCACAGCCTTGCTAATATTTGGAATCCTCATACTTTAATGTTTTGCAAATCGGTGTGAAGCAGTATCTCATTGTCTGAAGGAATATTTCCTTTATAGAACAGTTATAGTATGGCCCTTTTGGTTTTCTCTTTGCTCATTTCTCTATTTGGTTGCTTGCCATTTTCTTATTGGTTTGTAGGAGTTCTTTGCAATACTGGGGACTGAACTTTTTTGGTTATAATGTATTATATTGCTCCTCAAAATATGGGCTTGTCATTTACCTTTCTTTGTGGTGTGTTTTGTTAAGCAAGCATTTTTCATTTTAACGTAGTCACATTTATGGGGCTTCCCTGGTGGCTCAGCGGTAAAGAATCTGCCTGCAATGCAGGAGATGTAGGAGATATGGGTTCAATCCCAGGTTGGGAAGATCCCCTAAAGGAGGAAATGGTAACCCATTTAGTATTCTTGCCTGGAGAATCCCATGGACAGAGGAGCCTGGCGGGCTAGAATCCATGGGGTCGCAAAGAGTTGGAGATGACTGTGTGACTGAGCATGCATACACTTTTATAATCTTTTATGGGCAGGTTTTTTTTTTTTTTTTTGAGTCTTTTAAAAAGAACCTTCTCCTTTCATGAAGTAGTAAAAAGATATCTTTCTTTTAAGTATTAAAAAATATATTTTCTTCTGAAGTTGGGAAGATTTACATGTCACCTTTGGGTCTTTAATTTACCAGAGATCTATTTTTGTGGCTAGAGGAGATAAGAATAGAATGTTTTCCCCATGTAGCTAATCAGTTACATCAAAAGCATTCCATCTCCACGGATCTGTAATGCCAGTGATGAGTGTGGGGTGGGGTATTTAGATAGAAAGATACGGAAGCCCTCTTTGATGAGGGAACTTTGAGCTTAGAAGAGAGAAAAACAAACACAGAAGCCCTGGGGTGAGACACCCTCAGTGTCGGAGCAATGGCCAGGAGTCAGTGTTGTGGTCAAGAGGCTGGAATGGCATGCTCACTGCAGGCCAGGTCATGAAGGAACTTGAAACTCACAGTAAAGGCTTCAGATTTTGGCAGCTGCTGGAGGGCTTTAAGCAGGGAATGATGTCAGATTTACATCTTGTGATGACCACGTTGACCGCTGCATGAAAATAATGCTGTCATGGGGCTAGATATTAGTTAAGAAGCAAGAGATCATGGCAGTAGGAACAGGGAGGGTGGGAATTCAAATCCAGGGTGTATCTTGAAGGTTGAGTGAAGAGAACCTGCTGGTAGATTGTATGTAGGGTGTGAGAGAAAGAGGCTAAGACCTCGTCACTATTCTTTGCAGCCTCTTCTTCTGAAAGTCCTAATTGAATGTTTGCTAGATCCTCTTGGTCCATCTGCTATCTTAGCTAATCTGTATGTCTTTCATCTCTTTGTGCTCTGGCTTCATTCTTTGTAAATTCTAAGGTCAGTCAGTTCAGTCACTCAGTCATGTCCGACTCTTTGCAACCCCATGAATCGCAGCACGCCAGGCCTCCCTGTCCATCACCAACTCCCGGAGTTCACTCAGACTCATGTCCATCAAGTCAGTGATGCCATCCAGCCATCTCATCCTCTGTCATCCCCTTCTCCTCCTGCCCTCAATCCCTCCCAGCATCAGGGTCTTTTCCAATGAGTCAACTCTTCACATGAGGTAGCCAAAGTACTGGTGTTTCAGCCTCAGCATCAGTCCTTCCAAAGGACATCCAGGGCTGATCTTTAGGATGGACTGGTTGGATCTCCTTGCAGTCCAAAGGACTCTCAAGAGTCTTCTCCAACACTGCAGTTCAAAAGCATCAATTCTTTGGCGCTCAGCCTTCTTCACAGTCCAACTCTCACATCCATACACGACCACTGGAAAAACCATAACCTTGACTAGATGGACCTTTGTTGGCAAAGTAATATCTCTGCTTTTTAATATGCTATCTAGGTTGGTCATAACTTTCCTCCCAAGGAGTAAACGTCCTTTAATTTTATGGCTGCAATTACCACCTGCAGTGATTTTGGAGCCCCCGAAAATAAAGTCTGACACTGTTTCCACTGTTTCCCCATCTATTTCCCATGAAGTGATGAGACCAGATGCCATGATCTTCGTTTTCTGAATGTTGAGCTTTAAGCCAACTGTTTCACTCTCCTCTTTCACTTTCATCAAAACGGTCTTTAGCTCCTCTTCACTTTCTGCCATAAGGGTGGTGTCACCTGCATATCTGAGGTTATTGATATTTCTCCTGGCAATCTTGATTTCAGCTTGTGCTTCTTCCAGCCCAGTGTTTCTCATGATGTACTCTGCATAGAAGTTAAATAAGCAGGGTGATGTACAATATACAGCCTTGATGTACTCCTTTTCCTATTTGGAACCAGTCTGTTGTTCCATGTCCAGTTCTAACTGTTGCTTCCTGACCTGCATATAGATTTCTCAAGAGGCAGGTCAGGTGGTCTGGTATTCCCATCTCTTTCAGAATTTTCCACAGCTTATTGTGATCCACACAGTCAAAAGCTTTGGCATAATCAATAAAGTAGAAATTGATGTTTTTCTAGAACTCTCTTCCTTTTTCCATGATCCAGCAGATGTTGGCAATTTGATTTCTGGTTCTTCTGCCTTTTCTAAAACCAGCTTGAACACCTGGACGTTCACGGTTCACGTATTGCTGAAGCCTGGCTTGGAGAATTTTGAGCATTACTTTACTAGCATGTGAGATGAGTGGAATTGTGTGGTAGTTTGAGCATTCTTTGGCATTGCCTTTCTTTGGGATTGGAAAGAAAACCGACCTTTTCCAGTCCTGTGGCCACTGCTGAGTTTTCCAAATTTTGTGGCATATTGAGTGCAGCACTTTCACAGCATCATCTTTCAGGATTTGAAATAGCTCCACTGGGATTCTCACCTCCACTAGCTTTGTTCATAGTGATGCTTTCTAAGGCCAACTTGACTTCACACTCCAAGATGTCTGGCTCTAGGTGAGTGATCACACCATCGTGATTATCTTGGTCATGAAGATCTTTTTTGTACAGTTCTTCTGTATATTCTTGCCACCTCTTCTTAATATCTTCTGCTTCTGTTAGATCCATACCATTTCTGTCCTTTATCGAGCCCATCTTTGCATGAAATATTCCCTAGGTATCTGTAATTTTCTTGAAGAGATCTCTAGTCTTTCCCATTCTGTTGTTTTCCTCGATTTCTTTGCATTGATCACTGAGGAAGGCTTTCTTATCTCTTCTTGCTATTCTTTGGAACTCTGCATTCAGATGCTTATATCGTTCCTTTTCTCCTTTGCTCTTCACTTCTCTTCTTTTCACAGCTATTTGTAAGGCCTCCTCAGACAGCCATTTTGCTTTTTTGCATTTCTTTTCTGTGGGGATGGTCCTGATCCCTGTCTCCTGTACAATGTTACAAACCTCCATCTATAGTTCATCAGGCACTCTATCTATCAGATCTAGTCCCTTAAATCTATTTCTCACTTCCACTGTATAATCATAAGGGATTTGACTTAAGTCATACCTGAATGGTCTAGTGGTTTTCCCTACTTTCTTCAATTTAAGTTTGAATTTGGCTATAAGGAGTTCATGATCTGAGCCACAGTCAGCTCCCAGTCTTGTTTTTGCTGACTGTATAGAGCTTCTCCATTTTTGGCTGCAAAGAATATAATCAATCTGATTTCGGTGTTGACCATCTGGTGATGTCCATGTGTAGAGTCTTCTCTTGTGTTGTTGGAAGAGGGTGTTTGCTATGACCAGTGTGTTCTCTTGGCAAAACTCTATTAGCCTTTGCTCTGCTGCATTCCCTATTCCGAGGCCAAATTTGCCTGTTACCCCAGGTGTTTCTTGACTTCCTATGCAGGCCAGGAGGGCCGAGAGGAGCTACTCCATGTTCGAGATCAGGAGGGTTGGCTGTGAGGAGATACCCCTCTTCCAAGGTAAGGAGCAGTGGCTGTGCTTTGCTGGAGCAGCCCTGAAGAGATACCCCACGTCCAAGGTAAGAGAAACCCAAGTAAAATGGTAGGTGTTGTGAGAGGCATCAGAGGGGAGAGACACAAACCATAATCACAGAAAACTAGTCAATCTAATCACAAGGACCACAGCCTTGTCTAACTCAGTGAAACTAAGCCATGCTGTGTGGGGCCACCCAAGATGGACGGGTCATGGTGGAGAGGTCTGACAGTATGTGGTCCACTGGAGAAGGGAATGGCAAACCACTTCAGTATTCTTGCCTGGAGAACCCCATGAACAGTATGAAAAGGCAAAATGATAGGATACTGAAAGAGGAACTCCCCAGGTCGGTAAGTGCTCAATATGCTACTGGAGATTAGTGGAGAAATAACTCCAGAAAGAATGAAGGGATGGAGCCAAAGCAAAAACAATACCCAGTTGTGGATGTGACTGGTGATAGAAGCAAGGTCCGATGCTGTAAAGAGCAATATTGCATAGGAACCTGGAATGTCAGGTCCATGAATCAAGGCAAATTGGAAGTGGTCAAACAAGAGATGGCAAGAGTGAACGTCGACATTCTATGAATCAGCGAACTAAAATGGACTGGAATGTGTGAATTTAACTCAGATGACCAATATATCTACTACTGTGGGCAGGAATCCCTCAGAAGAAATGGAGTAGCCATCATGGTCAACAAAAGAGTCTGAAATGCAGTACTTGGATGCAATCTCAAAAATGACAGAATGATCTCTGTTCATTTCCAAGGCAAACCATTCAGTATCACAGTAATCCAAGTCTATGCCCCAACCAGTAACACTGAAGAAGCTGAAGTTGAACGGTTCTATGAAGACCTACAAGACCTTTTAGAACTAACACCCCCAAAAGATGTCCTTTTCATTATAGGGGACTGGAATGCAAAAGTAGGAAGTCAGATTCTAAGGTGCCTTCTTTTAAATACTAATTCTCACTCTGACTGTGACTAGTGCAGAGATTCTTGTGACTCCTGAATTCTAAATTCGATGACTATATTTTTCATTTCCAAGGTGAAAAAAATTTATATCTACCTGTTTTGGTTTCATAATTTTTTTGTTCTCTTTGAAGTAGACATTGAGGTAAAAAGGTGTCTATGGGAGATAAGACTGTGGGAGCTTAAGAAGAGAATATTTTCCCATGTCGATAACCAGTTACATCAAAAGCATTCCATTTCCACGGATCTGTAATGCCAGTGATGAGTGTGGGGTGGGGACTGATCCCCCACAGATGGGCTCCCCAGAAATGAAGTTGATGTCCTGCGGGAATCCTGGGGAACTGTCCCACATGCTTCCTGGGTATCAGCCCTCCACCTCCACTCCCTCATCATGCTTGGAGAGGGGGGCTGGTTCTTCCCCAACCATGAATCCACACCACTAAGGTTATAAGTCATTGGGCTGCAACCATTAGGCTTGGACGAGTCTCAATCACAAGGCAATGGGTTGGTACTTCTTCCCACCAGGAACATTGAGTCTGGATTCTGTCACATTGTACTGCTCTTACATCCCAGCCAGTGATTAAGTTACGTCTGACTCTTTGTGATCCCATGGATTACAACACACCAGGCTCCTCTGTCCCCCACTATCTCCCAGAGTTTGCTCAAATTCATGCTCACTGAGTCAGTGATGCTATCTAACCATCTCATCCTCTGCTGCCCCCTTCTCCTTTTGTCTTCAGTCTTTCCCAGCATCAGGTTCTTTTCTAATGAGTTGACTCTTTGCATCAGGTGGCCAAAGTATTGGAGCTTCAGCTTCAGGATCAGTTCTTCCAATGAATATTCAGGGTTGATTTCCTTTAGGATTGACTGGTTTGATCTCCTTGCAGTTCAAGGGACTCCTAAGAGTCTTCTCTAGCACCACAGTTTGAAAGCAACAATTCTTCAGCATTCAGCCTTCTTTGTGGTCCAACTCTGACATCCATACATGACTACGGGAAAAAACATAGCTTTGACTATATGGACCTTTGTCTGCTAAGTTATGTCTCTGCTTTTTAATATGCTGTCTAGGTTGGTCATAGCTTTTCTTCCCAGGAGCCAGCGTCTTTGAATTTCATAGCTGCTGTCACCGTCCGCAGTGATTTTGGAGCCTGAGAAAAGAAAATCTGGGACTGCTTCCACTTTTCCCCTTCTATTTGCCACAAGGGCTTCTCTCGTCCTCAGATCTAGTGTTGTCAGTCTGAGAGTCAGGGTCCCTCTCCCACAGTCTCAGGTCTCACTGTGCTGGACTTCCCTGAGCTGCCCTAAGAGCAAAAGACTCGAGACCTGCTCCTCTCTGTGGTTCACCCAGTGGGTGTGGCCCCAGCAGCCAGGGCCTGGGCTCCTTGGTCCTTGCCTTTACTTGCCAGGTGGACATTACACCTTCATTTATCTCTCAACTTTCCTCAACATACTTCCATAAGTCTATTATGCTGCTCCCTAAAACTAACTTCATTCGGATGGGGTCACGTGTAGATTATTGATGTGTTTTGCTTCTTATTCTTAGCATTCGATTTCTACATGCGTTTCATGGTTTTTGATATGCAGGCTCATTTGGAATTGGAAGCTTTGGGATTTTCTTTTTTCTCGTTTTCTTCCTATGTGTCCAGCCCTACCTGTTTCAAGCTGTTGCAGTTGGTTCCTCACTGCCCCCTGAAGCTCTGGTCTGGGGACAGGCCTTATGCTGCTGGCTGGTGGTTGAGGTGGGATGGCACGGTAGGCTCTTTTAACTCAGTTCCCGGAAGAAAGCTTGGTCCTCCAGCTCGCTGGGCCCACAGCTTCCTAGGAAGCTGTCACCCTGGGCTGCACTGGGCCGCAGGGTTTTCAGCTTCCTTTCTGGATTACGGGTGACCCCACACAAAGTTGACTCTAAGCAGCAGAGCACTGTTAGTCCTTCTTTTGCTGTTTTTGTTAGAGTTGAGCCCCCTGACGCTGCCAGCTTCCAGACCTAAAACCCAGGAGCCGAGAGCTTCAGCTGTGTTCACTTCTCATCCAAAGAGATTTAGTATTACTTTTTTCAGTCCAACTAGGTCTTTTGGTTTTCCCCTTTTATATTTTGCAATGTGTCTGGGGCAGCATGGTGCAGCTTAGCTGGACTCCGTGTGCTATCCTGACCCAGTAGGTAGTCTTTTAGTCTACGGTGACAATGCTCTAAGGAATGGCTCTGAGAACCTCAGTGGGATGGCTTCTCCCTGAGCAGCCATGCCCACTGACGGCATGTGGTGATAAGACTGGCAGATAGCCACTCAGAGGGCAGGGGGGGTGCAGGGGACACTCAAGTCATTTTTTCCTTCCTGTGTACTCAGAAGCCATGAGAGCAGCCCTCTGCACAGTACAGGTGTCCCCTCTACACTGCCTCCAGAGATGGGCAAGGTCAGCTGGGTTAGCTCCCTGTCCAGAACCACCTGCATTTGCACAGCTTTGTCCTCAGGGAGGGAGCCCTTCTGGTATCGAGCATCAGAGTTTCTCCTGTAGCTCTCGGCCAGAAGTTTCATCTGCAGCACTGAGTAGGTGAACCCCTTCCCATCTCCCCTCAGCTGTCTGGGGGCAGTAGTAGACTTTTCTTTCCCTGGCTCCCTCATTCAACCTCCTCTGCTGTGCCCAGCATGTTTTTTTTTCACTCTGCAGAAACTCGGGATTATCACACAGACTTTGTAAAACAGGGGCTTGTCCTGACCAAGGAGGAGAGACAGACCGTTTAGCTCCTGAGAAGGTGGTGCCTACTGACATCTCTTAAAGAGGAAGATGGGGAATGGGTTTCCTCACATCTGGTCTCAGCTCGGTGGCACTGGTGGTAAAGAACTCACCTGCCAATGCAGGAGACGTAAGAGACACAGGTTCGATCCCTGGGTTGGGAAAGAGCCCCTGGAGGAGGAAATGGCAACCCACTCCAGTGTTCTTGCCTGAAGAGTCCCATGGACAGAGGAGCCTGGTGGGCTGCAGTTCATGGGGTCCCAAGCAGACATGACTGAAGCGACTTAGCACACATACAAGCATGGTCTCTGGTAGGCAGCTAGCTGAGATATGGTTTTTCCAGTAGTCATGTATGGATGTGAGAGTTGGACTATAAAGAAAGCCGAGAATTGATGCTTTTGAACTGTGGTGTTGGAGAAGACTCTTGAGAGTCCCTTGGACTGCAAGGAGATCCAACCAGTCCATCCTAAAGGAAATCAGTCCTGAATATTCATTGGAAGGACTGATGCTGAAGCTGAAACTACAGTACTTTGGCCACCTGATGTGAAGAACTGACTCATTTGAAAAGACCCTGATGCTGGGAAAGATTGAAGCCAGGAGGAGAAGGGGACAACAGAGGATGAGATAGTTGGATGGCATCACCGACTCGATGGACATGAGTTTGAGTAAACTCTGGGAGTTGGTGATGGACAGGGAGGCCTGGCGTGCTGCAGTCCATGGGGTCGCAAAGAGTCAGCTGGATATGACTGAGCGACTGAACTGAACGGAATTGAAAGGTATGTTTCACAGGGAAACATCTCCCTCTAGTGGCTACCAAGGTGTATCTAATGATGCTTTCTTTGCTGTTTGGTCCATGAAGGTTCCCTTACAAGGTTAAGAAGATCCGCTGAGCTGTGGGTGGGAAAGCTGTAGACTGCAAAGACCCCATCTGACTTTCTGACTAAAATGAACTGATTCTGCAGTGGTGACTGGTGAGAGAGAGAGAGAGACAGAGAGGGAGAAAGAGGGAAAGAAAGAGGGAGGGAGGGAGGGGATGAGGGAGGGACGAACAGAGAGAGTGAACTTAGCTTCAGTTTCCAGGTTTCTCATAATTTCCTGAAGCCAAAATTTCCAAATTGTTATATTCCTTGGTGGCCCAGACAGTAAAGAATCTGCCTGCAACACAGGAGACCTGGATTTGATCCCTGAGGGTTGGGAAGATCCTCTGGAGAAGGGAATGGCTGCCCACTCCAGTATTCTTGCATGGAGAATCCCATGGACAGAGGAGCCTGTCCTCTGTGACAGAAGGCCACAGTCCATGGGGTTCCAGAGAGTTAGACATGACTGAGTGATTGACACTACTTTCATACATATGCTAAAATGGATATTATCCCCAGAAACTCCAGAATAGCGGTTTCTCTTTTATGTGGCTTCCTTATTAATTGGCTCCTTTGATTTTCTCTGTTGGTCTGTACTTGCTAAGTGGTTTAGTTGAGTCCCTTTAGTTGCAGTAAACAAACTCCTTTATACCAGTTGGAGGGAAGTTGGAGATGTTAAAAGGATGGAGGAGCATCAGAGGAGAAGAGATGTCCACAGAGCCTGCCTTTTGGACCTAAGGTCATACCAGGGCAGGATTTCCCAGGATTTTGCCCTGTCTAGTTCTCCCCGATAAGGTGAAACTTGTCTCCTCTCCATTTTCTGCTTGCTTGAATTCACCCTTGCCTTTCTCTACATCCTAGCTTCTGCTTATTCATAATTTTGGTTTACTCCGATTTCGTTGTGGTCCCTCTGGCATCTCTCCTGTCCTTCCACTTTGTGAGATTCCAGCCTCAGTGCTTACTACCAACTGACTTATTTCCTTGGCATTTTCTAGTTCTGTTTCTTTAGACAGAAGTCTAATTGATGCCACCACCTTTTTAGGGGGTACTAAAAAGGGGTACATAAAAAATCTCCGGCCAGCCAGTGAATTGGCCGTTTGGGGCTCTGCTTCCCATTGCAATCCTCTGGGCAGGGGAGGGTGTGATACAAAACAGAAGCACCTGAGAATGTCTGTGCAGAAGGGCCTAAGGCCAGGCAGTTTCTTCCAGAAGGGCATGTGGGCATGACACACCGTAGGGCTCTTGCATCGGGAAGCTTGTCCCATCTTGGTGGGATTCATCTACTCCATTAGTCCTGTTGTGTTTCCTGTCCTCTCTGTGTGGTCAGTGTTGAGGAGCACAAAGAATAGCTTGTGTGATCCTAAGGTGGAAATAACCAGGACTTTCCTTGTCGGTGGCTTGATTAATTTGGCTGATGAGGGACAATGTCACACTGGGCAGAGGAGACAGGCAGGCAGTGGGGCTGGCAGGCAGTGGGGCTGGCAGGCAGTGGGGCTGGCAGTCAGGTGCTAACTGATAGAGCGAGTTTGTTTGCATTTCAAAAAAGGCAAATCTTCCTCAAGATCCTTCGCTGACATCCTCCAGAAAATTGCTGTAGGGACCAAACAAATCTGTGAGGGCCACAGGGTGAAAGGAGCTCTCAGGATTTAAGCAGAGTCTTTGGAGGTGGTTTTAGGGGGGGGACGCTAAGTCCATTGTCTCCCCAGATTGCTGGCATTCTGCTTAGAGTCACCTTCCCTTTGCTACCAACATTTCGTGAATTTCAACATTTGTTGACTTTGTAAGTGGCGAGCAGTGGACCTGCTTCATTTGGTAATAAGGAGCTGTGTGTCCGGCACTGACCCCACTGTCTGCGCTGCCTGCCGGGCCCACATTGAGTACCACATGCATCTCAGCCAGCCGGGCCTCTACAGCGTCCTCGCAAGGATCTCACGTGGCGATGCAACAGGGGTCCTGCCCGTTCAGCGGACACAAGTGCATAGATTTGCATATAGAAAATATTGGGGGGCAGGAGTGGGAGAAGATAAGCAGTTACTGAACATTTTCTACATGCTAGGTGCTGTGCTGTATATACATTGTTCATAGTTTTGCCTCAGATCTGTTGTATCTATGATGAGCCTCATTTTACAGCTAAGGGAACTGGGCTGAGGGGTTCCACCAGGGCTGCTGCAAGCCGTGTATTTTCATCGCTCCAAGAGGTGCTCTTCGCTTTGTAACTGAAGCGGCATGGTGGTTAGAGGTGGGGCCAGTGTTATTTGCTCAAGCCTCATGATGAGGCAGGGGTAGAGCTGGGATTCAAACCCAGACCTGAATGACTCCACAGCTCATGCCCCTTCTGCTGCACTAATCTCGTGGAGAGCCCATAGGAGTGTGTGCTAAGTCATCTCTGTCGTGTCGGACTCTTTGGGCTATGGACTCTATGGACTGTAGCCCTCCAGGCTCCTCTGTCCAGGGCATTCCCCTGGCAAGAATAGTGGAGTGGGTTGCCGTGCCCTCCTCCAGGGGATCTTCCCGACCCAGGGATCCAATGCAAATCTCTTGAGTCTCCTGCATTGGCAGGCAGGTTCTTTACCACTAGCGCCACCTGGGAAGCCCTCCACCCGCCGCCCCCCTCCCTATAGGAATAAGCAACTGAATTTAGTTTTATCCCCTCCTTAGAAAGTTTCATTCACATATTCTGAAATTAACTGCAGGAAATATGGATTTTTATCCAAGATTACAGCAACCTCTCAGAAAGAAAAATAAGCATGTACTTACTATGTACCACTCACGTCCCAGGTGTTGGGCTGTTAAGACCCAAATCCCCACTGGAGGCTGTGCTGGACTGGACTGTGAGCCGAATGATATGCCTCCAGGGTATGACACAGTCAACCTGAAAAACCGGATTTAGTTCCAAGTTGGAGGTTCTCTACCCACAGATAGGTGGTTTTAACTGGTCTGGCATCGACTCAGCATCTCAGTTCTCTAAAGCTCCCTGAGTGATTCTACGGCAAGCCAAAGCTAAGAAGCGCTGATCTAGTCCAGCCCTTTAACACAGAGTAGGTCGGAAAAGGAGCCAGGGGCCAGTGACTTGCTCAAGACAACTCACCAGGGAGTGTTGCTACTGAGTGTGTGCTGGTTCCTACTGGATCCTCTGCATGCTGGAAAGGGACAGGGAAGGGATGGGTCACCTGTTAGAAGAGACAGGCCATCGGTAGTGCAGGGGAGGCATTTAGTCGTGCCCAGTACCTGCTCTTAACCATCGCATCATATGAAATTGATCCTTAGAGGGCATGATCACTGTTGTGAGCTGGAATCAGGTGAGACTCATGACAGGAAACAGCCTGCTGTCATTGGTTAGGATGAAATGAAAAGCCATTGTAAGAAAAAACCCCCAAGAATACAGTGGCTTGAAGAACATCGTAGTTTATTTCTCTGTCATCCAACAGTCTATGGTGAATAGATGAGTGCGTTTATTCCACAAGGGCAGTCAGGAAGCCGGCACCATCCCCAGAGCATTAGGACTGTTGCCTAAGCTGGCTGCAGGCACTTCTGGGTTCCAGAAAGAAGCATGAGGGATGTGTCTCTTTTTTTTAACCACACCATGTGGCATATGGAATCCCCTAGTTCCCTGACCAGGGATTGAACCCGTATCCCCTCAGTTGGAAGCTTGGAATCTCAGCCACTGGACTGCCAGGGAAGTCTGCACGTGGATGTGTTTTAAGTGACACACATCACTTTTGCTCATTTTTCCAATGGTGAGAATTTAGTCCCCTGGAAGCAAGGGGCACTGGGTAAAGTATTCCTTTCTGGTAGCCAGTGTCCAACTACAGTTCTAGTCCTCTAATAAAAGGAGAAAGATTTTAGTGACCAATGAGTGTCTCCACAGTGGCCCTCAAGGGAATTTATTCCTGGCATCTTCCTTCAATCACTCTTCCATTCAAGAAGCATTTTTGGCACTTTCTATGAGTGGGGCAGGCACGTGAGAGGAAGCACAGAGCAGGGGAAACTCGGTTGGATGTGTTAAGTCCAAGAACATTCCCTAGAGGCAGCAGTGTTTGGACTGAGTTTTGAGGATGAGTAAGAACTGCAAAGAAGAATATGCCAGGCAGAAGATGTACCAAGGCGTGGAAGTGGATGGAAGTGGGTGGGAGAAGGGAAGGTTTGAATGCAGCAGAGTGGCTGCAGGGGGGCTAGAGAGGACTTTGCAAAGCCAGACCATGTGGACTCCCACCTGATGAAGCCAAAGAGCACAAAGTAACCTTATCTTCTTTCTTTCTTCCTTTCTTTGTCTTCCTCTTTCCCTCCCTCCCTCTCTCCCTGTCTCACCCTCTCTCTCTCTCCCCCTTCCTTTTGTTGACAGAAATAAAAATGCACAATGAGTTTCGAGTTTATGTAGGAACTTACTGAGGCTTAGGGCTAGGGAGATGGGGCTTTCCTGGTGGATCAGACAGCAAGGAAACTACCTGCAATGTCGGAGACCCAGGTTTGATCCCTGGGTGGGGAAGATCCCCTGGAGGAGGGAATGGCAACTCACTCCAGTATTCTGGACTGGAGAATGCCATGGGCAGAGGAGCCTGGCGGGCTACAGTCCATGGGGCCGCAAAGAGTCGGACACGACTAACACTTTCATTTCACTTTTTCACTTTTGCAGATGGGGAGACAGACTCTCATAGCTCTGAGGAGCTGTTCCAGACAGGATGGGAGTGAGAAGATGGGCAGATATGTGATTTTGGAGAAGGGTTACATGTCGTCAAGCACACATCTTGGTGGAAGGTTGCTGTTAGTTACCAGACACAGGTATCTCAGTAACTAATTTTAGTGTTTTTCTAAGTGTGGGAAGATACAAGAATCTGGACTCATGAAATTTTCTCCTGAAACTGTCTCACTATCTGAGGGCCTGTTTCGCTTGTTTTCTCAGGGCACAGAATACCTCATTCCTGATCTTTGCCCTGAATTCCTTTCCAGGTGTATTGTAGGTAGAACTGGATGGTGGGCAACATGTGTTGTTTTATTCTTTCTATTCTCCCTTCTTTCCTTCTTCTTTTTAAACGTATATTGTATTGGGGTATAGCTGATTAACAGTGTTGTGACAGTTTCAGGTGAGCAGCAAAGGGACTCAGCCATACATATACTGATGGATGTACATATATCCATTCTCCCCCAAACTCCACTCCCATCCAGCCTGCCACATAACACTGAGCAGAGTTCCACGTGCTAAGGTCCTTGTTGGTTATGCATTTTAAACATAGCAGTGTGTACATGTCCAGTATTCATTATAGCACTGTTCCCAATAGCCAAGACATGGAAGCAACCTAAATGTCCATAGGCAGAGGAATGGATCAAGAAGGTGGTACGTATGTATACAATGGATTATTACTCAACCATTAAAAGGAATGAAATAGTGCCATTTGCAGCAACATGGATAGACCTAGAGACTGTCATACTGAGTGAAGTAAGTTGACAGAGAAGGGGAAATATTGTATGACATCCCTGGTATGTGGAATCTAAAAAGAAATGAGACAAATGAACTTACAAAACAGAAGGAGACTTACAGGCATAGGGAACAAACTTATGGTTGCAAGGGGAGGGATGAGGGGAAGGGATAGTTAGGGAGTTTGGGATGGACATGGACACACTTTCTTTCTTTTTACAATACATCTCCTGCATTTATTTATCTTATAACTGGAAGTTTGGAAGTTTCTACCTTTTGGCCATCTTCACTCATTCCAGCCCCCTCCTCCCATAGATTCAGGCAACCATCATTTGGCCACCTGATGTGAAAAAATGACTCACTGGAAAATACCCTGATGCTGGGAAAGATTGAAGGCAGGAGGAGAAGAGGGTGGCAGAAGATGAGATGGTTGGATGGCATCACTGACTCGATGGACAGGAGTTTGAGCAAGCTCTGGGAGCTGGTGATGGACAGGGAATCCAGGTGTGCAGCAGTCCAAGGGGTTGCAAAGAGTCAGACACCGCTGAATGACTGAACTGAACTGATGTGACTTATTTCAGCTTGCTGGGTGGCTCAGTGGTAAAGAATCCACCTGCTAATGGAGGAGATGTGGGTTTGATCCCTGGGTTGGGAAGATTCCCCTGGAGTAGAAAATGGCAACCCACCCCAGTATTCTTGCCTGGAGAATTTCATGAACAGAGGAGCCTGGTGGGCTACAGTTCATGTGGTCACAAAGAGTCTGACTCGACTGAAGCAACTAAAGAACAACGTGTGACTATTTCACGCAACATAATGTCCTCAAATTTCATCCATATTGTCACCAATTGCAGGAGTTACTTCTTTAATGGCTGAATAATATTCCATTATATATATATATATGAACAAATTTTCCTTATATATATATTCCATTATATATATATAAACAAATTTTCCTTATCTGTCAATGGACACAGTTCATTTCCATATCTTAGATACTATAAATAAAGCTGCAATGAACATAGAGGCACAGATGTCTTTCTGAGGTAGTGGGTTTCTTTTCTCTGTATGTATCTCCAAAAGTGGGATTGCTAGATCATACAGTAGTTCTAAAACCTCTATCAGTTCAGTTTAGTTCAGTCGCTCAGTCGTGTCCCACTCTTTGTGACCCCATGGACTACATCATGCCAGGCTTCCCTGTCCATCACGAACTCCCAGAGCTTGCTCAAACTCATGCCCATTCAGTTGGTGATGCCATCCAACCATCTCATCTTCTGTTGTCCCCTTCTCCTTCTGCTTTCAATCTTTTCCAGTATCAGGGTCCTTTGGCCAAAGTATTGGAGTTTCAGCTTCAGCATCTGTCCTTCCAATGAACATTCAGGACTGATCTTTAAGATTGACTGGTTGGATTTCCTTGCAGTCCAAGGGACTCTTAAGAGTCTTCTCCAACACCACCGTTTAAAAGCATCAATTCTTTGGTGCTCAATTTTCTTTATGGTCCAGCTCTCACATCCATACGTGACTACTGGAAAAACCATAGCTTTGACTATTTGGCCGTTTGTTGGCAAAGTAATGTCTCTGCTTTTTAATATGCTGTCTAGATTTGCCATAGCTTTTCTTCCAAGGAGCAAGCGTCTTTTAATTTTAACAGAACCTTCATACTGTTTTCCATAATGACTGCACCAATTTACATTCCCCCCAACAGTATACCAGTTTCCCTTTTCGCCACATCCTTATAGCACATGTTTCCTGCCTTTTTGCTAATAGTCATTCTAATAGGTGTGAAATGATAAGTCGTCATGGTTTTGATTTGCATTTCCCTGGTGATTTGCAAATTGTCAATAGATAGTTTTGAGGAGGAAATTCACTGGTATATACATGGGGGAGGGAACTTTGGAGGGATCTGAACTTTAACTTTCAGAAGACTATAAAGAAGCTGAGCTGAGCTTTTGAAACACCCTCCCTCAAATCTGAGGTTATTTTAAGAATCAGCCAGGTGTTGGGAAATGTACTGAGGTCTGACTGGCCTTGCCCCAGCCTGTCTGGATTACAGGGTGGGGGCAGTGGTGTGCCCTGGAAGGAATGGGGTGTGAAAGGGGACTGTCCAGGGCACAGAGTGGTTTCAGGAGGAGGCCTTAGATTGGGGTAAGGCAGCATCTCTTGGACTCAGACTCCAGAGTGGAGGTGCCTGGCATGTTTCTGGTGGTGGATGGGAGGTGAATGCACTGGCCCTGTGAAGTTGGGAGATGGGAGGCAGGTGGATAAGGCGCCTACGTATGTCCTGCTGTACTTCCAGGCTTCTGGGAGATTCGTGATAAATGTAGCTGGTTTGCGGCGCGCTGTGAGGTGGACCCCAGGGTAAGGGCTGGGCAGCAGGGTTCTGAGCCAGGCCCTTTCCCGAGAGGCCCGCGGAGTGGCGCCCCGGTGGAGGCCTGCTGTTCCCGCAGATCCACGAGCTCCCGGGGCGCCCTGGAGGCGGCCGAACTCCAAGGCGGAGCCGTGAACGCGCTGACGGTGGGTGGGTTTGCTGGGGGCGTGGAACCTCTGCCTCAGGGGATCACAGTTTGGGAACTGAAAGGGAACGTGCTCTGGCTTTGCAGCTTCCAGGGATGAGGCCCGGAACATTCTGGTTATGCTTTCATGTTCCACTCCTGGCTCTCAGGAGGAGAGACCCTGCTCCCGGGAATCTCATGATCCTGAACACTCATCCCTTTAAAACATTCTCTTTTAAGTTCTTGACTTCTGATTTCCAGTCTGTGTCTGTTTCCTCCTCTCTCCTGCGCTGTCTCTCATTTCTCCCCACGAGCATGCCTGGTCAGCAGACAGCTGGTCCCCTCATGTTTCCTAAATGTTTCTTCTCTTCCTGCCTCTTCGAGTCCTGAGGCAGGGAAGCCGCTGTTTCTCCGTGGGCGGCGGGGAGACGGTCTGTGGTTCTCCTGAGCGGTGGTGTTTTCTCCCATCACTGGCCTCAGGCGGGCCTGGCGGGCTTGCACACCAGGCCGGCTCAAGATGAAATGGAGAGCCAGGGTCTGCGGGTCAGAAACGTAGCCGCGGGGCCGATCCAGGTGCTGGCTTCCAGGCAGGCCATTGCAAACTTTGCTGTTAAGAGCCATCTCCTTTGTTCTTACAGGTTTCTGCTTTCTCTCTCTTTTTAAAAAAACAATAAGTTTACTTGTTTATTTTTGGCGGTGCTGGGCTTTCTTGCCAGAGCTCTTCTCCAGTGGTGGAGGCGGGAGGTGGTTGTGGGGCTGGGGGGTGGGGGGAGGCACTCTTGATTTGCCCGGCACACGCTTCTCATTGCAGGGGCTTCTCTTGTTGTGAAGCACGGGCCCTAGGGCATCTGGGCTGGGTACTTGAGGCCTCCCGGTCGCTATAGCACAGTCTCAATAATTGTGTTGCTTGGGCTTAGTTGCTCCAAGGCACAGTGGGGTCTTCCCGGATCAGGAATTGAAGGCATGTCTCTAGCATTGGCAAGAGAGCACCAGAGAAACCCTCTGCTTTCATTTTACCCAGTCTTGTGTTAATTGCTTTCCTGACGGTTTTTCTGGCAGGCTGTTTTTGCTGTCAAGAATGGCTGCTGTGGGTGGAGGTAATGCTGCAAGCCCAAGAGAGAGCGATCACAGTGACCTTCTGCATGGCGGGGGTCCCTGCTCCTCCCTGACCCGGGGTAGAAGATTACAGAGTTGGTCATCAACAGTCAGGGATGCAGGCTTAGAGCCTTCAGAACTGGCAGGAGCCTGTGGCCAAGCCTTCCCCAGGGTGCCATTCCCTTGCCGTTTGTGGTTTCCGAGGGTTGCCCTTCCAGTGCAAGGACCTCAGGGTGCAGGTGCTTGTGTGCTGGGCTGGATGACCTCTGGGGTCTTTTCTAAGATCCTACAAATGCACACAGCAAAGAGACTAGAACTGGGGTGATCAGATCTTCCCAACATCTGGGAATTCAGTAACTCATCCATCACAAATATTTACTCCTAAACTCCTACTCTGTGCCAGGCATGGTGCTAAGGGTTAGAGATGCAACAGTGAATAAGTGTTCAGTTTGATGGGGGAGCTAGATCTGCACGTGGGTAATTACAGTTCAGTGAAAGGACCCCATTCTGGGGCTTCCCAGGTGGCTCAGTGGTAAAGAGTCTGCTTGCTGATGCAGGAGACACAGGAGGTGCAGGTTCAACCCCTGGGTCAGGAAGATCCCCTGGAGGAGGAAATGGCAACCCACTCCAGTGTTCTTGCCCGGGAAATCCCATGGACAGAGGAGCCTGGCAGGCTTCAGTCCATGGGGTTGCAGAGCTGGACACCACTTAGTGCCTGAGCGCATACACGCACATGGTCAGGACCAGGCTCCACTCACATGTGGCTTGCTTTTGAGCACAGAGGAGAGGTACCTGGCTTAGTGGGGGTTTCAGAGGGCTCCTGGAGGAGGGACCTAGGGGACTGAGCCTGAACAAAGAAGCAGGAGCTGGCCAGGCCAGGCAAAGGGGAGTGTAAAGGAGAGGAGAGGAAAGGTGAATTGTTGTCCTGCGTGAACCACCCTGTCTAATAGGAACATGTTGACAGCGAGGCATGTCAGGAAGAGAGAATGACAAAGCACAGGGCTCTTGCTTTTACAGACCAGATTTTAATCTCCTTTGCACGAGGGTCTCAAACTCAATGTCCAGCCACCCAGTGTCTGACCTGTGAGTACCCTCACAGTTCCTTGGCGAGGAGATGAACACAACCTAAAACGCCCCCCAGGGAGCTGCAGATGAGTGTGTCCTGATAGACCTTGCTTCACTCAGGGACTGTCTGAAAGGCGGGCTCCCAGAGTGCCCAGTGTGGTGCAGAGTGCACAGTTGGTGCCCATCAAATCTTCAACTGAATGTGTGTTGGCCCCCGGACTGTCAGGGTGATCAACAGGAACCTGGTAGTTAGAGGCAGCCACCAGTTACACGAGTCGAGTTGACAACAGAACATGGGCCAGGCAGAGAGAAGGCTGTCCGGGTGTCCCTGAACACAGCATTGGCAGGAGGACTGGGGAGGCAGGACCTTCCCAGGGAGAGACACCCGTGGCGGTCTCTACTGGAGACAGGGGCTGGCAAACTCCAACCTGAGCTGGTTTCTCTTCTAAGGACTCTAGGGATAACCCCCCAGATTCCTTTTCCTCATTGCTGCTGGCCTTAGCTCTTCTGGGCAGATAAGGGGAAGTCCATGGAGGCATGTGATTTTAGGAAAAGCAGCCCTGGAGTCAGCTGACCCTGAATTTGAGTCTTAGCTCTGACACATTAGCGGTGCAGCCTCAAACACTTAGCTTCTCTGAATCTTGATTTTATCATCTATAAAGTGGGGTTCACCATATTTATTTTTAAATAGTTCTTATGAAGATCAAAAGAGACAGCACAGGTAAAGCACACTCTTCATGCCTTTATCTCTCCCAGCGGGGTGAGGTGGTTTCATTCATTCAGTAAAGAGTTACTGATTCTCTGCTTTTTGTTGGGATTCCCTGGTGGCTCAGATAGTAAAGAATCTGCCTGCAATGCAGGAGACCCAGATTTGATTCCTGGGTTGGGAAGATCCCATGGAGAAGGAAATGGCAAACCACTCCAGTATTCATTCCTGGAGAATTCCATGGACAGAGGAGCCTGGCAGGCTATAGTCCATGGGGTCACACAAGAGTTGGACATTACTGAGTGACTAACACTCACTATTTTTCTGCTTATTGTTAAGCATTGTTCTGGAAAAACAGTCAGGAATAAAACCCTCACAAAGCTCACGTGCTGATGGGGAAGCTAGAAAATAAGTAAGGGAACCATTAAATAAATAAACAGCACAAACTCAGATTGTGGTAAGAGCTACAAAGACAAGAAAAGAAGCTCACATAAATAGCAGAGAGCAATCTAATAGAAGGCCCGAGGAGTCTTTGGGTTGTTCAGTGATATTTGAACTGAGACCTGAAGACTAAGAAGGCATCTGCCTTGCCAGGACCTGTGGAAGGAAGAGCACTCAAGGCAGAGAAAACAGCACGGAGGTGAGACGTGTGCTGAGGGTAAGCGCCCGGCCCATGCAAGGGAAGAAACAAGGTTCTTGTAGTTCAAGCACTGTGGACCCTGGGGCTGCACTGTGAGAGAAGCTGGTGAGCAGGAGCAGAGTCCAGACCTGCTTGCACATGCTGTGCCGGGGTGTCTGGAGGCCCGCAGGGAACTCACAGGGCTCTGTGGGAAGTTCGGTGTTTAAGAGAACCCTCAGCATCTGTTGGACTCCATGCAGACTACTGACTGGCCCAGGATAGTTTGCAGTTTCATCATGAGACTTCCCTCCATGCTTTTTGATGGCGTCGCTTTGTGAAGCTGGCTTTTCACTGGTTGCTGTGATAAAAAGCAAGCACCATGGGGAAACTGACGGAGAACAGGAAATGAGGGTGGCAGTGTCTAATCAGATTCCAGGTTTTGAGAGGCTGTGCCCTGCCCTACTGGTATACCACACACGTGCCGTGGTTGTGGTTATTTAAGGATGAAACAAAAATATCACTCTTCCCCAATTTGTATGCATTCTTTTCTCTTTTAATATGTATTTGTTTGACTGCCCTGGTCTTAGCTGTGGCATGCAGGATCTTCTCTCTTTCTTGCTTCAGTCTTCCTTGTGGCACGTGGGATCTAGTTCCCTGACCAGGGATGGAACCCGGGCCCCCTGCACTGGGGCTGGAAGGGGGGAGGGCAGAGTCTTAGCCACTGGACCACCAGGAAAGTCCCTGTATTATTTTTTTGAACAGCTACTCACTTATTAGGACATTAAAACTTATTACACTCTTTGGGTCTACCTACCTTATTTATTTATTTTGTCTGCACTTGTAGGGTCTCAGTTCATTCACCAGAGATTGAACCCCAGCTCCCAGCAGTGAGAGTGCTGAGTCCTAGCCACTGGACTGCCAGGGAATTCCTGGTCCTAACTGTTAGGTTGGTGAAAAAGTAATTGTGATTTTGGACCATGCATTTTAAATCATTATAAATAGGTTCAAACACATCTTTGTCAATCAAAATAGGAACCATTATAATCAATACATTTTTGCCAAAGACAAATAAGTTTGTTTATTCTTGTAGCATAAAAATCCACGCTTCGAGATTCCATGAACTCTTAGAAAGCATTTACTAACCTCCTGCTGGTTGTGGAAGCATTTTCCCACAAAAAGTTGTCAAGATGCCTGAAGACATGATAGTCAGTTGGCGAGTGATCAGGTAAATATGGCAAATGAGGCAAAACTTCATAGTTCAGTGAATTCAACTTTTGAAGCATTGGTTATGTGATGTGCAGTTGGGTGTTACCATGGAGAAGAATTGGGCCCTTTCTGTTGACCCGTGTTGGCTACCAGTGTCAGAGTTTTTGGTACATCTCATCAATTTGCTGAGCATACTTTTCGGATGTAATGATTTCGCTAGGATTCAGAAAGCTGTAGGGGACCAGACAGGCATCAGACCACCAAACAATGACCCTGACCTTTTTTTGGTGCAAGTTTGGCTTTGGGACGTGGTTTGGTGCTTCTTCTCCATCCAATCACTGAGCTGGTTGTCACTGGTTGTCTTATAAAATCCACTTTTCATTGCTTGTCACAATCTGATCGAGAAACGGTTCGTTATCTTTGCATAGAATAAGAGAAGAGGACACTTCAGAATGATGATTTTAAAAAATTTTCGGTCAGCTTTTTCACCTTTCCAATTTGTTTCAAATGCTGAATGATCATAGAATGGTTGATGTTGCGTTCTTTGGCAACTTCTCGTGTAGTTGTAAGAGAATCAGCTTCAATAATGGCTTTCAACTATCGTTGTCCACTTCCAATGGCCAGCCACTGTGCTCCTTATATTCAAAGCTCGGCAAAACTTCTTGAACCACCACTGCACTCTATGTTCATTAGCAGTTCCTGGGCCAACTGCATTGTTGATATTTTGAGTTGTCTCTGTTGCTTTATGACCCATTTTGAACTCAAATAAGAAAATCACTTGAATTTGCTTTTTGTCTAACATCATTTCCCTTGTCTAAAATAAATAAAAAATAAACAGCAAGTAATGTCATTAGCAAAAAAATAAATCAAGCAATATGCATTAAAATGATGTATAATGCAGCCACATTTATTTAAGAATGTATTCCAATACCAAACAGCAAAGTTCAACAATGCAAGACCTCAATTATTTTTGTACCAGCCTAAATACTACATGAAAAGAATCCTTGGGTATTTGTTTTGGCCTCAGAGGACTGTGAAAAAAATTACTGAGCCTCTGAGAGCACTATCAACAGAGAAGATTGTTGATAGCTAGCCCAGTTGTTACCTAGCCCAGAGAAGCCCACCCCTGGGCTAGGTGAGGCTGTTCTTCAGTCGCTCAGTTGTACCTGACTCTTTGTGACCCTGTGGACTGCAGAACACCAGGTTTCCCTGTCCTCCATTATCTCCCAGAGTTTGCTCAAACTCATGTCCATTGAGTCAGTGATGCCATCCAACCATCTCATCCTCTGTCATCCCCTTCTTCTCTGGCCTTCAATCTTTGCCAGCATCAGGGTCTTTTCCAATGAGTCAGCTCTTCAAATCAGGTGGCCAAACTATCGGAGCTTCAGCTTTAGCATCAGTCCTTCCAATGAATATTCAGGGTTGATCTCCTTTAGGATTGACTGGCTGGATCTCCTTGCAGTCCAAGGGACTCTCAAGAGTCTTCTCCAACACCACAGTTCAAAAGCATCAGTTCTTTGGTGCTCAGCCTTTTTTATTGTCCAGCTCTCATATCCGTACATGACTACTGGAAAATCATAGCTTTGACTGTTTGCATCTTTGTAGGCAAAGTAATGTCTCTGCTCTTGAATATGCGGTCTAGGTTGGTCATAACTTTTCTTCTAAGGAGCAAGCGTCTTTTACTTTCATGGCTACAGTCATTATCCATAGTGACTTTGGAGCCCCCCAAAATAAAGTTTGTCACTGCTTCTCCTTGTTTTCCCATCTATCTGCCATGAAGTGATGGGACTGGATGCCATGATCTTCGTTTTTTGAATGTTGAGTTTTAAGCCATCTTTTTCACTCTCCTCTTTCGCCTTTGTCAAGAGGCTCTTTAATTCCTCTTCATTTTCTGTCCTATGGGTCATATCTGAATATCTGAGATTATTGATGTTTCTCCCGGCAATCTTGATTACAGCTGGTGCTTCATCCAGCCCAGCATTTCACATGATGTACTCTGCATATAAGTTAAATTGGCAGAGTGATAATATATAGCTTTGATGTACTCCTTTCCCAATTTGGAACCAGTCCACTCTTCCATGTCTGGTTCTATGTGTTGCTTCTTGACCTGCATATAGGTTTCTCAGGAGGCAGGTAAAGCAGTCTGGTATTCCCATCTCTTGAAGAATTTTCCACAGTTTGTTGTGATCTACACTGTCAAAGGCTTTAGTGTAGTCAATGAAGCAGAAGAAGACATTTTTGTGGAATTCTCTAGCTTTTTTTTTGATCTCTGGTTCCTCTGCCGTTTCTAAACCCAGCTTGTACATTTGGAAGTTCTCAGTTCATGTACTATTGAAGCCTGGCTTGGAGAATTTTGCGCATTACTTTGCTAGCATGTGAAGTGAGTGCAATTGTGTGATAGTTTGAACATTCTTTGGTATTGCCTTTCTTTGGATCTGGAATGAAAACTGACCTTTCCAGTCCTGTGGCCACTGCTGAGTTTTCTAAATTTGCTGGCATACTGAGTGCAGCTGTATAATCATAAGGGATTTGATTTAGGTCATACCTGAATGGTCTAGTGGTTTTCCCTACTTTCTTCAATTTAAGTCTGAATTTGGCAATAAGGAGTTCATGATCTGAGCCACAGTCAGCTCCCAGTCTAGTTTTTTCTGACTGTATAGAGCTTCTCCATCTTTGGCTGCAAAGAATATAATCAATCTGATTTCGGTATTGATCATCTGGTGATGTCCATGTGTAGAGTCTTCTCTTGTGTTGTTGGAAGACGGTATTTGCTATGACCAGTGTGTTCTCTTGGCAAAACTCTATTAGCCTTTACTCTGCTTCATTCTGTACTCCAAGGCCAAATTTGCCTGTTACTCCAGGTGTTTCTTGACTTCCTACTTTTGCATTCCAGTCTCCTATAAGGAAAAACACATCTTTTTTGGGTGTTAGTTCTTGTAGGTCTTCATAGAACCGTTCAACTTCAGCTTCTTCAGCATTACTGGTTGGGGCATAGACTTGGATTACTGTGATATTGAATGGTTTGCCTTGGAAATGAACAGAGATCATTCTGTCATTTCTGAGATTGCATCCAAGTACTGCATTTCAGACTCTTTTGTTGAGTATGATGGCTACTCCATTTCTTCTAAGGGATTCTTGCCCACAACAGTAGATATAATGGTCATCTGAGTTAAATTCACCCATTCCAGTCCATTTGAGAAATCTATATGCAGGTCAGGAAGCAACAGTTAGAACTTGACATGGAACAACAGACTGGTTCCAAATTGGGAAAGGAGTATGTCAAGGCTGTATATTGTCACCCTGCTTATTTAGCTTATATGCAGAGTACATCATGCAAAATGCCAGGCTGGAAGAAGCACAACTGGAATCAAGATTGATGGGAGGAATATCAATAACCTCAGATACGAGGATGGCACAACCCTTATGGCAGAAAGCAAAGAAGAACTAAAGAGTCTCTTGATGACACTGAAAGAGGAGAGTGAAAATGTTGGCTTAAAACTCAACATTCAGAAAACTAAGATCATGGCATCTGGTCTCATCACTTCATGTCAAAAAATGGGAAAACAGTGGAAATAGTGACAGACTTTATTTTTGGGGGCTCCAAAATCACTGCAGCTGGTGTCTGCAGCCATGAAATTAAATAGCTCAGTTGGTAAATCATCTGCCTGCAATGCAGGAGACCCGGGTTCGATTCCTGGGCCAGGAAGATCCCCTGGAGAAGGAAATGGCAACACACTCCAGTATTCTTGCCTGGAGAATCCCATGGACAGAGGAGCTTGACAGGCTATAGCCCACAGGATTGCAAGAGTCAGATAAGACTTAGCAACTAAACCATCACCTTGGAAGAAAAGTTATGACCAACCTAAGCATATTAAGAAGCAGAGATATTACTTTGCCAACAAAGATCCATCTAGTGAAAGCTATGGTTTTTTCCAGTAGTCATGTATGGATGTGAGAGCTGGACTATAAAGAAAGCTGAGCACCAAAGCATTGATGCTTTTGAACTGTGGTGTTGGAGAAGACTCTTGAGAGTCCCTTTAATTGCAAGGATATCCAACCTGTCCATTCTAAAGGAGATCAGTCCTGAATATTCATTGGAAGTACTGATGCTGAAGCTGAAACTCCAATATTTTGGCCACCTGATGTGAAGAACTGACTCATTGGAAAAGACCCTGATGCTGGGAAAGACTGAAGGTAGATGAATGGGATGACAGAGGATGAGATGGTTGGATGGCATCACCGACTCAATGGACATGAGTTTGAGTAAACTCCGGCAGTTGGTGATGGACAGGGAGGCCTGGAGTGCTGCAGTCCATGAGGTGGCAAAGATTCGGACACGACTGAGCAACTAAACTGAACTGAGTGCAGCACTTTCACAGCATCATCTTTTAGGATTTGAAATAGCTCAGCTGGAATTCCATCACCTCCACTAGCTTTGTTTGTAGTAATAACTTCCTTGACTTCGCATTCCAGGATGTCTCACTCTAGGTGAGTGATCTCACCACCGTGGTTATCTGGGTCATTAAGACCTTTTTGTATAGTTCTTCTGTGTATTCTTGCCACCGCTTAGTATCTTCTGCTTTTGTTAGGTCCATACTGTTTCTGTCCCTTATTGTGCCTAACTTTGCATGAAATTTCCCCCTGGTATCTCTAATTTCTTGAAGAGATCTCTAGTCTTTTCCATTTTATTGTTTTCCTCTATTTCTTTACATTGTTCACTTAAAAAGACGTTGTCTCTCCTTGCTATTTTTTGGAACTCTGCATTCAGATAGATATGTCTTTCCTTTTCTCCTTTGCCTTTTGCTTTTCTTCTTTTCTCAGCTATTTGTAAGTCTCCTCAGACAACCATTTTCCCTTTTGCATTTGATGGGAGGGTGCCCTCAATCAAACACTTTTCTTTTCAAGCCCTGCATCTGATATTGGGTGCTTGTTTCTTGACAGCTTGCGAGTGAGTGTTTGTGCATGCTAGTAGGTACTGGGGAAAGGTCGGGTAGATTTTCTAATTGGGTGGGTCCCCAGCCTCCCTCATCACTTGGATCACTGGAGAACTTTCCAAAAATAGTTTCCTGGTCTCCTTCCTGGAGATTTGAATTCAGTGGGTCTGAAGGGGGAATCTAAGTTTAAAAACCTGTGCTCCCACCCGCTTTCTTTTAGACAGCCAGGAGGGCCCAGGTTTAGGGGGTGAATCTGGTTGTTTTTCCGCCAGGCTGTGGCCCAGGGAAACGAGGTGGCAGTTTTGATCTCCAGGTGGGGAAGGGACGTGGGCACCAGCCCCAGAACCGTGGGGGAGGTGGTTGCTGGCCTCGCTCATTCGCACATCCGTTCCTGGTGCGCAGCTGGGGTGGTCTGAAAGGAAGCCGCCCTTGCGGGGAAGGTCATCCCCTTCCCAGGCCCAGACGTCTGGGGAGGGTTTTGGGGCGGGGTGCCAGGTGGGAGAGGGAGAGGGCTGAGCGCAGCTGCGAGAGAAGGTGGCCGAGAGGTGGCAGCATCAGCCCGCCCGCCGTCTCCGAACCTCCAGGCCCGGCGGGGGTCGCGGAGACTCAGGCGGTTCGGAGACGCTCAAGTGGCTGGGGACGGGGGCGCCAAGGCTGGCCGGGCTGACCCCGCGGCTGGCGGGGAAGGAACCACGGAAGCAGCCGGGAAGTGCCCCCAGTGGCGGCTCGATGTCTCCCGGAGTCTGGGAGCTGGGGTTCGACCAGTCTGGTTACACCCTGGTTCTCTCTCCGCAGGATTTGCAGGGGTGCAAAACACTGAGTTCAGGGGAAACGGAGGTGAGCCAAGGGCCCTGCGTGCACAGATGAGGAACCGCTGTCTCAGTATGCTCTGAGGTGAAGAATTTTTTTAAGGGGTGGCTGGCATTAAAGGTAAATCCCTTGTCGGTGTCTAAAATTCCACTATCAGAGATGCATTCGTTTAAGTATTGTTCCCTCCTCAAGGCTCTGGGAAGCAGCAATGCATTGGAATTTAAACTCTTTAGAGTAAATCAATGACTCCATCTAAGCTTAATTCCTGGCAAGAGAAAGGTTAGCCCAGAATACTGAAGAAACAAAGAAGCCTGAAGGCTCAGTAATTGGTCCTGGCTAATCAGGCCCCAGGGACCAGGGCAGTTCCTAGGAAGGTCTCAGAACCAGTTATGCTGGAGAAGGAGCCCTGTACCCACTCTGTGAATGTCTGAGAGAGGAATAAAGAGGTGCCAGCCCAGGGGGATTAGTTCAGTGCATTGCCTTATTATTACTGTTTTTGTAAAAGAGGAAGCACCTGTACTAAGACTTTCATAAATTATAAACTCAATCTGTTTCTTTCTTCCCTTCTACCTTCTCTGTTTGAATTAGGGAAATGGTGTGGTGTGGTATGATGAAACTTTTACGCCAGAAATTCCTGGCTTGGAGATCTGCCTCTGCTGCCCGCTTCCTAGCTATGTAGTTCTGGAAAATAATCTTTCTGAGGCTCAGTTTTCACATCTGTAAAAGTGGGAAAATGGTACCCACTAGGATGGTGGTTGTGAGCTTTAAATTACAGAGCAGCTGGAAAACTTCTTGTGAATGTATGTACTGATTCAGGCCTGAGTGAGGAGTGGGTCACGATAGTCACTGTGAGGAGCTTCCTTGTGGTCTGAGTTTTATGTCTTGCTCTGTGACACCAGCGATGCTGTTGAACAAGGCTGTCCAGCTTAACGACTGTCACAACTTACACTGACATGGGCGTGTGTGACCACTGTGGTGTGGTGTGTGAGTGTGTGTGTGACCGTGGTGTGTGTGTGTGTGACCATTGTGAAGGGGAACTGTGAAGAAGAACTCTATACCCTTATGTACTGGATTTTAGGAATCTTTTACTAGAAGGAATAGAAAATATTGGTACGCAGTAAAGTCTAATCATCATTTGAAGACTGGCTCTCCATAGATTTCTTCCAGAAATTTCACATATGTTTATTCTTGTGACAAACTAAAATCTATCCTCTATATTGACTAGAGGTCTTTGGACTAAAGACCTTGAGGCAGAGATTGAAGTTTTATCTATCTTTGCAAGGACAGCCCTGCTCCTCTCCTATGCTGCTGCTGCTGCTGCTGCTGCTGCTAAGTCGCTTCAGTCGTGTCTGACTCTGTGTGACCCCATAGACGGCAGCCCACCAGGCTCCGCCGTCCCTGCGATTCTCCTGGCAAGTCCTATGCAGTATGTTCTAAATATGTGAGGGAACACCAGTCAGTATTTCTCCCAGTGATAAAGTTAAGGGTAAAATGGTATTTTTAGGTTCACAACTGTGGAGGCTAATGACTTTTGTATCTTTTTCTTTCCCTCTGTTCTTCCTTCTTATCTGAAAGTTCATTAAATATGGGTTTGTAATTTGGATTGTTATTAAATTACTCTTGATGTTGTGTGTGGCCTGGATTTAGATTTTTGACACATATTTCTGACACATATTCTGTCTTGTAACTGTATTTAAACAATTATCTTCAGTTCAGTTCAGTTGCTCAGTCGTGTCCGACTCTTTGCGACCCCATGAATTGCAGCACGCCAGGCCTCCCTGTCCATCACCAACTCCCGGAGTTCACTCAGACTCACGTCCATCGAGTCAGTAATGCCATCCAGCCATCTCATCCTCTGTCGTCCCCTTCTCCTCCTGCCCCCAATCCCTCCCAGCATCAGAGTCTTTTCCAATGAGTCAACTCTTCGCGTGAGGTGGCCAAAGTACTGGAGTTTCAGCTTTAGCATCATTCCTTCCAAAGAAATCCCAGGGCTGATCTCCTTCAGAATGGACTGGTTGGATCTCCTTGCAGTCCAAGTGTCTTTTTGTGTGGTTGGCTTCAGTGCTCAATGCTAGTCCTTTTATATTTTGATTTTCCCATTCTTGAGGTCCTAATTTTAAATTGTCACTTGGGCAGTTGGAATATATTTTAAAGTGATTTAAACAGTATATGGATGGCAGACATTTTGAGCTCTTAAATGAATGTCTCTTTTGTTTTCTCCTCTCAAAATTAAAACTTATCTGTGAGTAGAATACCTGAATCTAATTTTTTTCCCATGTCAAAACTCTATAGGCATCTATCATTGTAGAAGAGAACAAGGTTAGCATGATTTTTCCTTTATAGATATTTTTATATCCATTTTGGGGTCTGGATATGTAGATAGATAGACAAAAAAAAACATGTTTTATATTTTAATTTTAAAAATTGTCAGGATATTTTTAGATATGAGTCTATGTTAGTTACTCTTCCCTGGAACCTGGTGAATGTTTCATTCTCCCTCACCTTCCTCTTTTGGAAAGTTTTCTTTCATTATATCTTCAGTGATTGCTTCTTCTTTGATTATTATAGAGCCTTCCTCGGAAATGTAAGTCTTGGGCTGAGTCTTTATTCCTGGTCTACAATAGCTATCATCTTCTTCTTTAATTACTGTATCAATATTTTATCAGTTGTAAGAAGTACTTGTATTTTATGTACGATTAAGGAAGAAAAGATGCTGCCAGTTAAACTATGACATAATGCCGTAATTACAGTCCTGTGAAATTGGTACGTTGATCACACCAGCTGCTTTCTTGTGAAGTATTTCATCTATTTTGAGATATTTGACAGTTTCTCCAGCCTTTCATTGCATTGTTTGGCATGTGACAGGCAATCTCTTTTGCGTTTATCTTAGTTACAAAACATAACAATTTCTAAGCTTTTACTTAAGGATAACTTCTTTTCCCTTTCTTGGACCCTGTAAAGAACTTGGCTTTTTGAAAAAAGGAATTTCACTCATTGCTCCTAAAACAGATATTTGCTTCAGTAATATCAAATTACATCCTGCTGTTCTAATTCCACGCCTTTCTGCATACACAATAACTTCTTGTTTCAGTGCCAAGTCATAGTGTAATCTTTTAAAAGACATTTTAAATGGCAATTAAGCTCACATGTGATTGCAACAATGTACATAACTCAATTAAGGTGCTTAGAACAGGAACAGCTGAGACCACAGTTAGGCCATGCCCAGAACTTGACAACAGTCTCACTGGGATCGCTCCCAGCTCCACAGTGATTGTGCGATGCCACTGATTGTAAGACTTAACTGATTTCTGAATTGTTGTGAAAAAATGGACACTTTAGAATCAATGGAATGTGATAATATCAATTCTTTGTTCTCTTTCTCTGCAATTTGGAAGTGTTTCTCAAGTTTGCCGTCCATAATATTACTTGATTTTCTGCTGTGTCGGTTGCACTCATTCACTGCTTCCTATGTTCAGTCACTGAGTCGTGTCGGGCTCTGCGACCCCATGAACTGCAGCACTCCAGGCTTTCTTGTCCACTGCTTCCTATATATGGCTTTTAATTATTGTTTAACAATTTTATTTTCTTGGAGATATTTCTTTTATCAGAAATAGCACCCTCTCTATCTGTTCTTGGATGCCATTGGTCAGATTCTCATCTCTAGGTTTGAAGCCCCTGGATATTTACCATACAACTGAGCTCTACTGAATTCAAATGATGTGTGTGACTTATAGAACTTCCGCATAAGAGCGTTCATTAAGCTCCTCTCCATGCTTATTTTCCCTCATTCCAGCTGAGTGCCAGAAGATGACAGTGACAACCTAGGAGGCCACATGATGAAGATGGTGGAAATTTTGTTATCCTGGGTGCCCAAGGATGGAGGTCTTGCTGACTTGAAACATTTGCCTTAGACTGTTTTTTAAGTGACAAGTCAACTTTTATTATATTTCATCCAATATACAAATATTGGCTGTATTTGTACAGCAGCTGAATTTACTCTAATAATACATATTCTGAAATCACCATGTACCTTTTCTAAAAGATTTTCACAAAATTCTTACAAAATTTCAGTGAGAATTGTCTTGAATTTGGCTTTCTTAATTACTGTTGCTGCTAAGAGAGTAACTTGGACAGTGAAACTATTGCAAATGAGGTAATGAAGTAATTACTGGATTTTAACATTTCCATCATTTATGCCAAAGGAAAAAAAGGTTTTAGAATACCATCTTTCCCCAGTGAGTACATAGAGTTCTGAATTGCTCAGACATTTGATAAAAGAAGAACTCTTGCAAGCAAGTGACTGAAGCCTGGATGGGTAATAACTGGACGTTGTCTAATGCTATTTTGGATAAAATATTTTTTTTAGAAAACTCCACTCTTTTAGCTGTTGTCTCTTTTATTATAGAAGTTCTGTGATTGTTTATTTTAAAAGATTCACAATTACCCTTTGCATAAACAAAGGAGCTTACCCCCATCACATTTTTGTAAGACCTATAATGTCATTCAGGTGGCAGTCTTTGAGCCTTATCCTCAGTTCATTTCAGTTCAGTTGCTCAGTCATGTCTGACTGTTTGTGACCCCATGGACTGCAGCACACCAGGCTTCCCTGTCCATCACCATCTCCTGGAGCTTGCTCAAACTCATATCCATCGAGTCGGTGGTGCCGTCCAACTATCTCACTCTCTGTCATCCTCTTCTTCTCCTGCTTTCAATCTTCCCCAGCATCAGGGTCTTTTCAAATGAGTCAGTTCTTTGCATCAGGTGGCAAGTATCAGAGTTTCAGCTTTAGCATCAGTCCTTCCAATGAATATTCAGGACTGATTTCCTTTAGGATGGATATCCTTGCTATCCAAGGGACTCTCAAGAGTCTTCTCCAACACCACAGTTCAAAAGCATCAATTCTTTGGTGCTCAGCTTTCTTTATAGTCCAACTCTCACATCCATACATGACTACTGGAAAAACTGTAGCTTTGACTAGATGGACTTTGTCAGCAAAGTAATGTCTCTGCTTTTTAGTATGCTGTCTAGGTTGGTCATTGGCACCCCGCTCCAGTACTCTTGCCTGGAAAATCCCAGGGATGGAGGAGCCTGGTAGGATGCAGTCCATGCGGTCGCTAAGAGTCAGACACAACTGAGTGACTTCACTTTTACTTTTCACTTTCCTGCATTGGAGAAGGAAATGGCAACCCACTCCAGTGTTCTTGCCTGGAGAATCCCAGGAATGGGGGAGCCTGGTGGGCTGCCGTCTATGGGGTTGCACAGAGTCAGACACGACTGAAGCAACTTGGCAGCAGCAGCAGGTTGGTCATAGCTTTTCTTCCAAGGAACAAATGTCTTTTAATTTAATGGCTGCAGTCACCATCTGCAGTGATTTTTGAGCCCAAGAAAATAAAGTCTGTCACTGTCCAGGTTTATCCTGGTATCGATTTTATCTCAGTTTGCTTTCCATATGGTTTTCAGTTTCATCCTCAAAGGGCCATGTTATATTTTTCATGTTATAGATGACATTTTCCTAAAATTTTCCTCTGGTTTCTATAGTAAATCATCTTCAGAAGTGTGTTCTTTTTCTTAGTCTTCTGGGTGATTCTCTTTTTTTTCTCATATGTAGCATTGTTTTCCAGTAGGTCCAATTCCCCTCCCCCAACCCCTAGCCCCTCTTCATTTTACAATAAGGCAAATAGAGATTTGGTGCTTGCTAACAGAGGAGGTGTCAGAGAAGGCGATGGCACCCCACTCCAGTACTCTTGCTTGGAAAATCCCATGGACAGAGGAACCTGGTAGGCTGCAGTCCGTGGGGTGGCTAAGAGTTGGACTGAGCGACTTCCCTTTCACTTTTCACTTTCATGCATTGGAGAAGGAAATGACAACCCATCCTAGTGTTCTTGCCTGGAGAATCCCAGGGACGGGGGAGCCTGGTGGGCTGCCATCTGTGGGGTCACACAGAGCCGGACACGACTGAAGTGACTTAGCAGCAGCAGCAACAGCAGCAGAGGAAGTGTGGCTTGTCCTTGGCTCTGCTCTCTGGACTGTTCTTCAGGTGTGTAGCTGGAGGGCCAGTTGAGGTGCATAGCTCCTCAGCAGCCCCCAGATCCATCTTGATGGGATTCAGCTGTTCAGCCCTGCTGAACTGCCGGGAGGTCTCCTCCTCCTTCTGCCTGTTCTCTAACATTCAGAACTGATGAGATTGTCAAAGTCTTACTCTCCAGCACAAACTGTCTTTGTCCTGCCTACACAGCATTGTGTTGGGCAAAATACCTTCCACAATGTGATGTGCCATTGCTACTCATCCTCATCTACTTCCTTCTTCCTGGTTTCCCAGGAATTGCATTCTGTGAATGGATGTAGTTAAGTTGGGGGAGATAGAATAGTTACCCTGGGCCATTCAAAGAGTAGTACTCATAGTAGAGAGCCAGGTGTTGGTTCGGTCCTGGATCTCTGCACTAGGGGTAGAAAGTAGGAGAAAGGCAAAGTGTTCCTATCACTTTTTAGGTGGGTAGTTCTGCTCTGTTTTACAAGGTGGAACATGGATTGTTTGTTTCAAGGCAGCTTAGCTTCATTAGCTTTATTTAGGTAACAGAAATTCTTTTCAGATTCTGGTAATGGCTTGGTGAGTTGTCTTCATTTAAAAAAAATTAATTATATATTTACTTTTTGGCTGTGCTGGGTCCTCATTGCTGCACTAGGGATTTCTCTAGTTGAAGCAAGTTGGGGCTTCTCTTCGTTGCTGTGTGTGGGTTTCTCATTGTGGTGGCTCCTTTTGTTGAAGCATGTGGGCCTCAGTAGCTGTGGTACCCAGGCTTAGTTGTCCCATGTCATGTGGGATCTTACTGGACCAGGGATTAAACCTGTGTCTGCTGTATTGATAAGGGGATTCTTAAGCACTGGACCACCAGAGAAGTCCTTCCCTTGTGGCTCAGCTGGTAAAGAATCCGCCTGCAATTCAGGAGACTTGGGATTGATCCCTGGGTTGGGAAGATCCCCTGGAGAAGGGAAAGGCTACCCACTCCAGTATTCTGGCCTGGAGGATTCCATGGACTGTATAGTCCATGGGGTTGCAAAGAGTCGGACACGACTGAGCAACTTTCACTTTTTCACTAGAAAAGTCCTCTTCTTCAGTTTTGAAGTTGTTGAGAATATTTATCTCTTCTGTTTTGTAAGTAATTTAGAGAGAAGTTTAGAGGCACTTCATTGGAAGTATCAAGCTAGGTGGTATTTAAACCCTAAGAGAACCAGATTTTATTTTATTAAAAAAAATAGGTCTAGAAATTAGTTCAGTTTACTTACTCATCATGTTCTGTTTACCCTAAATCAGTTTATGAAGCATCTACTGGGTCCAAAGTTGTCTTCAGATGCTTCTCTAAATTTCATTGCATGGGCCTTTGAAGGAAGTAGGGGTGTGACTTCTTTTGGTAGCAGGTGAGAAAAAGAAAGTGAAGTCGCTCAGTCGTGTCCGACTCTTTGCCACCCCATGGACTGTAGCCTACCAGGCTTCTCTGTCCATGGGATTTTCCAGGCAAGAGTACTGGAGTGGGTTGTCATTTTGTTCTCCAGGGGATCTTCCCGACCCAGGGATTGAACCCGAGTCTCCCCCGTTGCAGGCTGACACTTTACCCTCTGAGCCACCAGGGATGTAAAAGTCATCAAATGGAGGGTAATTTCTCTGACCTAGGGTCTTATTCAATATATTTTTGATTGTTGATAATAGAAACCAATTATAGCTAGTGGAGGCGGTGGGTGGGGGAAGGTGGAGAAAGAGAAAGAAAAAAGAAAAAAAAAAGTATATTGGGATGCTGGAGTACCTCAGGAATCCAAGGACAGTTGGGACTAGGAGCTCCAAGCTGTTAGGAATCCAGACCCTCCATTGACTCTTCCCTGCTTTCCTTTGAAAAAAACTTTAATTGTAAACAAAGGCCTGTTCAGAATGCAATGTGACTGTCTGCTTCTCATATGCAAGTAAAATGTATACCTGAGAGCTCCTGCCTTTTCTCCATTCAAGTAATACATTTCAGGCTGACTGATGGCTCTTCTTGGTTGTTGTTATTCAGTCACTAAGTTGTATTCAAGTCTTTGCGACTATATGGACCACGGACTGTAGCCTGCCAGGCTCCTCTGTCCTCCACTATTTCCCAGAGTTCATTGCATCCTCTGCCACCCCCTTCTCCTTTTGCCTTCGGTCTTTCCCAGCATCAGGGTCTTTTCCAGTGAGTCCACTCTTCCCATCAGGTGGCCTAAGTGTTGGAACTTCAGCAACAGTCCTTCCAATGAATATTCAGGGTTGGTTTCCTTTAGGATTGACTAGTTTGATCTCCTTGCAGTCCAAGGGACTCTCAAGAGTGTTCTCCAGCACCACAATTTGAAAGCATCAATTCTTTAGTGCTCAGCCTATTTTATGGTCCAACTCTCACATCTATATATGACTACTGAAAAAACCATAGCTTTGACTATATGCACATTTGTTGGCAAAGTGATGTCTTTGCTTTTTAGTACTCTGTCTAGGTTTGTCATAGTTTTCCTTCCAAAGAGCGAGTGCCTTTTAATGTCATGGCTGAGGTCATCATCTGCAGTGATTTTGGAGCCCCCCAAAAAGAAAATCTGTCACTGCTTTCACTTTTCCCCCTTCTATTTTCCATGAATTGATAGGACCAAATGCCATGATCTTAGTTTTTTTTAATATTGTTTTAAGCCAGCTTTTTAAATCTCCTCTTTCACCCTCATCAAAAGGCTCTTTAGTTCCTCTTCACTTTCTGCCATTCAAGTGGTATCATCTACATATCTAAGATTGTTGATATTTTTCCTGGCAATCTTGATTCCAGCTTGTGATTCATCCAGCCTGGTATTTTGCATTATGTACTCTTCATAGAAGTGAAATAAGCAGGGTTACAATATACAGCCTTCTTGTACTCCTTTCCCAATTTTCACACCAATGAGTTGTCCCATGTCTGATTCTAACTGTTGTTTCTTGACCTGCATACTTGTTTCTCAGGAGACAGGTAAGGTGCTCTGGTATTCCCATCATTTTAAGACTTTCCCACAATTTGTTGTGATCCACACAGTCAAAGTCTGTGTGGATCCACAGTCTCCAAAGTCCACACAGTCTCACCCAATGGGTGAGACTTCAAACTGCAGTTTTGGGGGTTCCCGCTTATGATCCTGGGCCATATCGTCATCAGTTTATGGGTAAAAATGTAGATTTGATTTTACTTCAACCTTTTTACAATGCTGTTTATTTCACCTTGTGAGTCATGGGATTTTGTTAGAACCCAAGGGGTTGGCCAGACCCTCAGGGGCTCAAAAATACCAAGATCCACTCCCTTTCTCATCTAAAGTGCCACCTGACTAGCTGTGCTTGTGGGCAGGTATGGAATTCAGGCAGCGTCCAGGCAGGTCAGAAGCAGGTCAGAGGCCTGCTCTCCTGCTTTTGAAGCCTGAACAAGACTTCCTCTATTTTATTTTCCCTAAGAACTAGCTATTAGCATAACTGCTGGCTCCAACTCAGGGCTGGGGTTGGGGGGCAGTTCTCAGGGAGAGGCTCACTGTGCCCTGGTCAGGCTGCCCGAAGGCAACTATCACTGTTGGCTTTGAGAAGAAAGCTGTATTAGGTCCTATCCTGAGGGGAACGGGGGCCCCTGACCACGACCCTCCTCTCAGGCCTATGGGTTACTTGGGTGGACGAAAGCACCAGTCTTCCCTTTGAGCTGAGGGTCTTGGGGGGAGCCCTTGTGCAGAGTTAATTTGTAAGTCTGCACACCTGTGTCTCCAGCTGTCTCCCATTACACTTTCCTTGGCGTTGTTCCCGAATCCGTCCAATCAGAAACACTCTTTAGTATGAAACCCACATTTTGCAACTTTCTAGCAGTGAGTTTACTTGGAAATTAACCTCTCCTTTCACTTCTCAAGCAGGACCAGTCACAGCTGGACAGGGCACACCTACACCAGTGCTTTTCTCTATGGAGGTAGAAATGGAATATGCTTCTCATGGATACATTTAGTGGAATGCAGCTGGAGCTAGCAGTGTGCCAGAGCACTGGCATGGACATCAAAAGTCCTGGGTTTTATTCTCCACATTAGCCTTCAACATAAAACTTCAACAGTTTGAGCAGATTTATTGGTGGACCCAAATTCCAGTTTTTACATTTATAAAGTGGAGATAATGATACTTTGTTTACCATCTATCATGTGCTTTAAATAGAATCAAATATCTGTAAATGTAAGCCATTCGTTGTTAGTTGACATCAGCAGGACTATTCATAAATTCTGACAGTATTCCAGTGACTGATAGAGATTTGTGCAACACCAGGAGGACAGGTGGGAACTGAGCGTGGTGAGACAGTTCATCCAGTGGTACAGGCACATCAGAGGGAAAGCTGGATGAAGCATGAAATTCTGAATGCCCCCCAACCTGAAGGCTCTCAGGTGAGCCCAGGTCTTCTCCAGGCACCTGCTTCTCCAGGCTGGACCTCCTGTCTTAGTCTGCAGTTGACCCGTTCTGATCTGACCAAAAGACAGAAGCCGTGTTGAGACTGAAGTAGCATGCTTGAGCCCCCGTCCACGTGACAAGTACTCGTGTGCATCCTAGACAAGACTCCGGAGCTAATGGTGCTGACTGGGTTGTCATACCCTAAGGCCTGGGAGCGCAGACGTGGTTGTTCTTTTCCCCATTCCTTCAGTGTATCGTGTGCCCCCAGGGTGTTGAGAGGGAGATGAGAAGGATTGGGGTAGGTGGGAAACTCAGGAGTTGTTGTTTCGTTGCTACGCTGCGTCTGACTCTTTTGTGACCTCATGGACTGTAGGCCTGCCAAGCCCCTCTGTCCATGAGATTTCCCAGGCAAGAATACTGGGTTGCCATTTCCTTCTCCAGGGGATCTTCCTGACCCAGGGATCAAACCCGAATCTCCTCATCTCCTGCACTGGCAGGCGGATTCTTTACCACTGAGCCACCTGGGAAGCCAGGAAACTCAAGTTCAAGTGAGGCAAATCCAGAGGATGGTTTCCCTCTCTTGTACCTTCTCGGGACAGTGTGTGTGCAGGGTGGGGTGAGGTAGGGTAGGTGAATTAGGGTTAAATAAAATGATAAAATCCAAAGGAACAAGGTCTCATTTCCTTTGGTTTTGAGCTGCTGTGATGTGAGACGCAAAAAGAGTAGGTGCTGCCTTTTTGGCATGAGTTTGCAAGGGTATTTTGGTTCCTGGGTCACAAATGTGTACAGCCCTGTGGCCTGGATAATGTCATTATCCAGATGAGGATTCTGGGTGTGAGCTGACATGCCCAAGGTGACATCATCAGTAAATAGAGTCAATATGAACCTCATTCCAGAAGTTTTCCTCTTAGCAATCACTAACTACCCATTGGGGAGTTTTAAAACACTGATACCCAATTCTGATATAAGTGATCTGGGGTTGGCCCTGGGTGTTGAGGTTGTTTAAAGTTCTCCAGGTGATTCAGTATCCAGCCTAGCTTGAGAACCACTTCTCTATGTTTTCCCTAGTTTAGCGACTAGGGTCTAGCTACCTTCTGATGCAGGGGCTCTCAAACTCGAATGTACATAAGAAACACCTGTGAATATTGTTCAGCGTGGGATTGATTCAGGTGGTCTGGGAGGGCCTGGGGTTCTGTATTTCTAACAGTCTTCCAGGAGATGCTGCTGGTCCTGAAACCACACTTTGAATAGCAAGGTAATCTGACCAGCATACCTCCCACGTGGTGCTGAGTGTCCTTTGACCCAGGTTCCCCCGCTGTGCTCAGGTGGCCAGGCAGACTCACTGCCCACCCCAACCCTCCAACCAAGCTGGTGTGTGACCCCATCCATTTATGTGATGTTTCTTCAAGCTGAGGTGCTCCTTCCCTTCCTTCCACCCCCGGGGTTGCTGCTGTGGATCTTGGACTGGACTTCCTTCCTGCTGCTGCTTCTGGTTCCAGAACCTGGAGTCTCCCAGTTGCCCCCTTTTTTTTGATGTCAGTCCAGTCCTGATGTGTGACAAAGCTAGGTGAGCCCAGTCAGTGAAGACCAGAAAGACTTGTATTTGGGATCAGAAGGAGAGTCCCAGCTCTCCCACTTCCTGCCTGGATGACCTTGCGCAAGTTACTTGAGTTCTGTTAAAGGAGGAAGATCATTGCCTTGTAGGTTTACGGTGAGATTACATGAGATGATTTAGGTGAAGTACCCACCCAGAGACTGGTATGCTCCATTAACAATAATTGTATTATTCAGTTCAGTTCAGTTCAGTCACTCAGTCATGTCCAACTCTTTGCGACCCCATGAATCGCAGCACGCCAGGCCTCCCTGTCCATCACCATCTCCCAGAGTTCACTCAGACTCACATCCATCGAGTCCGTGATGCCATCCAGCCATCTCATCCTGGGTCGTCCCCTTCTCCTGCCCCCAATCCCTCCCAGCATCAGAGTGTTTTCCAATGAGTCAACTCTTCGCATGAGGTGTCCAAAGTACTGGAGCTTCAGCTTTAGCATCATTCCTTCCAAAGAAATCCCAGGGTTGATCTCCTTCAGAATGGACTGGTTGGATCTCCTTGCAGTCCCAGGGACTCTCAAGAGTCTTCTCCAACACCAAAGTTCAAAAGCATCAATTCTTTGGCGCTCAGCCTTCTTCACAGTCCAACTCTCACATCTACACATGACCACAGGAAAAACCATAGCCTTGACTAGATGGACCTTAGTCGGCAATGTGTCTGCTTTTGAATATACTATCTAGGTTGGTCATAACTTATTATTAAGGAGATTGAAACTAAACATTTACTGACTGTCCGGAGTGTGCCATACCCCGCACTAGATGATTATAGACTATCTCGTTTGAGCCTCAGAACAACCTTGCAAGGTATCATACTTATTTCCTCTCTTGTACAGCTGAGGTCATTGAAATCCGAAAGGTCGTGACTGAGACAAGGATGCACAGCTAGCGAGCTCCAGGGCCAAACTTGCCTCTCCATCTGTCTGACTTTGAAGGCTTCTGCAGGTCTCTCTTGACAGTTGTGGCTTATTTGTCAGACAGGAGGGTTCCATAGACTCTTGTTGACTTAGCCATTTGGGGAGAGGAGACCAGTACCCAGAGGCTGGGAAATAGCTTTCCTACTCTCTAGTTGCCATCAGAGAATGAGCAGGTGGGCAGGAACAGGGGTAAGGGTCAGAAAGTGACTTTGCTGGGCCTAATAAACACAGCCTGTGTGGTCCCTGGCCCTGTGAACCAGGCAGTGAGGGTCTGGAGGAATCGTAGGTTTCTATGCCCTCCTCAAGAACAGGTGTGCGTGTGTGTGTGTGTGTGTGTGTGTGTGTGTGTGTGTACACACGCACGCCCTCTAGAGGGTTGAGAATGAGCTGACAGCAGCAGGTGTGAGTACTGTGGATGGGGAATGAATGAGACCTCCCTATGTCTGGGGTGGGATGGGGCACCCCTACAGGCTCCCACCCCAGTCTCTGTGAAGAAGAGCTTGATAGGGCCCAAGCCCACCAGTCTTTTGTCTCCTGCCGGACCCAGGCACCTGCCTGCCGGGTGTCTCTGCTTTTGCCACAGGTGGCAGCAGGTTGTTGATGTAAAGTGTAAACTGCATCTCTGCATGGCAGCCTGGCAGCAGGAGTGTGCTGATGAGAGAGAGCAAGCAAGCAGCAGAGGACTCAGGAGGCTGTGGGGAGCTGCAGCTCAAATCCCAAATGGCATGACAGGGGTGGTGAGTGGGGGGATGGTCCTGTCCCTAGTCTTGGAGGCACGGAGACAGAGGCCGGGGACTGCATGTTCAGTGGTCCCAGAGTGAAGGCCACTGAGCCCTCAGACCTGGCAAGCTGGGGTGGCCCGGCTGCTTGCCCAGCAACACGGCCTTGCTCTGCTCTGAAGGGGGGACAGGGACCCTTGGTTTGCACTGCCCTTTAATACCTCTTAGCAAGGCCACCAAGATGGATTGTTTAGTGGAGGAGGAGACGGAGCTAAGAGAAACTCAGGGAAAGTGCCCAAGCCTCCAGGTGGCGGTGGCTGCTTCTCCCAGAGAATAGAGCCTGTGCCTCACTTCACACCTGGTCCTCTAGCCTCAAAGCTCATGTTGACCATCTTGATGAAAAAATGTGCAGATTTTACACAATTACAGGAAAAAAGAAACTCCATATGGTTGCTTCATTATTTATATACCTGATTTCATATAGTTTTGATTATACTATTATATTTTCAAGTTATCAAAACTCTTTCTCTCCTTACAATTGTTAGATTGAGATCTTTTAATTCACTTAACATTTTATTTTTTTCATTTTGAATTCATCTCAGACTTCAGAAAAAAGTTGCAAAAACTGTATGAGAAATTCCCCTCACCTAGACTCCCCCAAATGTCAACATCTTATATAACCTAAAGGACAATAAATCAGAACTATTAGCATTGATACATACTATTATCTAGTCTGTGAACTTAACTCAGATTTTGCCAGTTTTTCCACCAGGCCCTTTCTCATTCCCAGGATCCCATCCAGGATTACACTTTACATATGATGGTACTGCCTGCTTAGTATCCTTTCATCTGAAACAGTTTTTTGGTTTTAAAATGTCTCTGATGACCCTTTCATGTTTGAAAAGTGCTCGCCAGCTATCTTTTTGCCTTTTCAATTTTTAATTCCTCTTCACTTTCTGTTAATGGGGTTCTGAAGGCAAGAATACTGAAGTTGTTTGTCATTCCCTTCTCCAGTAATGGCCCTAACAGAAGAAGAAGATATTTAGAAGAGGTGGCAAGGCTATACAGAAGAACTATAGAAAAAAGACCTTGAAGACCCAGATAACCATGATGGTGTGATTATTCAACTAGAGCCAGACATCCTGGAATGTGAAGTCAAATGGGCCTTAGGAAGCATCACTATGAACAAAGTTAGTCAAGGTGATGGAATTCCAGTTGAGAAATTTCCAATCCTAAAAGATGATGCCATGAAAGTGCTGCACTCAATATACCAGCAAATTTGGAAAACTCAGCAGTGGCCACAGGACTGGAAAAGGTCAGTTTTCATTCCAATCCCAAAGAAAGGCAATGCCAAGGAATGTTCAAACTACCATACAATTGCACTCATTTCATATGCTAGCCAAGTAATGCTCAAAATTCTCCAAGCTAGGCTTTAACAGTGTGAGAACCAATAACTTCCAGATGTTCAAGCTGGATTTAGAAAAAGTAGAGGAACCAGAGATCAAATTGCCAACATCTGTTGGATCATAGAAAAAGCAAGAGAGTTCCAGAAAAACATCTGCTTTACTATGTCAAAGTGTAGTGGATACTGTGTGGATCACAACAAACTGCGGAAAATTCTTAAAGAGATGGGAATACCAGACCACCTTACCTGCCTCCTGAGAAACCTGTATACAGGTCAAGAAGCAACAGTTAGAACTGGACATGGAACAACAGACTGGTTCAAAATTGGGAAAGGAGTACTTCAAGGCTGTATATTGTCACCCTGCTTATTTAACTTCTATGCAGAGTACATCATGCAAAATGCCGGGCTGGATTAAGCACAAGCTGGAATCAAGATTGCTGGGAGAAATATCAATAACCTCAGATATGCAGATGACACCACCCTAATAGCAGAAAGTGAAGAGGAATTTAAAAGTCTCTTGATGAAGGTGAAAGAGGAGAGTGAAAATGCTGCCTTAAAGCTCAACATTAAAAAATAAGACCACGGCACCTGGTCCCATCACTTCATGGCAAATAGACTGGGGAACAATGGAAAGAGTGGCAGACTTTATTTTCTTGGGCTCCAAAGTCACAGCAGATGGAGGCTGCAGACATGAAATTAAAAGATGCTTGTTCCATGGAAGAAAAGCTATGATAAACATAGACAACATATTAAAAGCAGAGACATTACTTTGCCAACAAAAGTCCATCTAGTCAAAGCTACAGTTTTTCTAGTAGTTATGTATGGATCTGAGAGTTGGACCCTCAAGAAAGCTGAGCACCTAAGAATTGATGCTTTTGAATTGTGGTGTTGGAGAAGACTCTTGAGGGTCCCTTGGACAGCAAGGAGATCAAACCAGTCCATTCTAAAGGAAATCAGTCCTGAAGATTCATTGGAAGGACTGATGCTGAAGTTGAAGCTCCAAGACTTTGGCCACCTGATACAAAGAACTGACTCACTGAAAAAGACCCTGATGCTGGGAAAGACTGAAGGCAGGCAGAGAAGGGGATGACAGAGAATGAGATGGTTGGATGGCATCACTGACTCGATGGACATGAGTTTTGAGTAAGCTCCAGGAGTTGGTGATGGACAGGGAAGCCTGGAGTGCAGCAGTCCACAGGATCACAGAGTTCGACACGACTGAGCTACTGAACTGAACTGGCCAGTTATCTTCTTTGGTGTTCTTAATTTAGGTTTATGTGATGTCTCATTGTGACTTACATCCAGGCTATTCATTTTTGGCAAGAGCACCCCAGAAGTGATGTGTGCTCTGTCTCAGAGCATTGTATCAGGAGGCGCGTGGCCTCTCTTTGCCCTGGTACCTGCGGTGTTAACTTTGAGCTCTTATTTAAGGTGGCACCTGCCAGGTGTCTCCTCTGTACTTTTACTTTTATAATAAGTGTTTGGTGAGGAGACACTTTATACATATCCTATTTCTTATGATTTGCCTACTGATTTTAGGATTCAGTCATTCATTCATGTATTATTACTGGGTAGTTTAATTCACTTATAAATGCAAAGACAAGATACTTATAAAGCAAAAATAAAAGAATCTTATATGCCCGTGGGCAGGACTGTATCCCTTCTTACACTTCTAATCTGTTTGCTAGGTTGTCTTCATAGTTTTGTCCCATTTAGTACAGTGTAGTCAGTGGTTAAGTAAATAAAAGGTTGAATGTCACATCTACTCTGCTTTTACTGTGTTTGCTTTTAGATATAACACTATTTTAAGGATGCTTCCTCCTTCTAGCTGATTCATTCTTGTCTCTCAGAGCACACAGTGTCTTTGGAGCTCAGAACTGCTTTCTAAATTTAATCTGAACTTAAGCTCCATCTCCCTCTATTTAGACTGAAGATATGTGGTCTTATTCTGCGTGCCCCAGTGATTCTAATTTCTACGGAGGACCAGTATTTTCTTGGTGAATGACTCAGCATTTTACAATCTGACATTTTTAAGAGAACCACTTTGCTATTAAACTGAAGTCATATATTAAAGTGAAACCTGAAGCCAGCATGGGTCCAACAAAGGTTACACAAAGATAAGACAATTTGTCACACCTACCAGCCTGCGAAGTCCACGGCAGAAATGAAATGAGATTCCAGAACCAGAGCAGGCCAGGGCCTTTGACTACAAATTTGGATGTAGAGACACCCTTCTCAGAGATGGCTGAGGCCCTGGCTTCCCAAGGACCCTCTCTTGGCCGTGTTTATGGACTATGTGCAGAGAGTCTGTGCTCAGGAACTGAGGCCCAAGTTAGGACAATGTGTTTTAAAAGTTGAACCTCCAAATTGGGAAAGTTGTAAATTTGAAGTGAGCTGTTATTGATTTTTGCTTTGTACCAAAGAAGAATTGATGGAATAGAAAGCAAGCCTTCCTGTCCATGCATCTCGAAGCCGCTGTCAGCCCGGTGATTGTACTTCCTTCATTGTTTATTTCAGGTCGCACAGATATACACATAGACACACATACTGCTTGAGTCTGCTCTTTGGAACGCAGGCCTTCTCTGCCCACAGAGGTGCGGGCCAGGAAGCTGGCTGAATGCAGCAACAGGGCTATTTTGGTAGAGCCCTTTTCTGTCTGTGATCTACCGACACAATTGAAGCCGAATCTGGCCTCTGTACCCTGACACCGAATTAATTTTCGGAGACAGCGTTTTGAATAAAGGAGGAAAGAACAGCTTTATTGCCTTGCCAGGCAAAGGGGGCCACGGGGATTAATGCCCTCAAAATTGTGTGTTCCAACCTGGAGGGGTAGGGGTAGTGTGCAGTTTAATAGTAATGGTTCAAAGAGGAGGCCGTGACCAGCTTGTGGACATTCTTCTGATTGGTTGGTGGTGAGCTAAGTGGGAGTAAGCATCATTAACCTTTTGGTTCTAACCGGTCTTGGGTCTACTTGCTTGTGGGCAGCATATGGTTAATTTCTCCCACATGGTGGGGGTTTCAGCATCTGCAAAATAGCTCAAAGATATTGTTAAGTATTTATATCCTGCTCCTCCCTTGTTTCACCTCCCTTCTCTTCTTTAATAGCAACTGTTGGAACCTGCCCATTGGAACTCAGGGAAGGTGATGGAGGCTGAATGAAGCCTGTCTCCTGTAATCAAGAAATGGGGGTCGCAGAAAGGATTTTGTGCCCAGGAGCCCCACAGGGTCTGACTTGCTATCAGTAGCAGTAATACAAGGCTTTCCTTTTAGCCATTTTTAAAATCATGCCCTTCGTGAGTGTGGGAGGGGCGAAAGGAGTACCTAGATGGAGAAAGCAAGAGAAGACATGGATACAGATGGGAGGAAGGCGAAACTGAGCCCTAAAACTGAGTTCCCCTGCTGAGTCTGTGATTAAGCTCTCTACCCAGAACTTTATTCCCTTTCTTGTCCATCCCTGCTCCACTCAGGATTGAGGAGCATCAAAAAAAAGGGGGGACTGAAACCGAGCAGGAAGCTGCAAGGCCTTGCTGAGTACAAGCTTCCCCATGTCCCTGCTTCCTGTTTGACCCTCCTCTGAGTTCCAAACAGCAGACTCAAGCAGTGTGTGTATGTGTGTGTGCAACAAAATGCTCCCGAGAATGACTGTCTGACTGCATAATCCCTCCAGGGCAGGCATGGGCCAATGCCACCCTGTTCCCTCTTCGGATCATGTGCCTGGTGGGGCATTGGATCTCATAAGCAGGTAGCCTGATGCTCGCTTCACCATGGTTCCAATCCAAGCAAAGTAAGACAAGGGAAGGGAGAGTATAGTCCACGTCCCATGGGATAAGGGGGTAGCAACAACCAGTCAGAGTGAAAGCAAAATTAATTTTGTGCCTTTGTCCTTGGGAAATGAAAATGAACAGGCCTTAGGAGACTCTTCTGCCCTGGCTCCTTCGCATGAGTGAGGGAGCAATTAGCTCCAAGGTTTTTCATTTCTGCATAATCCTAGTTAGATCAAATTTCAAAGATTCAGAGATGCTTCTTTAAGTCCAAAAGATGCCCCACACCCTTGAGTCCACAAGTGACTCCAGAGCCAGAGGGACTGTCAGCAACTCTGACGTCAGAAGACCTAGAGCCTGGTAATAATATGAGAGGGAAAAGTGCCCAGCCATGACATTAAGTGGAATTTATTTTCATCATCTTAGGTTTCTTATTGCACCACACACTCCTTCCCCACCTGCAAATGCAGTCATCTTTTAGGATGCAACTCTGAGGGTTGTAGGGCTGTCTGAGAAAGAATGGCTCACGTGCCATCAATGTATAGATGTGCCCTTTCCAAATATACGCAACAGGAAGGTGACCTGCCGATCCAGGGAAGGCAATAACCACACATTCAATTAGAATGACATACATTTAATCACAATTGTCTAATGGTATTTGAGATTTCTTATTTAATCAGTAATGAGACGACCCAGCAATTAATGTTTCTGGGATTGCAGCTGCCCTCACCAGTGCAGTGTTGATTTTAAACTAATCTTTCTATTTTATATCCCTTTTTTTATTTCTGGAGTTAATAAAGGTGCTCTAATGAGTTGTATTAAAACATCAATTTCTCCTTTTGTTGCATCCACAAGTTTATCATGGTTTTTAATCAAAATATTGAGCGAATATGTAGGAAGGAGCTTAGGATGTCAGAGTCTGCCTGGATGGAGAAGCTAGGGTGGGAGGTGGCTCATTTCTCTCTGACACTCTCTCTGAGAAGCTGTTTTTCCCCTTCGGAAGAGGTTTGAGATGAGGGACCATTTCATGGGCATGTGATTTGTGTGGTTACACAGGTACCAGGCTCAGAAGGCCCTGTGCTTGGTGTCATGCTCTGCTGCCACTATCTCGAGTCTTAATGCCTTTCAAAAAAGATCTCATATTTTCCTTAACCACTGGGCCCTGCAAACTGTGTAGCCAGCCTGTTGGAGAATCTGGCAGAATCAGACTCTCCTTGAGTTAGTGCTAGTGTGGAGTGGGCAAGAAGTGGATGGGGAGGCAGGTGGGGTGAAATCTTAGAAATATATATATGCACACATCCATATATATACATGTCCCTTGCTTCCATTTAAATCAATTATACATGTGTTATACATGCATTGTCCTGAGTCTTCCTTTTTTTGCCTCATCCTATATCTTGGAGATAATTTCATAGCAACAATAAATTTGTCTGATTGAAAGTTTTGCAAAGATTTATACTGGCATCCACGTGGAATAGAACAAGGGGAATGGAGGGAGACCAACTGAGAGGCTCTTTCAATTTTCCATTTATTTTTATTCATACATCAAACATTTATTAAGTCTTTGCTGGGTTCTGTGATATCAAGTCACATAAGAAATTATCCTTGCCTTCAAAGAGCTCAAGGGAGCTAAGACAAGTAAACAAATAAATCATAATGCAGTGTGCCCAAGTGTTGTAACCAGAGTGAAGTGACAAGTATCTGGACTGGGATGTCTCCAAGAGATAAAAAAAAAAAAAAAAAAACAACAGGAGGTGGCTGGAATACTTTTTCTTTGGAAAAGGTGTCAACAGGTGCAGTCTGATAAAGGGTAACAAGCACTTTGGAAGGGAGAGACTGACACATCTTTCATTTATGTTATATTCTGCTGTCTCCCCATCCCCATGCCCACACTGACATGGTGTCTGATGCAGAGGACTGTTACCTGACAGAGAACAAGGCTAAGTAGAGGCTTGAGATAGGGATCAGTGGGTTCTCAGCCTTTGCCTATGGCATCTCCAGCTCCTGCCTGGCTGCAGTAGAAACAGTGAGCGGATTCTTGATTATGCAGGGAGATGAGCCTCTGATTCATTTTTGATGTTCAACGTTACGAGGCAAGCTCCCCAGCCATCTGTTCAAAGGAGGGATGTGTTACATATTTTGATTAATTTATTTTTATCTTAATCAAGTGGCAACTTTCCGTCTTGGTGCATCTTAACCTGAGCAGTTGTGGCTGGAGGGCGACGGGCTGGAGCAGATTGATGAGGGAGGGGGAAGGTGGGTTGGCTGGTGCAATGCTAATGTCAGATGCAGGAGCAGAGTCTCCCCTGAGCTGCCCTTTCACCTCCCTAATTAGGGAAGAAATCACAGGCCCTCCGGTAGGCACTGAAATGCTTAGAGAGCCAACCTCCTGGGGCTCATTATATAGATAGGGGCAGAAAACCAAAACAGCCAGGATCTGCTGCTTACGGCCAGTGGGCCACAGGGAACCCAGGCTGGGGGTGAGAAGCATGAACAGCTTCCTAAAATGGTTACATACAAGTGAGATATCGGGGAGGAGGCTGCAGAGTCCTCACTAGAAACGGCTAAAACATCTTAGCCAGTTTACTGACACTAAGAGATTTATGTTTTTCCAGCCATTGGCATTAGGTGGAAACGTGCAGTTCTGTTTCAGGCGCTGGCTCTAGGACCTCACAGAATGAGTGCGATGGAGTAGAGAGTAATAATAGTCCAGCCATTTGTCTTCAGTGTGGGTTTCCCCAAACTGAGGAGCCTGAAAAAAGGATTGGGGAGCAGTAGGCTGCAGTCCATGGGGTCGCTGAGTCAGACATGACTGAGCGACTTCACTTTCACTTTTCACCTTCATGCACTGGAGAAGGAAATGGCAAGCCCACTCCAGTGTTCTTGCCTGGAGAATCCCAGGGATGGGGGAGCCTGGTAGGATGCCATCTATGGGATCGCACAGAGACAGACACGACTGAAGCAGCAGCCGCAGCAGAGATCCAAGGGAAAGGAGTGAGGGAGACGGACAAGCAGGAAGAGTCATAGTGAGCTGGTGCTACATGGGCAACTGGGCTCAATTCTGATGAGGACCTGTCAGAATTATCCCTCTGCAGGGGGAGTCTGGTGGTTTTATTGACTGACTTGCAATGCCATCAGTTGAGGGTTTGCCCTTGCAGGTGTTAATATCTTGAGACTGCTCTTAACAACTGGGATGTGGAGGAAGAAAGCCCTAGGGCAGACAAGCAGAGACTCGGAGGGTGCTTGAGTTGGTTCCTTGGACCATGCATGGGGACCAGCAGTCTCAGCTGCAGCTGAAGTCACTGTGTAGGACACAGACAGTGCCCCTGTCTGTCCTGTGGGCAGGGAGTGGGAGGAGGAGAAGAAATACCACTTAGTCAACAACGGTGACCAGCCTGTGAGTTTCACTGGCATGGCAGGCACCCATCTCAGGTGGGTGGGAAATCTCAAATTCTTCGTGCATGTGTAGGGAAAGAGCAAGTCAGCCAAGATGGTGTGGTCATGCTCTCTCGCCTCGCTCCTGCCCCACATTTTGTAAATAGTGACTGTGTAACAGCTGAGATCACTTCTAGCACTGTGCAGGCACGCCATGAGGTCCTCACTTGGTCACGGGTTACTTTGCGCAGTACGCCTGTATGGGCTTCAGCATGAAAGCCCTGGCCGCCGCTGCTGCTATACTGGAGTGACATCATGGCTATGTTATATGTGGTTATGTTTTGGCTATGTTACGGTTATGTTATGGCTGTTGCTATGGCTGCTGCATCAGCCGGGAGAGAGGCTATGTTACAGCTGCCACACCAGCCAGGAGAGAATAAACGTGTCTGTAGTTCCTACGGCTCCCCAAGTCTTCTTCCAGCCTCTTCGCCCGCGCCTTGCCTACCCTGCGTTCAGCAAGCAGTGTGGACAGCGTGAACAGCGAGACCGCTGGCGCTGTGAGCAAGACCAGTGATACTGTGTGCATGCTCATTCCCGTCCGACTCTGTGACCCCAGGGCCAGGCTCCTCTGCCCGTGGGATTTTCCAGGCAAGCATACTGGAGTGGGTTGCCATTTCCTACTTCCCGACCCAAGGATCATACCCGAGTTTCTTGTGTCTTCTGCACCGACAGGCCGGTTCTTTACCACTATCCATGCCCATAAATTAACCTAAGTTTGATTCTGTGCTCCCATCAGATTGTACTGATGGAAAATTTTATCTCATGTTGGGACTTTCCTTCCCATGTGCCAACCTCCTTCCCAGCTGCATGGTTGGTTCTGGGTTTCTGTGAGTCATTGGATGCTCCCCGGGCAGCAAGCTTTGTGCTGGTGCTGGTATCTGTGGAGGATGGTTCTCAATGTTTAGGTGGTATATAGGGTGGTTTTGTTTCTGGTGATGACTTTTCTGATTACCTAGTCAGGTAGAGCTAGTTTTCTTTTTCATGTTTGCAAGCTGCTTTATTTTGCACACTTTGGAGGTCTCCTGTGAGTCCCTGTACATGGAAAATGCTTCTCTGTAAAAAGATGCACTAGTTTTTGTGTAACTAGTTTCATTACTGCCCTATTTTCCCCATCCCTGTGACCATCTCCAAGTGACTTTGTGGCCTCTGTATGTGAATAACGTCACAACACTGGCACCTGGATGCTGGCCGTCTAGACACTTCCAATGATAGTTTCTTCATGAACTAGCCTATGGGTCTGCTTATTTTTTGACTGCTTAGGAAAGACCTTCTAAAATTTGATTTGTTTTAATTTAACTAATTAAAAGGCTGCTGCTGCTGCTAAGTCGCTTCAGTCGTGTCTGGCTCTGTGCGACCCCATAGACGGCAGCCCACCAGGCTCCTCCATCCCTGGGATTCTCCAGGCAAGAACACTGGAGTGGGTTGCCATTTCCTTCTTCAATGCATGAAAGTGAAAAGTGAAATTCGTGAAGTCGCTCAGTCGTATCCAACTCTTAGCAACCCCATGGACTGCAGCCCACTAGGCTCCTCCGTCCATGGGATTTTCCAGGCAAGAGTACTGGAGTGGGGTGCCATTGCCTTCTCCAAATTAAAAGGCTATCATTCAATAAACTTGAAAATTTTGATGTATAATTCTATGTAAGTTTTAACACATACATAAATTTGTGGGACCACCACCAGCACAGATCAGGATACAGAACTTCCCATCACCCCCAAAAGCTCCATGTTGCTGCCCCTTAGTAATCACATCCTCTTCCCACTTGTAACCCCTAGCAACCACTGTTCTCTACCACTATAGTTTTGTTTTTTTGAAAGTAAGGTCTTCATGTTTAAAACATTGGAATAAAATTCAATGTTTAAGGTCATTCTGGTTTTGTATTAACACACATATTTACTGTTGAAGCAAAGAGTCTTTAAAAAAAAAAAAAGAAAAAGAATTTCTTTTTGACTACATAACACATGGCATTTGGGATCTTAGTTCCCAACTGGGGATTGAACCCTGCATTGGAAATGCAGAGTCTTAACCACTGGCCCACCAGAGAAGTCCCTGAAGCAAGGATTAGACAACACTTGCAAAGTCATGTGTGTCAAGGTAGCTTGCTGTGAAGATGCTGCCAGAAAGTCCCAGGGAGGGCGCCAGCATTGCCAATGTCATCAGCCTTAGAGTATTTCAGGGAAAGCAGCTCCACTTTCTCTCTCTTAAGGTTCTTTTTCTTGGTAGTATATAGGACGACTTCTTTTTCTTAACACCACCATAAAGTCTTAACAACCAAAGGGTTCCTTTTTTAATGTTGTAACTGCATTTTGCTGGTGCATCCATCTTCTGGTTGATTTTCCAACAAAACCATGCCCTGCTGATTGGGAAGTATCTTTGCTTTAACATTTTAAATTTTATCCATGAGTTCAGCCTTCAGAGTATTGGCCTTTCCTATTAGGATTTAAAAAAAAAAATCTGCATCTTGGAAGTAGTTCTACCTGAGATAAGTGAATCTGAAAGGAAGGGTCAATTCTGATTAAATGTTGCTAAAATTTGTCTTAATCTGGGTTAAATCTGGGTTATAGGAGAAAAGGGAATAAGGAGCCCAGTGTCATAATTGGGGTTCTTTCCGAAAGACTCGGGGAAACACTGGTAACTATAATTGGGCCATCCTGACTTTGTCACTTCGATTGTTAAAGGAATTGATTGGAGGTGTTCTGAAATAAAGAGGAGAGAACCTCCTTCTGACCTACTGCCCAGATTCTACATCCTGGCTGGTGGCCCCAGGGTGGGCTGGAGGACAAGGGAATAACATTTCTAGGACGCCTGAAGGAATGAGTTGTTGTTTTGTTTTAATGGAAGTAGAGGAGGAGGCACAAGACCCATCTCTGACAGTCTCCTTGGTAATCTTATACTCAGTTCTGTTCTAGACTTTATTCTCAGGTCCAAAGGCTGCTCAAGCTCCAGCCATATGTTTCAACCAGCTGGAAAAAGAAAGGATAAGCCAGGCTCTCTGTCTTTAAGAACTCTGTTCAGAAATTACTCTTACCATTGCACTTATAGTGTCTTCTTACTTTTCTTTGGCCAGGACTAAATTGACTGAAACTGGCGAGGTTGGGAAATGTAGTTTTTGTCCCACACACCCATTCGCCCAGCAAAAATCAGAGGATATTCATGTCAATATCCAGATTGGGACTTCCCTGGTGGTCCAATCGTTAAGAATCTACCTGCCAATGCAGGGTTCGATCCCTGGTCCGGAAAATCCCACAAGGCATGGGTCAACTCAGCCCATGTGCCACAACTACTGAGCTTGCACTCTAGAGCCCACCTGCCACAACTTCTGAGCCCACTTGTCACAACTACTGAAGCCTGCATGCCCCGGAGCCTGTGCTCTGCAAGAGAAGCCACTGCAATAAGCCCACACTCCAGAACTATTAATAGAGAGTAGCTCCCACTCACCACAACTGGAGAAAGTCTGAGCACAGTGAAGAAGACCCAGCACAGCCAAAAATAAATAAACAATAAATAAAATTAAAAGAAAGAAAATATCCAGATTGGAGTGTGAGCAGAAAGAGCTTGACCCCTTGACGTTCACTTCCTCTCCTGCTGTGTAGTCACCCTGCTAGAGGTCATGGAACTACTCCTTTGAAATGTACAGCCAGGAAGCACACTTTCTTTCCTTCTTTGTCCCCATCATGAATGGGATCCCTTGGTATTTTCAAAGATCTTTCTTTAGGACCAGGTGTGAAAAGCAGAAAATAAACAAAGAGAATGCTGGATGCTAAGAAACTTACAACTTATAGGTTTGGATCTTAAGGTAACGGCGTTCCATCCCCAAAAGCCTGGCATGAGTATACAAAAGTTTTGCCTGACTTTGATCCTTTCAGTTGCTGTCAGATCTCTGTGTAGAGGAGATTAGCTTTGCTTTTTCCTGGAACAAGGCACAGGGCCATTTTTAAACTCTGCCATCCCACTGTGCTCAACCATTTAGATCTGACTTTCCCCTGAGCCACAGGCTTTGTCAGTGATCACTTCTAGTGATTAACGGGTAAGACTCTTCCTCTCTATGTGGAGAATGAATTCTTCCCTTCAAGCCCACAGGGCAACAGGACTTTCACCACTCTCTAAATAGTGTATCTTGAGATATTTTCATGTCAGTCCCTATTGATCTAATGCATCCTTTTAAACAGTTGTGTAAATATTCCATTGTGTGGATTACTCCAATTTATTTAAGCAGACTCCTATTGCTGAAGGCTTTAAGAATTGATGTTCCTATCGAATAATTCTTTTTCACTGATTAGTTTTTGAACAGGAGAACAGCCTGAGTTTGGAAGGGGATGTAATGGCAAGAGAGAGACATGGGGGTGGTGGGCGAGGAGACCAACTTCCTCCATTTCATACTATCTTAAAGGGTGACCTTTTAGAGAAGCTTGAATAGAATGGTTCAATAAAATATGGACAAGAAGTGAAATCTTCTAAATCTGCTGGAGGTTGAGACCAGATCCACAGGTGTCCTTGGGATAAGAGAAATGAATAGTGTCATTAACTTGAAAATGTAGGTGGGCTGGCCCACAAACTTTTAAAGCTCACACCTCAAAGCAAAGTTTTCCCCTGGTGGCTCAAACAATAAAGAATCTGCCTGCAATGCCGGAGGCCTGGGTTCGATACTTGGATCAGGAAGATCCCCTGGAGAAGGGAATGGCTACCCACTCCAGTATTCTTGCTTGAAAAATTCCATGGACAGAGGAGCCTAGCAGGCTACAGTCCACAGGGTCTCAAAGAGTCGGACATGATTGAGTGACTAACTTTCACTTTTTTTCTTTTACTCAAAGCAAAAGCTTGGCCTCTTAATAGTCAAACTGGTTGATGCAAAAAGCACTTTGGGTAACTACCCACTTTGGGTAACAACAAAGACGAACACTTCAGAGATCAACAAGGCCTAGAATAAATGTCAGTTCAATTCTTCCACCAAACCTCCCAATCCTAATGTGATTGTTCTGAAATAGCATGAGCCTCAACACTTGTAAAGAAGCATCCTTCCAAATGTTTTTAGGGACTCTGGCCTCCCAAATATATTTGCCTCCTCCCTCCCCCAACTGATGGCCTTCTGCCTGCTGAGAATTCAGCTTTCTTTCTATTCCTTTACTATAAAACCTTGCTCACAAAAAAGATGAAAAAACCTAAAACCTGTTCACATTACAATTTAAATTGCCAATAGCTGTTTAAATGATATCACGTAGGCTTCCTAGGTGGCTCAGTGGTTAAGAATCCACCTGCCAATGCAGGAGATGAAGATCCCTTGGAGAAGGAAATGGCAACCCACTTCAGTATTCTAGCCTGGGAAATCCCATGGACAGAGGAGCCTGGCAGGCTACAGTCCTTGGGGTTGCAGAAGAGTCAGACATGACTGAGTGACTCAACAACAGCAGGGAGGGAAACTAGAAACTTACGTTTGAGTGCTTGTGTGTGTATATGCACACACATATATTATTTATTTATTAATTTTCCTCTTTAAAAAAGATTGAAGTATAGTTGATGTATAACATACATCTCAGGTGTACAACATTGTGATTCACAATGTTTAAAGCTTTTACTCTATTTATAGTTGTTATAAAATTGACTGCATACCCTGTGTTGTACAGTATATCCTTGTGGCTTATGTCTGCGTGCTCAGTTATGTCCAAATCTTTGTGACCCCAAGGACTGACTGTAGGTTGCCAGGCTCCTCTGTCCATGGGATTTTTCCAGGCAAGAATATGGAGTGTGTTACCATTTCCTCCTCCAGGGGATCTTCCCTGTCCAGGGATCAAACCTGTGTCTCCTGCATTGGCAGGCAGATTCTTTACCGCCAGTGCCACCTGAGAAGCCCTATCCTTGTCGCTCATTTTATACCTAATATTAGTAGTCTATACCTCTTAATCCTCTACCCCAATATTCTACCCTCCCACTATGGTAATCACTAGTCTGTCCTCTAAATCTGTGTCTACCTCTTTTTTGTTCTATTCACTAGTTTCTTATGTTTTTTAGATTCTACACATAATAGAATCTATTTATACCTACAGTATTTGTCTTTCTCTAACTTATTTCATTGAACATAATGTCCTGCAAGTTGTGGTGTCCATCCATGATGTTGTGAATGTCAATCCATGTGACTTTCATGACACAGGATGGTCATCACGTGACATTCAATCCATGGGAATGTCAACCACAATGTCCATCCATGTTGATGTCAATGTCAACATTTCATTCTGTTTTAATGGCTGGATAGTATTCCACTATATTACATACCACATCTTCTTAACCCATTCATCTCGTGATGGGCACTTGGGTTGCTTACATTTCTTAGCTACTGTAAATAGTGCTGCTATGGACATTAGGGAACATATATCTTTTCAGTTTAGTGTGTTTTTGTTCTTTTGGATATATACCCAGGAGTAGAGTTGCTGTGTTATATGATAGTTCTATTTTTAGTATTTTTGGAAACCTCTGTACTGTTTTATGCAGTGGCTGAACAAATTTACATTCCCACCAACAGTGTATGAGGGTTCCCTTTTCTCCACATCCTAGTCAACATTTGTTGTGGTTTCTTTTTGATGATAGCCATTTTGACAGGTATCAGATAACATCTCATTGTGATTTTGGACTTACATTTCCTTGATAATTAGCATTATTGAGCATCTTTTCATGTGCTTGTTGGCCATCTGCATTTCCTCTTTGGAAAAATGTCTATTCTGCCATTTTAAAATTGAATTGTTTTTTGTTATTGTTGTTGTTGTTGTTATTGAGTTCTATAAACTGTTGATATATGTTGGATATTTACCCTTTATTGGTCATATCATTTGCAAATATTTTCTCCCATTCAGTAGGTTGTCTTCTCACTTTGTTGATGATTTCCTTTGCTGTGCAAAGGTTCTTAAGTTCCCATTTCTTTATTTTTGTTTTTATTTCTTTTGCTTTAGGAGACAGATCCAAAAGTGTTGCTGTGATTTATGTCAAAGAATATTCTGCCTATGTTTTCTTCTAGGGGTCTTAGATTATGCAGTCTTAAATTTAAATCTTTAATCCATTAAAATTTATTTTTGTACTGTGAAGAAAGCTGAGAGCCGAAGAATTGATGCTTTTGAACTGCGGTGTTGGAGAAGACTCTTGAGAGTCCCTGGACTGCAAGGAGATCCAACCAGTCCATTCTAAAGGAGATCAGTCCTGGGTGTTCTTTGGAAGGAATGATACTAAGGCTGAAACTCCAGTACTTTGGCCACCTCATGAGAAGAGTTGACTCATTGGAAAAGACTTTGATGCTGAGAGGGTTTGGGGGCAGGAGGAGAAGGGGATGACAGAGGATGAGATGGCTGGATGGCATCACTGACTTGATGGACGTGAGTCTGAGTGGACTCCGGGAGTTGGTGATGGACAGGGAGGCCTGGCGTGCTGCTATTCATGGGGTCGCAAAGAGTCGGACATGACTGAGCGACTGAACTGAACTGAACTGAACTGGTGGTGTTAGAGAATGTTCTAATTTAATTCTTTTAAATGTAGCCATCCACTTTTCCCAGAAGACCATCTTTTCTTTATTGTATGTTCTTGCCTCCTTTATCCTAGATTAATTAGCCATAGGTGTGTAGGTTTATTTCTGACCTTCTTATCCTGTTCTGTTGATCTACATGTCTGTTTTTGTACCCATACCATACTTTTTTGATTATTGTAGCTTAGTAGTACAGTCTGAAGTTCAGGGAGTGTGATTCCTCTTCTTTCTCAAGATAGCTTTGGTTATTTGATGTCTTTTGTGTTTCCATAAATATTTAAAAATTACTTGTTCTAATTCTGTGAAAAATGCCTTTAGTATTTTGATAGAAATTGCACTGAGTCTGCAGATTGCTTTGGGAAATATGGTTATTTTCACAATATTGATTCTTCCAATCCAAGAACACAGTAAGTCTTTTGATCTGCTTGTATCAACTTTAATTTCTTTCATCAGTGGCTTATCATTTTCCTAATACAAGTCTTTTACCTCCTTAGGTAGATTTATTCCTAGGTATCTCATTGTTTTTGATATGATGGTAAATGGTTTTATTTCCTTAATTTCTCTTTATGATAGTTCATTGTTAGTGTATAGAAATGCTACAGATTTCTGTATATTGATTTTGTGTCCTGCAACTTTACCAAATTCACTGATGAGCTCTAGTAGTTTTCTGCTGGTGTCTTTAGGATTTTCTGCCCTAAAGTCATGCCATCTACAATCAGTGAGTTTTAATTTTTCCTTTCCAATTTGGATTCTTTTTGCTTCTTTTTCTTCCCTGATTACTTGGTTAGGACTTCCAAAACTATATTGAATAAAAGTGGCAAAAGTGGGCATCCTTGACTTGTTCTTGCTCTTAAAGGAAATGCTTTCAGCTTTTCACTGTTGAGTATGATGTTGGCTGTGATTTTGTCATATGTAGCCTTTATTACATTGAAGTATGTCACCTGACCTGCCTCTTGAGAAATCTGTATGCAGGTCAGGAAGCAACAGTTAGAACTGGAGATGGAACAACAGACTGGTTCCAAGTGGGAAAAGGAGTACGTCAAGGCTGTATATTGTCACCCTGCTTATTTAACTTCTATGCAGAGTACATCATGAGAAACACTGGGCTGGAAGAAGCACAAGCTGGAATCAAGATTGCTGGGAGAAATATCAATAACCTCAGATATGCAAGGTGACACCACCCTTATGGCAGAAAGTGAAGAGGAACTCAAAAGCCTCTTGATGAAAGTGGAAAAGGAGAGTGAAAAGGTTGGCTTAAAGCTCAACATTCAGAAAATGAAGATCATGGCATCTGGTCCCATCATTTCATGGGAAATAGATGGGGAAACAGTGGAAACAGTGTCAGACTTTATATTTTTGGGCTCCAAAATCACTGCAGATGGTGACTGCAGCCATGAAATTAAAAGACGCTTTACTCCTTGGAAGAAAAGTTATGACCAACCTAGGTAGCATATTGAAAAGCAGAGGCATTACTTTGCCAACAAAGGTCCATCTAGTCAAGGCTATGGTTTTTCCACTGGTCATGTATGGATGTGAGAGTTGAACTGTGAAGAAAGCTGAGTGCTGAAGAATTGATGCTTTTGAACTGTGATGTTGGAGAAGACTCTTGAGAGCCCCTTGGACTGCAAGGAGATCCAACCATTCCATTCTAAAAGAGATTGGTCCTGGGTGTTCTTTGGAAGGAATGATGCTAAAGCTGAAACTCCAGTACTTTGGCCACCTCATGCAAAGAGTTGACTCATTGGAAAAAACTCTGATGCTGGGAGGGATTGGGGGCAGGAGAAGAAGGGGATGACAGAGGATGAGATGGCTGGATGGCATCACTGACTCAACGGACATGAATCTGAGTGAACTCCGGGAGTTGGTGATGGACAGGGAGGCCTGGCGTGCTGCGATTCATGGGGTCGCAAAGAGTCGGACATGACTGAGCTACTGAACTGAAATGAACTGATGTTCCCTGTACGGTCATTTAATGGAGTGTTGTTTTTTTTTTTTTTCTTTTGGTTATAAATGGATGTTGATTTCATACAAACATATTTTAATTAAAATTTTTAGTGTAGAAGTTTCAAATACGAAAGTAGAGAGAAAAGTGTAATAAACCCACACCTGCCTATCTTCTAAACATTTATTTGCCATCTGCCATTTTTGTTTCCATCTGTCATCTGTCTCCCCTCAGCATACTTTTTTTTTTTCTGGGTTACTTTACATTATTTCAACTTTTAAAATTTCATATTCAAATATAGAAAAGGAAGTTATGTTTAATGGGATAAAACCTCATGGGAAGTTTCATAGGGCTACCTGGGTTGAGAAGGAACTGGGTGCAGGGTCAGGATTCAGCAAAAACAAGTTCCTGGGTTGTGTAGGATGCCTGCCACCAATGCATGTACCCGCCATGTAATTCCATCTTGCTGTCCCCGCTTCCAGACCAAGAAATGAAAGCCTTACTATAATATTGGAGGCATTTACAGCCAGTGGGAGAGAATGTTCTGGAGGGAAGAGGGCTTTCATGTCCCAGCCACCCGCAGCTGCCTATTTCTCCATCTTCCTCCGTGGATCACTTTGCAGTGCCTTGATGTCATTTGAGCAGAGTGGGGTGTGAATGCCAGGCAGAGCACAGGCCTTGCTGCCAGCAAGTGAACGTGGAGGGAACAAAGCCAGGCAAGGCTTCAGGTGGCAGCCGGCCTGAGGCCGAGGGGATGAGCAAGTGGAAGGACTTGCCATTTGGAAGGACTGTGGGCTTCAGGCCTCCTGCTGGAGCATCAACAGCTGTCAGTGTTATCCAAACTCCACTCTCCACTCAAAATGAAGATGTCATGGAGACAGAAGGGAATGCCAGTCATGCCCTTTGATTTGCTTGTTTTTCCCAGAAGCAGCAGTTTTGTCTCCAGAACCCTTTTCTGGCAATCCAGTCTGTCCCAAGGACAGCTGTATTCGCATGCGCTGCAAGCCCAAGAGGTAGCTCTGTGTGTGACTGGCATGTGCGATGTCAGGGTGGGGCAAAGGGGCAGGAGGCTGAAGGCATGTGGGACTGGGTGTATCCATGCACCCTCTGCCATGCACCTTCCTGTGTGATTGTTGTTGTTCAGTCGCTCAGTTATGTCTGACTGTTTGCAACCCCATGGACTGCAGCACTCTGGACTTCCCTGTCCGTCACCATATCTTGGAGCTTGCTCGAACTCATATCCATTGAGTGGGTGATGCCATCCAACCATCCCATCCTCTGTTGTCCCCTTCTCCTCCTTTTCCAGCACTGGGGTCTTTCCCTGTGTGACAGGCTCTAGAAATGCTGGCAGCATCAATCAGCTGGCTATTTGAGGATCAGGTGTTCTTGGGGTGGGTTTTCTGGTGCTGGTTAGATCGAAGGGAGTGCTGGCTCGTATTTTCAGTGTTGACCCTGACATGACAGCAGGGGGCCAGAGGAGCCTGTTCATTTCTGCCGCCTCCTCAGCAGGGCTCCCAGGCTGCGCACATCAGCTCTGGGCTCAGGTGGGTTCTGCTACTGCTCATGTGCCACATGCAGAATGTTGAGGGCTTTTAGGAGAGAATCTAGTTGTTCATGGTGAATTCGGCAATTGGCCACATGGCTTTGCTCAAGTCTGGTGAACATTTTTAGTGCAAGGGAGCCATGAAGACTATTCACTAAAGCTTGAACTAAGCAGAATCCATAGGTTCTCTAGTTTAGCATTTTCTAAAGTGTGTCCTGCTGAGCAGTAGCTTAAAATTAGGAAGGGGACAGGGGATGTTCAGGTGGGTTAAGGTCAAGAGTGGGTAGAAAATTCCATGATGAAGAGAGTTGGGAAATGGAAGGTTGAACAGGTCTGCCTGTAGATTTCTCATGGCATTTGTTACACTATTTACACTATCGTGTGTTGTGACTTTCTAAGAGGGGACTGTGATGAGCTGTGTTCCTACTTTTTGTTTGGCTACAGGCCCCCTGCTGCAAGTGTTTTCTCAAACGCATTTTAGGAAATGAAGTCTTTCTTGAATGAAGATTCATTCTGCTGACTTTTTAAGTCATCGATACCAAAATACCCAATGTCTAACTATCTCTCAGAAAGAAAAGAAAGAAAGAAAGAGAAATCGCTCAGTCGTGCCCGACTCTTTGCAACCCCGTGGATTGTAGCCTACCAGGCTCCTCTGTCCATGGGATTCTTCAGGCAAGAATACTGGAGTGGGTTGCCATTTCCTTCTTCAGGGGATCTTCCCAACCCAGGGATCAAATCTGGGTCTCCTGCATTGCAAGCAGATACTTTACCCTCTGAGCCATCAGGGAAGCCCCAAATATTTCTCAAGTATCTTTTTATCCCCAAGTATTTTTTTAATCTGGATTTTTCTTCACTTTTTTGGTCTTGTACTAAAGAGAAATAATTTGACATTAATATTGTTAAAAGCTCTTCCTAAATGATTTTTGAAACTTTGATTGACTTTGCATTTCCTTTCTAGTTTATATATATATAAACCTTTGTATCTGTGTAAACTCCTTTTGGAAGCTTGGAAATATTCTTACTTTTCCAACAGCTCTGAGAGACAGTACCCCCATTTTATAGGTGGAGACACTGAAGCTCAGAGAGGTTTAGTTGTTGGCTCAAAGTCTCATATGGAGTAGGAAATGGTAACCCACTCCCATATTCTTGCCTGGGTTATTCCATAGACAGCGGATCCTGGTGGGCTACAGTCCATGGGGTTCGCAAAGATTCAGACATGACTGAGTGGCTGAACACAAAGTCTCATAACTGATAAAGATGTAGATTTCAGTTTGTCTGACTCTGAAGCCCATGTTCTTTTCTTTCAGGTAAAGGAAGGGCAGGTTTTTCTTGTTTGGTGTCTGCTTACCCACAAATACTTTCCCCGAGGGTGTGGACTTTATTTTGTTCACTCCAAAATCCCAGAGCCTTGCACATAGTAGGTGCTCTTTAAATATTTATTAAAGGAAGGAAATCACTATCTTCTCACCTGGGTAATAAATATGCAATGAAAATGTCTCTTCTGGGTCCCTAAGGAGGTTAGTTTGAGAAAGTGCAGCTAAAATCAGAGTCTTGGTGAGGCCAAGTCAAATAATGAGGCTAGGGTTGTTCTGGGGACAGAGAAAAAGAATTTAGCCCTGTTGGAGTGTCCCAGGGTTGCCTCTGAATCCTGACTTCTTTTAAGCTTAAAAGAAAAAAAGCAATATTAACCACACATGCCCAGAGGAAATAACAATGAAAATAGAAGGGTCTGACATGAAAAGGAAGTCTTCCCCTACGCCTCCATGGCTGGTCCTGCTTTTCACTTGACATGTGGTCATGATGGTTGTTTTTGTCCATAACTCAAATAATATGCTTGCATTTCTATTTCTTGACTCATCACTTTGAAGCAGTAGCTATTAACTCCCTACTATGCACTCCTGCCTGGAAAATTCCATGGATGGAGGAGCCTGGTGGGCTGCAGTCCATGGGGTCGCTAAGAGTCGGACATGACTGAGCGACTTCACTTTCACTTTTCACTTTCATGCATTGGAGAAGGAAATGGCAACCCACTCCAGTGTTCTTGCCTGGAGAATCCCAGGGACGGGGGAGCCTAGTGGGCTGCCATCTACGGGGTCGCACAGAATCGGACACGACTGAAGCGACTTAGCAGCAGCAGCATGATAAATGAGGCAGGTATCTTCTCCTGGCTTCTTTCTGCCAATTTTTGTTACATTTTTATTGTACTTATTTTCTCTCTGGTTTAGACTGAGGTGCTTAAACCCTCATTCCTTGATTCATTACCTTAGTATCTCTTGTTTCTCCACCTTGTAACATGAGACCATTACTCCACATTGCCTCCTTCCTCTTCCTTCCCATCTCAGTAAGTGCTAACTTCAGGTTATCAAAGTTTAGAACATTTATACTTCATACTGCAACTATATAGTTAGTCTTCATGTTTTGTTTATATACCTGTTGATGCTGAAAATTGAAAATCAGCACACAGCTTTAACCGGTATTGTGATTTGTAAATATTATTCACTGTGGAATCAGTAGAGTAATAGGATCTATGTTGTTGTTGTTCAGTCGTGTCTGACTCTTTGCGACCCTGTGGACTGCAGCACGCCAGGCCTCCTTGTCCCTTATCATCTCCTGGAGTGTGCCCAAGTTCATGTCCATCGAGTCAGTGATGCCATCCAGCCATGTCATCCTCTGTTGTCCCCTTCTCCTCCTGTCCCCAATCCCTCCCAGCATCAGAGTCTTTTCCGATGAGTCAACTCTTCGCATGAGGTGGCCAAAGTATTGGAGTCTCAGCTTTAGCATCAGCCCTTCCAATGTATAGTCAGGGTTGATTTCCTTTAGGATTGATTGGTTTGATCTCCTTGCAGTCCAAGGGACTCTCAAGAGTCTTCTCCAGCACCACAGTTTGAAAGCATCGATTCTTTGACACTCTGCCTTTTTTATGGTCCAGCTCTCACATCTGTACATGACTACTGGAAAGACCATAGCCTTAACCATACAGACCTTTGCTGGGAAAGTGATGTCTTTGCTTTTTAATACACTGTCTAGGTTTGTCATAACTTTTCTGCCAAGAAGCAAACGTCTTCTAATTCCATGGCTGCAGTTACCATCTGCAGAGATTTTAGAGCCCAAGAAGAGGAAATTTGTCACTGCTATGACTTTTTCCCCTTCTATTTGCCATGAAGTGATGATCTTAGTTTTTTTCATACTGAGTTTTAAGCCAGCTTTTCCACTCTCCTCTTCCATCCTCATTAAGAAGCTATCTAGTTCCTCTTCCCTTTCTGCCATTAAAGTGATATCATCTGCATCTCTGAAGTTGTTGATATTTCTCCCAGCAATCTTGATTCCAGCTTGTAACTCATCCAACCTGGCATTTTGCATGTTGTGCTCTGCATATAAGTTAAATAAAGAGGGTAACAATTAACAGCCTTGTCATACTCCTTTCTCAATTTTGAACCAGTTAGTTGTTCCGTAGAAGGTTCTAACTATTTCTTCTTGACCTGCATACAGGTTCTATAGTGGAAATGTAATCCTAGTCATCAAATCTGGCCTGCTCAAAGGAGGCTGTTCCAAGCATCAAGGTCAAGTGGATTACTGCTGTACTCTATCAGTTCTTCAAAAAAAAAAAAAAAAAAACCTGCCAGGAGCCAGTGTGAGGAACTCCGCCCATGGCAAAGGTCATGAGGAAGGAGGCTTTGGCATACGCAAAGGAGGGATTGAGCCTCAGGAAACCCCTTGTTCCCGAGCATCTACCCCCCAAACCAGAGTCTACCTACTTTACTGTTTCATGCTCTCACCTACACCTCTGACTTTATGGTGGGCTGTTCCCCACCGGTTCTCTCGGAGAAGGAGTAAACTTGCAGCTCCAGTCAATAAAAATTCCTGGGCATGACAAGCGTGTCTTAGGTCAAACCTCTCTGCTGACAGACTAGCTTGTGTGACAGGATTATCCACACTCCTGCCACTATGCACATGATTGTTTACTACCTCTCAACCATAAACAGCAGAGAGAGTTTGGAGTATTTTGAAAATCTTAATTAGCATAGAGCTTTTCTCATTGTTGAGTCAATGATTGTTGGCAGACCTCCATATCCTTAGGCACCTGGGAATATATTAATGTATTTGGAATATAGAAAAGGAAATATAGTAGTTTTTGACATTAGCAATACTAGACTTTTTGAGTTAATGAATTTTCTCTTTTGTTACAGATCACTGTACTTTGTTATAAATCACTGTGTCCTTGCTATGTAACAATGTAACTTTATCACTATCTTAAGACTAAATAGTTCTTAAAGGGAACATTGGTGAAGGGTTTTCATTTGTTGGGCTGATGTTTGCTGCTAAATCTCCATATTCCCTGCCCTTATAATGAATATAACTAGCATATAGGAGAAATAAGTATTAACCTTTAAGATTAATCATGTTAACCTTAGGTTAAATAAATTCCTTTCTTAGTTGTAACCCACTACACCCTCACCCTATAGGAATGCAACTTTATCTGGTACCTTCAGAGGGTGGCGCCTGGTTTAAGAAAAAACACCCTTGGAAAAAATAAGTTTTCTGGTTAACTGACCATTATCAGAAAGAAAGGATCATAAAATGTCAGCAGGCTTCATGGCCAGAAGATGATGTAAAACCCCTAAGACTTTTTTTTATGCATTTATGTGAAGCACTGATTTTGATAAAGGTCAGGACTGCTGACCCTCGCGTGACTTTAAAATTTCCATTTGTCTCTATGTGTAACAAAGGGTATATAAGCAAACCTAAAAATAAAGAAATCGGATCAGTTTCTGGAAAGATTGATTCCCCTGTGTCGTTTCTTTCTTGCTGCCCGTTTTTCTGGCTGAATTCCCATCTGGAGCGTGGGTGCTCTCCAAGTCTACTAACTTGTCCTGGCTTCTAAGATCCGTGAGAGAGGGAGCCCAAGGCGGGGCACCCTCTGATATTCAAACGGGCACCAGTGGCCCAATGTAGATGGTGCAAACTCCTTGTCTTGGAGTTTTATTGGTATCCCACATATACCAAGTTATTCAGCCTCTTTTTCTCCACTAATTTTCCTACTATGCTATTTCTTTCTAATCTCCCTCTATATCTTTAGTTAAGCAATTAATTCCTAGGATGCTGACTCCGTCCCCACTTTGAATTACCCTCAATCCACCGGGGCTGGACCCCGGCAACAACCCACTGATTTTTGTATGCTCCATTTCATATCTGGAGCATACACTGACTCTCATCTTGGAATTACTAGTTGCAATTCTCCCTTTTCTTATTGATTGAAGTAACAAAAGCCTTCTTCACATATTACTAAGAATGTCCAGCTTCTTAATCATTCTACTCTATAAGTATGAAATGGCCAATTTCAAATAGATTTCTTTCTAACTGGGTCCTGAGCTTTTTTCAGTGCATTCCCGACTTAGCTTCACTGTTTACTGGATCTCATACAGTCTCTCAGATTTGAGATGGGCAAATGGATAATGTCCAGATGATATGAAAAAATAAAATCTGCAGCAACCAACCCAGGACACCAACCCATTATTCACAGTAACTCATCCAGGAAGCCAGCATGTTATCTATAAGTCAGACTGGCAGGAGAGTTGACCACTATTGTAGCAAACCAGCCCATGAAGCCAAATAATAACCTCTGAAACAATAGGACAAATAGGGGCAGGACTGGATTAATATCTGAAAGTTTCCCTCATTTTTGTTCCTGATCCCAACTTAGGACCAACCAGGGACAGCCAGTGTCCACCTGTAACCAATCACACAGTTAAGTTAGCCCACCCATGACTCCCCCACACCCACAGCCTCCAGTCAGCGCACATCTGAAGCCTTTACTTTTTCCAATATAGAGCTTTCTTGTTCTTCTGCCCCACTTGAGTTTCTGCCAGACACAAGTGATGGGGTTGACTCCCTTGCAAGCTCTGAATAAATAACCTGTGCTTGTCCTTATTTGGTCAGTGTTTATTTATTTCCACAGGTTCATTTTTGCTTGTTTGCTTCTCTGGAGTATATCCTCAAGTAATTTTTCTCAAGTAAGATGTCTGGGTCTTAGCAGGTGTGAAATATCTTTATTCTGTCCTCTCCCTTGGCTGACTTCTGGGTTCAGAATCACTTTACTCAACATTTTAGAGGAATTGCCCCACTGTCTTCTGTTATCTAGAGTTGCGACTGAGAGGATTATCAATCCTTTGTAGATAAAATGTTTCTCCTAGTGGCTTTAGAATCTTCCCTTAATCCACGTTCTGAAAGTACAGGAGGCGAGATCTAGGAATTATCTTTTTAGAATCATTGTGCTCAGGACTTGGTGGGCCTTTTAGCAATACAGACCTCAGAAGTATTTATTTGACTCTTTTCTCCATTTCTTCTTTTTTGGTTCTCTCTCCTTGGACTTCTGTGAGATGGATATTGGCTCTGATTAATCTTTTATATCTTTTAATTTTTCTCTCATGTTATAGCTGTTTATATTTTTGTTTTCCACACTGGAATACTTTCTTAAACTTCTGTTTCAACAATTATATTTTCAGAGTATATTCTTTACGAATACAGTTTCTTCTCAAATCTCTTTGGGGTTACTAAGTTGAGTTCTTTGAGTTCTGCACACTTCCTTAGCAGGCTTCCCCAGTGGCTCAGTGGTAGAGAATCCACTTGCCAGTGCAGGAGATGTAGGTTCGATCCCTGGTTTGGAAAGAGCCCCTGGAGAAGAAAATGGCAAACCACTCCAGTATTCTTGCTTGGGAAATCCCGTGGACAGAGGGGCTTGGCGGGCTACAGTCTGTAGGGTCGCAAAAGAGCTGGACTCATAGCAACTCAACAAGAACATCCTCAACATGTCCTTGAGTCTATGTCTTTGAGCTGTTTCTTTTTTTCCTGTTCTCTTTGAGGGTCTGCTGACTCTTGACTGTCTGTGCACATTTATGGGGGGAGGACCAGACTCCGCTTATAGGGAGTTTGTATGTAGGTTTCCTGGCTATTGCCCTTCACCTGAAGGAGAGGGCTGAGTGTTGCACCAATTTTACACACAGGCTTCATTTTAGGTGAAGTTGGTTGGATGGCATCACCGACTCAATGGATAGGAGTTTGAGTAACCTCCAGGAGTTGGTGATGGACAGGGAAGCCTGGCGTGTTGCAGCCCATGGGGTTGCAAAGAGTTGGACACAACTGAGTGACTGAACTGAACCAAACTTCATTTTAAGTGTGTGAGTGGGGAGCTGTAGGGAAGACTGGGATGACCCTACTTTGGGATGCCAATTCTACTGTGAAATGCTACCCATTTCCAGAAACAACTTCCAATTTCTTCTGATTTTTCAGATTCAGCCTGGGGGCAAAATGCTGGGGAGCCCAACCCTTGAGGAGCCCACTTCAGTCTGTCCTTCCTGGCAGCTCCTCCTTCACCGTGGGGCTCTAGCTGCTAATTTTTGGGTGGGGATGGTGAGGCAGAGTCTCTGCCACCCTCTTGTCACTGCTGTTTGTGTCAATATGATTGAATTCACCTTGTGACCTCTTTGGTCCTTTCCTACCCTATCTTCTGCTTTGAGTATTTTGATGACTTGATTCCCTTTGTACTTTTTAAACTGTTATTTTGGCTGACTTTCGAAGTGTTCTGTTTTTTTTTTTTTTTTCTACTGCCTTTTAATGGACTCAAGTGCTTTTCTGTTAGATTTAGGACTGTAGTTAGAACAAAGTTTCTGTGACCAAAGGCAAATCAATATAATCTTACACTCTATGCTATCATCCCAAAGCACACTCGAAGCCACAGACTGACAACTTGGGATGAAGAGGCGGTGACAAAAGGGGTGGGAGTGCTCTTCCTCCTTACCTTTTACCCGGGGTAGATGCGGACCCCATGGGAGCACACCTGTGGCCCAGGAAGGTTTAACACATGCTGTCACCTCCTCACTGCTCTGAGGATGGTTAGAGAATACTGTGCAGAACTGCAGCCTTTTTTGGAAGAGGCACGTAGAGTCTATTTCACCCTCTCCTAGATTCTTCCCCTCTGGCAGAAGTCAGAGTTATGGTAGCCTAACTTGGGAATAGCAAAATAGATATGTTTCCCAGAACAATTCACAAATGTATTCATCAACAACTTTGCAGAGTGGGGAGAAAAAGATCTGAAAAATAAAAATTTGGTTCAGTCATTTCATGAGCTGCTTAGAACAAGAAGACCTTGATATTACTTCTTGTATGTTGTGCACACATTATGGGGAGAGAGTAGGAGTTGTTGCTGGGGTCCAATCTAGAGACTGGCTGTCTGGCCCCTGCCTGGGACATTGCTTAGATTCCACCCTGGTGGAAGCTGAGGGACAGCGATCCTAAGATGTCAGCAGCTCATCCTGCAGAAGCCAGCAGTCCTCTTACTGCAGCAGAGCCTTGGTTCTGCCTGGTACCCCATCTTCTTGTAGTACCCAGGGTCACATGGCCAGCAAGAGGCAGAGCTGGGGGGACTTCCCTGGTGGTCCAATGGCTAACACTCTGGACTCCCAATGCAGAAGCCCCAGGTTTGATCCCTGGTTGGTGAAATAGATTCCATATGCCATAACTAAGAATTCGCATGTTGTAACTAAAGAAGACTCTTGAGAGTCCCTTGGACTGCAAGGAGATCCAACCAGTCCATTCTAAAGGAGATCAGTTCTGGGTGTTCTTCGGAAAGACTGATGCTAAAGCTGAAACTCCAATACTCTGGCCAGCTCATGTGAAGAGTTGACTCATTGGAAAAGACTCTGAGGTTGGGAGGGATTGGGAGCAGGAGGAGAAGGGGATGACAGAGGATGAGATGGCTGGATGGTATCACTGACTTGATGGACATGAGTTTGGGTAAACTCCGGGAGTTGGTGATGGAGAGGGAGGCCTGGCATGCTGTGATTCATGGGGTTGCAAAGAGTCAGACACCACTGAGTGACTGAACTGAACTGAACTAAAGATCTCGCATGTTGTAACTAGGACCTAGCACAGGGGTTAGTTACATAATAAATACATGTATTATTTACTTAATAAACAGAAAAAGTAAATATTAAGAAAAAGGCACAGCTGGGATTCAAACCCAGGCCTGTTGGATGTCACAGCCTGTGTTCTTTCTTCCACAATGTTGCATTGCACTGTTTCTCTGAAGAAGTTAGCATTAAAGGTCAAGCATGACATATGACTCAGCCATGCACATGAGTGGTGAGATGCTGTGAAGCACAGTTGTGGTTCAGGGAAGGGGTGATGGGAGGGCTGACTGCAGTGTGGGGCAGGTAGGGACCAGTCTGTGCATCCACAGTCCTTCTGGCCTCTGTGAGGCCCAGGGCCCAGCCTCGCATTGCTGCTTGGTCAGTAGTTGTGGCTAAATGAATAATGTGGAACAGCCTGAGAGGTTCTGTAGAGAAGGTAGGGTTCGAACTCTGTAGAAGCCTTGGGTCTAGGAAGGTAGAGAAGGCAGAAAGAGATTTCCAGGGCTTGAGAGACAGGATGGGGCATGTTGTGCAGGTGGGGGAAAGGGGGAGGGCTGGAAAGGTTGGCAGGTCAACTTGAAGAAGCAGCAAAGGCCAGATGGTACCAGGCCCTGAACATCAGAGAGACTGGAGGGAAAAGGACGGAGAAATCGATGAATGGGAATGCTGTGCTGTCTTTATTTTTTTAATTTATTTTTTATTTTACTTTACAATTCTGTATTGGTTTTGCCATACATTGACATGAATCCACCATGGGTGTAAACATGAGCTAGGATGAAGATGCTTTGATTTCTCAGATTTCTAGAAGATGAAGAGAATTATCTCAACTAATGAATTAGTAATAACAGTTATTTTATGGAGGCCTCACCATGAGCCATAGATTTTACAAAATGCTTTACATCCATCAGCTGAGCTAATTTTTGCCTCCTTTGTGAGGTATGTGCCATCTCTATTTCTAGAGAGGAGGAAATAGAGGCTCTGAGAAACTCGGAAAGCTTAAGAAACTTGTCCGAGGACACAGCCCGCCAGGGCACAGCAGAGGCTTGAAGTGAGGAGTGTCTGCCTCTGAGGTTCTTAATGACTAGGTTTTACTGCCTCCTGGAACAGGTGCACTTGGTTCCAGCTGCAACAGTGGGGGTCCCTGGGGAAGCTGGGGGCCGGTCCGCTGCTGTGTCATCCAACAGGCAGGATCGGGCAGGCTGGGAGGAAGGGTGGGCTAGCTTTGCCCGGGGCCAAGCTGGCACAGCTGGGCTCCGCTATGCAGGATGAGGAGCCAGTGCCCTCAAGGTCAATTCCAGCCACATCGCTCTACAGCTCTATTGCTCAAAGACTTGAAGCCAGCCTCAAATGAATGAATAAATGAACAAAAATATTTGCTCTTCCCTCTGAGGCTCGGGCACGACTGAGCGACTTCACTTTCACTTTTCACTTTCATGCATTGGAGAAGGAAATGGCAACCCACTCCAGTGTTCTTGCCTGCAGAATCCCAGGGTCGGGGGAGCCTGGTGGGCTGCTGTCTATGGGGTCGCAGAGAGTCGGACATGACTGAAGTGACTTAGCAGCAGCAGCAGCAGCTGAAGCTTGGCTGGGAATCTCTCCCAAACTTCTCACATGCAAAATGTAGTTCCAGAGAGCAGATTAACATTTCAAACTGGTTCATGCAATTAGACCAGAACACCTGGTTTTGCAGTAAGTCTGATTTTCTGTGTGTGCAGAGGGGTTCTTGAAATTCCCGTGCTGGGTGGGTTACCCTGGTGACCGGGCACCAGCTGTTCTGTTGGCATGTTGTGTGACAATTGATGGCCGGTCCCCGCTGGCATTTGGCAGAGGCCCTGGCAGAAGAGGTAGCAGGTTAATGCTGGCACCTTCCTTTCTTCCTCTCCTGTGGGGCCCAGGCTCCTCTTTAGTGATAAGTGGCGCAGGCTGTGGGGAAGAGCGTCAGGAGCTGCAGACCGTGGAAGCCAGCAAGCACTCTCCTCACCTCAGCATCTGGGCTGATTCATCAAAGCTGAAGGCGTGGGCAGGGAAGGGTGGCATTGGGAGTCGTGTGTCATCCTCGAATCCAGACCCACTCTGTGCAGCCCTGCCTGAGGTAGACATCTTCACCTGGGGGTTTTATCCCAACTTTACTGATGGATAGAACAAGTTTTAGAACTTCATTCATCAGCATCAATAAACTCCAAATCCTCCCCAAATAGAACAAAACAAAAATCTGGAGTCTGGAAAGAAAGAGGAGCTATTTATTATTTTTTTTCCCAACTGCCTAATGGTAGCTCTCTTGCCCATTGTTGGCGGAGTGCAGGGCCCTGCCTCTCCCCTCAGAACCCATCCCTGGAGCTTTTCCCTCATTAGCCCTGACCACAGGGCATCAGCATGTGGCTCAGGCTGGCCAGGCAGACGCTCTGACCCAAGATACCTTTGTATCTGATGCCAAAGCCTCAAGGATGACAGTCAAGGTGAAAGAAGGGGTCAACTACAAACTGGCACTTGCCATGGGCACTTGCCGTCGACCTCTACAAGGCTTAAATCATGTGCTGCGGCAGCCACTGACCTTCAACACCTGCTGCAGGGTGTTCAGAGTGGATAACAGGAATGAGGTGCTCTGTGCTCCCCAAAACTGGCAGAACAGGTCTTCAGAGAGTTAAGATATTTTAAGGAGCTGATTTTATGAGCCCAACTCTTTCATCTCCTCATATTTAGAAAAGCACTAAATTCCTTCATGAGGATGTGTGCTCCTTGTGACTAGCAGAAACTTTCTGCAAAAATATGTGCTTGGTTGCACACACTCCCCTTTCACTACAATCACATATATACTGACCTTCCCCCCTACTTCTCTGGAGCAATTCCTCAGAGATGTTTGAGATGCGGTCTCCCAGGCTATAGTCCTCTTTTTCCCCCAAATGAAACTCAATTCACTACTCTCACGTTGTAGATTCTTTGAAGTCAGCAAAGGGAAGACCAGAATCCATCCATTCATCATGCACAAGTTGTGCCAGCAGCCATGGTGCCCTGGAGAAGCAGTGGGGTCCCGGTGGAAGGCATGACTGAAATATGAATTTATTATGTGTTCTCAACTGCTTGGTTCTTAGACACTTTCTAAGACTGGAAATTGGCTTTTAGAAGACAATTGTTGGGTCTCAGAGCTCAGACACTTCCCATAATCAGCACTGGTCACCTTTGCTTGTAACTATCAGATAAAAAACAAATCTGGACTTAATAAGAAGGACTTTATTTGAAAGGATTATTCTAAGGGCTGAGAGGGAAGAGTCTATTGTAAAAGGGAGAAGTTCCCACTGTAGCCTCTGCAAGGGCCTCAAAGTCTGGGCAAATGGGGTTTTTCTTTTGCAGGGAGAGTAGTAAGAGTAGATAGAACCGAATGAGCAAACAACCAATTGGAACAGTAGGTCAGACAATGGTTTATTTACCAAGCACAACTACCTAGGGGAAAGGGAGCAGCTTCACTGTCTGGTTAAAAGCATTTTACTCCGATTGTTCTGATTGAATTATCAGGCACTAAACAGTATGGCTAACCATTGATGAGGTAGAGAACGGGAATTTGGAAGGTCTGTGTCTGGAACTGTCCTAGACAGGACACAACAGCCCCGCGTTCTGGGTTGTGTGGGGAAGGAGGTTCTGTACAGTGACCAGTTTTCTGGAACACAAAAAGGTGGGGGGATTTTTTTAACTATCACTGTTTTTAGGAGCACAGGGCTCCTGGCTGATAAGGAAACATGCTTTTAAGCCTCTATTGCTGCCAAGTCTGTTATCTCAGTTAGGATCATGGAGCAGGCTGCGATAACCACCCCCATTTTGCAGAGAGGCAGAAAACGGGAATTTGGAAGGTCTGTATCTGGAATTGTCATAGATGAACAGGACACAACTGCCCCACGTTCTGGGTTGTGTGGGGAAGGAGGTTCTGTACAGTGACCCATTTTCTGGAACACGAAAAGGTGCAGAGTAAGGAGCAGAGACAGGAATTCCCAAGGTTGACACCAGGAAATGGCTGAGCTGACCCCTGGACCTTGGTTTTTTAGATCCCAGATCTGTGCATGTTCCTTTTCACCATGCTGCCTTTCTGCACGGCCTCAGTGACTTAACCTCATACCACAAACCTTGGCTTGTTTTTAAGACCCTAGCAGCATTATTTGACACATAAAGGATCCATATGTATGTGTGGAGTTTTTCATGATAATTACATTACACCAATATCCAACAGAATATGAAAATGGAGATCAATTGCAATCTCAATTTGCTAGACTGAAATTGTGTTCCGTAATTTCCATGCAGTCATCAGCACTTACTCTGCCTAACAGGCTTGCCTTCTAATGCAAAAGGACTGCATTAGCGCAGCCATCAAACCCTGCCGCCCCCAGCATTACAATCAATGCTGCTGCAAAGCTGCCCCCCTCTGTTTTTTAAAACCAAAATAGCATTCTTAAAGGATAAAAAAGAGATGTAAAGCTTACATCTTTCTCTTTGTATGTTTTCCGATTCCCCACCATGTAACCCCCAAAACAAAAGACATTGGCGATGAATTATTTTATATAGTATCAGGATGGAATCCAAAAACAGGCTTCATTTTGGCCCTAAGACAGCCTAGTTTTGAGAAGGTTCTGTTCACACATGGCAGCAATTGTTCAAGGGGAGTCTTCCCATTGGAAGGTGGAACAAGCAGCTTTTACGCATCATGAAACCGCTGCTAAGTCGCTTCAGTTGTGTCCAACTCTGTGCGACCCCATAGATGGCAGCCCACCAGGCTCCCCCGTCCCTGGGATTCTCCAGGCAAGAACACTGGAGTGGGTTGCCATTTCCTTCTCCAATGCATGAAAGTGAAAAGTGAAAGTGAAGTCGCTCAGTCGTGTCCGACTCTTAGTGACCCCATGGACTGCAGCCTACCAGGCTCCTCTGTCCATGGAATTTTCCAGGCAAGAGTACTGGAGTAGGGTGCCATTGCCTTCTCCAATCATGAAACTAGGACACTGCAGATATGATACCCGGTGTCTCCCTCTCAGCCTGTTCTTCAGATGCTTCATGTAGGGGTGAGTGCCTGGGTGGCTGCTTTTCCCCCTCCAGCTCTGCTCCCCCTGGGCTTCCCTGGGCTCTCCTTCTATTCGCATGGGCTTCATTCTCCTAGCTGCCTTAGGGACAGCCACCCTGCTCCTCTATGGTGTACCCCACATCTCAACATTCTGAGCCTGTATTGGGACCTCAGAGCCGAACACAATACCTCCCAGGGTGACGGCTAGCAAAGTCTCTGCTGTGGTCTGACTCTGGACTCAGGTTCTAGAAATAGTCCTGGGTTTCCTTCTGGCTCTTCTGCTGACTTGCTGTGCAGCTTGGATAAAGTGCTATAGCTCTCTGTGACGAGGGAGAGATTACACCCATTTCTTTGTGTTGTGATGGTTAAATAAGATAATACAATCAAGTAGTTGGCATTCAGCTGATGCTGAAACTCCAATACTTTGGCCACCTGGTGCAAAAAGCCGACTCATTGGAAAAGACCCTGATGCTGGGAAAGATTGAAGGCAAAAGGAGAAGGGGGCGGCAGGGGATGAGATGGTTAAATAGCATCATCGACTCAATGGACATGAGTTTGCACAAACTCTGGCAGATAGACAGGGAAGCCTGGCGTGCTGCAGTTCATGGGGTCATAAAGAGTCAGACAGGACTTAGGGACTGAAAAACAACAACAAAGGTGGCGTAAAAGAAGCACCTGATGAATGTTAACTAATAATGGTAATGATGATAAAACGAAATATTGATAAGTAGAAGTGGGAAAGGAGAAGAGATTTGCTGGATCCTCCCCACTTTCCTGCAGGAAACAGATGGTCACTTTTAAAGCTAATTTCTGAAGGCTTGTTATCTACCCACTGTTCTCCATTAATGTTCTCTTTGGGTGGGACACAGGGTCTCCTAATGGTCGCTAAGACTGCACTCTCCCTAAATGTGACATGCTTCTCCCTGCTGACCTTCCTGACTCACTGTTGACTAGGGAGGGCCCAAGTTACGGTCTGGCTAAGTCCCTCCTTTAAGAGGGGGTCTGGCTATCTTATCTCAGGAGATGACAACATAAAGGGGAAATACTCAAATTCAACACAAAGCACAGGTGGATTGAAATCCCAGCCCTGCCACTTCCTATCTGGCTTTAGGCACAGATTAAGCAAAATACTTAATCTCTTCAAGCCTCAGTTTTTTTCCTTCTGTAAGATAGGAATAATGGTAATTTACCAAAGAGAGATCAAGGAGGTCAAATTAGTCAATCCTAAAGAAAATCAACCTTGACTATTCATTGGAAGGACTGATGCTGAAGCTTCAATACTTTGGCCACCTGATGCAAAGAGCTGACTCACTGGAAATGATCCTGATGCTGAAAGATTGAGGGCAGGAGGAGAAGGGGGTGACAGAGGATGAGATGGTTGGATGGCATCACTGATTCAATGGACATGAGTTTGAGCAAACTCTGGGAGATAGTGAAGGAGAGGGAAGCCTGGCATGCTGCAGTTCATGGAGTCACAAAGCATTAGACTTGACTGAGTGACTGGATAACAGCAACAAACCAAATGGAGGACTGAATAAGATAAGAGGTATACAATGCCTGGCATATAGTGAGAACTCAGTTAACGGAGATACTTTTGAATGGCTTAGAACAGTGTGGAGATTCCTTAAAAAACTGGAAATAGAACTGCCTTATGACCCAGCAATCCCACTGCTGGGCGTACACACTGAGGAAACCAGAATTGAAAGAGACACGTGTACCCCAATGTTCATCGCAGCACTGTTTATTATAGCCAGGACATGGAAGCAACCTAGATGTCCATCAGCAGATGAATGGATAAGAAAGCTGTGGTACATATACACAATGGAGTATTACTCAGCCATTAAAAAGAATACATTTGAATCAGTTCTAATGAGGTGGATGAAACTGGAGCCGATTATACAGAGTGAAGTAAGCCAGAAAGAAAAGCACCAATACAGTATACTAACACATATATATGGAATTTAGAAAGATGGTAATGATAACCCTGTATGCAAGACACCAAAAGAGACACAGATGTATAGAACAGACTTTTGGAATCACCAGTCTAGGTTCGATGCAGGATACAGGATGCTTGGGGCTGGTGCACTGGGATGACCCAGAGAGATGGTATGGGGTGGGTGTTGGGAGGGGGGTTCAGGATTGGGAACACATGTACACACATGGCAGATTCATGTCAATGTATGGCAAAACCACTACAGTATTGTAAAGTAAATTAAAGTAAAATTAAAAAAAGAAAGTAAATTAAAAAAAAAGCCACTTAGGTTTTTCTTGTGGTTCTGTCTGCAAAGAATAGTTAAGAGTGATGGATGGGATGTAGGGTATGAAATGGGGAAAAGCCCTGAATGAACCTATTACTGATGCTAGCAGCAGGCTTTGAAAGACAAAGGCTGTGGGGAAAGGGTTTGGGGCCAGTCCCCAGTCCCACGTGTGCCCTGGGGGTCAAGGGGGAGGCGGCTCCCGTCCTGAGTTGGGGATTTGGTCGTGTGCCTTCACACTTGAGTCCCCCGATGGGTCTCACTTTCTAAGATCCTGCCCTGCAGCCTTCAGCTCAGACCTTTCCAGAGGCGCTGGAGTCGTTCACGCAGCAGTACATCTTAATTTGGGGTTGGAGGTGAGTGAGGGCCCAGAGCTCCGATGCCTGCCACTTTGGGGAGGCAGCCAGAGGCCTGCGGGGAGCAGGTCTGGACACAGGCCTACGGCTTTCCTGTTTCAGTCAGGCAGGTGCTTACACTTATTCAGTGCCTATGATGTGGAAAGTGCCGCGCCAGATGCTGGAGCGAGGACATGGGGAATAGAACACGTGCCCTGTCTCCCTTGTAGAAGAGCTTGCAGACGATCAGGAAGTTAGCGCACACGGCAGAAAATATATTACAGAGAATTCCCGTCACTGAGTGCATTTTTACGAGCTAGGTCTCTGCAGCGGGGGAGGTGGTGAGCTGAGTTGGGGATGGGGCTGGAGGCGCAGTTTAGATCTGGATGAAGCTCACCAGGAAAGGCTTTTCATGGAAAATTAACTTGGGCAGGGTTTGGAGCCACGCAGGGACACAGAATGCTGGAGAGGAGAAGGCGGGGGTACTGCAGAAGGGAAAATGGTATTTGCAAAAGTGTAGAAGCAGGATCTGGACAAGAGTTGAAAAGCCCAGGGAACTCCCTGGTGGTCCAGTGGTTAAGAATCCAGCTTTTAACACAGGGGACAGGGGTTCGATCCCTAGTAGGGGAACTAAGATCCCATATGCCACGGGGCAACTAAGCCTGCATGCCACAACCACTGAACACGTGCTCTAGAGCCCCCAGGCCACAACCAGAGAGAAGCCTGTGCGCTACAATGAAAGATCCCATGGGCCAGAACCCAACCTGACACAGCTAGATAAGTGAATAAATATTATAAAATGATAAGCCCATGGATGTGTCCGGAGCAGGTCATCTTTGCGGGAGTGACACGCTGTCTGTGAGGTCACTGTGGAGAAGACTGGAGGGAAGGGTGGGGGGCTGCAAATCTCCTGAGAGGTGAACAGACCATTCATGTACACCTTTGGCAGAGGCAAACCTGTACAGGGACCTGAGATAAAGTGAGATCCACCTTTAATAGGTTTGTGTGTGAATGTGTGTGTGTTTGGTTGAGGTGGGTGGCGAATTACTTAGGACTGTGATTGCAAGCAACAGAAACCAAAGTGTGACTGCTGGTCCACCCTGGAGCCGAGATGGGCAAACATTCCAGAGTGTCACAAGTGGCTGTAAGGGCAGTGTGAGGGGCTGGGCTGCTGTGTGGCTTGTCTGTAGGGTAGTGGAAAGGCCAGGAGACCCAAATTCCAGACCTGACTCTACACAGCTTGAGGTCTTGGGCGTATGTCCCTCCTCTCTGAGCCTCTGTTTCCTCATCTGTTACATGAAGGGCTGGGTTAACTGATTCCTCCCAGCTCAAAAAGTGTGTTTCTCTTGCCCATGGATGGGATGAGGAGGGCCTGGTTTGGGGTGAGGGCCGGGGAAGTGAAGTGGGTATGAAGAAAGCGTCATAGGAACAACTGGAAGGTGCTGATGAAGAGCTGGTTGTGGAGCATAACGAGGATTCCAGGGACGCAGAAGCTGGAGGATGGTGGCTTTCTTCGTGGCGACCATGACAGCGGGAAAGAAGGCCCATCTGCAGAGAGAAAGAGCTCAGCTTTAGGTGGTGGGGTATCCAGTGTGAGAGACCTGATGATCTCCGCGGAGGGTTGCATGTTGAAAGCCATGCGGCAGAGTTACAAATGGAGATCTGAGAGGCATTTTCAAAGGAGAGATGTTTGGAGCCAGTGGAGACATTGATGATGAGGGGAAAAAAGAGGAAGGAAGGCAAAGATACCTGGGAGATATAAAGAGAAGAGCCACAGGAGAAGAAGGTGCAGCTGGGAGGAGGGGGTTCAGCTGGGCAGGTGCTTGGGTGATGCCCAAATGTATGTGAAGCTGTAGTGGCCGGGAGGAGGGTACCAGCCCCTTCTCAGGGAGCAGTGGGCGTGGATGCCCAGTGGTGAGGAGTTTAGAAACGAGAGGCAGCTGAGGCAGAAAATGAAGCCCATTTTCGAGTAAATGAATTGGACAGTGAAGGCAAGAAGGAAAAAACAGGGTCGAGGCTTCAGCGACCAGTGGACTCGGTGGATTCGGGAGCAGCCTCTCTCTCCGCCTCCCTCCTTCCTTTTTCATGTGAGGACACGGTGAGAAGACGCCATCTATGAACCGGGAGGAGGGCTTTCACCCTCTCACCAGACGCTGGGTCTACGGGTGCTTTGATCTTGGACTCCCAGCTTCCAGGATTGTGAGAACTGTCGGAAAGAAAGTTCTCTCGTTTGAGCCACCCCGTCTGTGGTATTTTTATCACAGCAGCCCAAAGGGACTTGGACACCTTCCCGCCCTCTCCCTTTTCAGTTATGACCCTGAGGAGCTCCTGGGAGCACAGAGCCAGCCGGTGCCCTCCGTCACGCACCCTTGGTGGCCTTGATAGTTCAGTGTGGAAATTTGGAGCGAGGTGGGCTGTCAAGGTGAGAGATTTTTTTTTTTCCCGTATGGCTCCTGGCCTCAGGTTATTAAGACTGGGAGGCTGAACAGTGTCTGGGGGACTCAAAGGATGTCCCTGCTGTCAGTGGCTTATTCTCGTTTCCCAGGCGTTGAAGTCAAAGCATCTCAGTGAAGGCTGATGGACAGTGGACCGTGTCACCTGTGGGTATTTGGGGAACAGTGACTCATAGGAGCAGAGGACAGGAAGGGCCTGGACCCTGCCACCAAGCTCTGCACCAGGCAAGCACATGGTCTTCGTGGTTCCTCCTCCGACTGCCACCCCTCTCAGAAGCAAGGTGCCAGGGTTGATTCCTGCATTCGCTGCACCTCGGAGTGTGTACGCCAAGAGATAATGACGCTCCGGTGTTGGGGGTTCAGAGTCTTTGAAGGCACACCCTTAGGATGACTAGATAGCACTGGTTCCCCCGGGGCCTGTCATCTCCTGATTCTTGCACCTTCCCATGTGGCTGGGCTCCCCAGAGGGTTCTGGGGAGGCCTGTCAGTCCTCCCTGTCATGACTCCTGGAGAGCTTGCCAGAGCATTGTGTCCATCTCCCATTTTGCTTAACCTCGTCTCACTGATCTTTCTCAAGCACTGGTTTTAAAAATAAAGGACCGCCTCCTCTCACTTAGAAAAATGGGCCAAGGAACTAAAGAGATATTTCTCCAAAGAAGACACACGGATGGCTAACAAACACATGAAAAGATGCTCAACATCACTCATTATCAGAGAAATGCAAATCAGGACCACAGTGAGGTACCATTTCACACCAGTCAGAATGGCTGCGATCCAAAAGTCTACAAGCAATAAATGCTGGAGAGGGTGTGGAGACAAGGGAACCCTTTTACATTGTTGGTGAGAATGCAAACTAGTACAGCCATTGTGGAGAACAGTGTGGAGATTTCTTAAAAAACTGGAAGTAGAACTGCCTTATGACCCAGCAATCCCACTGCTGGGCATACACACCGAGGAAACCAGAAATGAAAGAGACATGTGTACCCCAATGTTCATCGCAGCACTGTTTATAATAGCCAGGACATGGAAGCAACCTAGATGTCCATCAGCAGATGAATGGATAAGAAAGCTGTGGTACCTATACACCATGGAGTATTACTCAGCCATTAAAAACAATACATTTGAATCAGTTCTAATGAGGTGGATGAAACTGGAGCCGATTATACAAAGTGAAGTAAGCCAGAAAGAAAAACACAAATACAGTATACTGACTTGCCTCTTGAGAAATCTATATGCAGGTCAGGAAGCAGCAGTTAGAACTGGACATGGAACAACAGACTGGTTCCAAGTAGGAAAAGGAGTACGTCAAGGCTGTATGTTTATTTAACCCTGCTTATTTAACTTCTATGCAGAGTACATCATGAGAAACACTGGACTGGAAGCAACACAAGCCAGAATCAAGATTGTCGGGAGAAATATCAATAAGCTCAGATATGCAGATGACACCACCCTTATGGCAGAAAGTGAAGAGGAACTAAAAAGCCTCTTGATGAAAGTGAAAGTGGAGAGTGAAAAAGTCGGCCTAAAGCTCAACATTCAGAAAACGAAGATCATGGCATCCGGTCCCATCACTTCATGGGAAATAGATAGGGAAACAGTGGAAACAGTGTCAGACTTTATTTTTGGGGGCTCCAAAATCACTGCAGATTGTGATTGCAGCCATGAAATTAAAAGACGCTTACTCCTTGGAAGAAAAGTTATGACCAACCTAGATAGCATACTCAAAAGCAGAAACATTACTTTGCCGACTAAGGTCCATCTAGTCAAGGCTATGGTTTTTCCTGTGGTCATGTATGGATGTGAGAGTTGGACTGTGAAGAAGGCAGGGTGCCGAAGAATTGATACTTTTGATCTGTGGTGTTGGAGAAGACTCTTGAGAGTCCCTTGGACTGCAAGGAGATCCAACCAGTCCATTCTGAAGGAGATCAACTCTGGGATTTCTTTGCAAGGAATGATGCTAAAGCTGAAACTCCAGCACTTTGGACACCTCATGCGAAGAGTTGACTCATTGGAAAAGACTCTGATGGCGGGAGGGTTTGGGAGCAGGAGGAGAAGGGGACGACAGAGGATGAGATGGTTGGATGGCATCATGGACTCGATGGACGTGAGTCTGAGTGAACTCCGGGAGATGGTGATGGACAGGGAGGCCAGGCGTGCTGCGATTCATGGGGTCACAAAGAGTCGGACACGACTGAGCGACTGAACTGAACTGAATGCATATATATGGAATTTAGAAAGATGGTAATGATGACCCTGTATGTGAGACAGCAAAAGAGACAAGATGTATAGAACAGACTTTTGGACTCTGTGGGAGGGTGGAGGGTGGGATGATTTGGGAGAATGGCATTGAAACATGTATACTATCATGTAAGAAATGAACCTAGAATAATCCTAACCCTAACCCTAAATTCTATTAAAATACAAAAAATAAAATAATTAAAAAAAAAAGGCCCTACCCTCAAAAAAAAAATTTAAGACAGTATTTATCTAGTGAAAAATAAAAAATAAAAAAATAAAGGACCGCCTCCTCTTGCTTGAAATTCCCTTCTGAAACATCTCTGCGGTCAATAGAGCCAGCCTCCAGGACCCCGCCCTAGTGCTGCTGCAGGCTGCTGGCAACAACGTTGCTCTCTGCGCTGGGAAGAGGTCTGGGGGCTCTCCTGCCCCTTCACACTCCTGTCCTGGGGTTGAGGGGGACTAGGCCGGGTTTGGAGGGGCCTGTAGGAGTTAAGCTGCCCCATCTGGACTTGCCTCCTGGGTCAGTCCACCCTTTATGTGCCCTGGAGGAGGGGCGTCTGATGGAGGCAGGGATGGATCCAGAATCGAGGCTTGAGGAAGCGTCAGCTTGCAGGCAGCGTCAGCTTGCAGGCAGCATCAGCTTGCAGGCAGCATCTGCCCGTGGCAAGGTGAACGCTCCTGCCAGCCAGATGCCAGGGCTGGGCTTTTGGCCTGTGTTCAAGCTCGGGCCGGCGTGTGCTTGGTAGGCGCACCCGTGGGTTTCTTCACCGAGAAGGAACCCAGCCTTTCTTTTTATCTAGACTCTAATGCGGAGAAGGGAGGGCCCCAGCTGGCTTTGGGCTGGGCTGACTCCCCCTGGAAGCGCCTGGATTGAAGAGGGGGAAGTGGGTCTTTCTTTCCTCCAGAGAAGGGGCTTTCCCAGGGCCGCAGGCTGCTTGGAAGGTGGGGTGCACTGCCCTCTGGCCCCGAGGGTCACACGTGTTCCACCACGGACACGGGGGCTTTTCAACTACAGGCCTGCTCCTGCCAATCCTTTCTGTTTATCCACTCACAGGATTGATTTTCTCATGAAACCCTCCTACTGCATGATTTAGGTTCATTTATATAAATTACACAGTGATTTATTTAATGACCTACTTGGAGCACTATAAATTCTACAGCATCCGTGCAATTTATTATTTAACCCCCATATAAATCATGCAAGATGAAGAGACGGAAGAGTGGGTAAGGATCATGGGCCAGGTTCAAATTGCCTTATGAAAGCTCAAAGAGGGCTTTGTTTTAAGAACCAAAACAGCCAGAATACCAAGATGTCAACTATTGTGGGGGGAGTGGGGGTATCCTAGCAACGTTTGTTTCCTTGCTAGAACAGTGCACCCTCTTGCCGGATTCACTGGAGCTCTGCCCGCAGGTGGTGGGGAGACATGCATGCAGGTTGAGCTGCTGTTGGAAGGAGGCCCCTTGGCTCCTGTTGGCCAGGGACCATGAACCCCGCACTGTGACATTTCTGCACTTGGAAAAGTGAGCTATGCTTCATGCAGAATTGACAGAACAGGCCCTTCGGCTCTTGTCTAAGCCCCAGTACCTTTGCTAAAAAATTATCCTCTGGTGTGAAACTACCCACCTCTTCATCTTCCTTTGTTGGTCAATTCCTTCCCCGTATTTCCCTCCAGGCAGCAGTGGGCAAAGGAAACTCATGACTATATATAAGGAGACCTGCCCTTCTCTGCCCCTCCCCAGAGCGAAGAACAGGATACATGTGACCTAGAAATACAGTGTGCAGGATGCTGTGAATGTGGCCGGAACATCATTCATTCATTCAACAACTCATTCCTTTATCCATTCAATAAGAATTTACAGAGCTCTTCCACAATTCCAGGGAATAGGAAGAATGAGGTACCATGTGTAGTAGTTAAGGCTCTCTTCAAGTCAGGACTGGAGCAGAACAGTCTTAAAATCATAGCGCATCCCCAGCATGGAGCCAGCCCGCATTTGCTGTTGTTTTTCAGTTGCTAAGTTGTGTTTGACTCTTTGTGACTATGGACTGTAGCATGCCAGGCTCCTCTGTCCTCCAGTATCTCCTGGAGTTTCCTCAAGTTCATGTCCATTGAGTTGGTGATGCTATCTAAACATCTCCTCTGCCACCCTCTTTTCCTTTTGCTTCAATCATTCCTAGCATTAGAGTCTTTTCTGATGAATTGGCTGTTTGCCTCAGATGGCCAAAGTATTGGAGCTTCAGCTTCAGTATCAGTCCTTCCAATGAATATTCAGGGTTGATTTCCTTTAGGATTGACTGGTTTTATCTCCTTGCAGTCCAAGAGACCCTCAAGAGTCTTCTCCAGGACCACATCAGTTCTTTGGCACTCAGCCTTCTTTATGGTCCAACTCTCACATCTGTACATGACTATTGGCAAAAGCATAGTTTCGACTATACAGACTTTTGTCAGTAAAGTGATGTCTCTGCTTTATAATATGTTGTCTAGTTTTGTCATAGTTTTTCTTCCAAGGAGCAAGTGTCTTTTAGTTTCAGCGCTACAGTCACTTTATCAGTGATTTTGGAGTCTAAGAAAAGAAAATCTGTCAATTTCCATTTTTTCCCTATCTATTTGCCATGAAGTGATGGGACCAGATGCCATAAGGATGTGGCATCATCTTAGTTTTTTCAATGTTGAATTAGTTTTTTCAATGTTGAATTTCAAGTCAGCCTTTCACTCTCCTCTTTCACCTTCATCAAGAGGCTCTTTAGTTCCTCTTCACTTTCTGACATTGCAGTGGTGTCATCTGCATTTCTGAAGTTGTTGATATTTCTCCTGGCAATCTTGATTCCAGTTTGTGACTCATCCAGCCTGGCGTTTTGCCTGATGTACACTGCATATCAGTTAAGTGCACCTTAAACAAGGTGACAGTGTACAGCTTTCTTATATTCCTTTCCAATTGTGAACCAGTCCCTTGTTTCATATCTGGTTCCAACTGTTGCTTCTTGACCCACATAACAGCTTTCTCAGGAGACAGATTAGGTGGTTTGGTACTTTCACCTGTTTAAGAATTTTCCCCAGTTTGTTGTTATCCACACAGTCAAAGGCCTTAGCATAATCAATGTAGGAGAAGCAGGTTTTTTTCTGGAATTCTCTTGCTTTCTCCATGACCCAACAAATGTTGGCAATTTGATCTCTGATTCCTCTGCCTTTTCTAAACCCAGCTGGTACCAGTAGCCTTAGGAAAGCTTTAAAGTTCTTGCTGAACCCTTATGTTCCTCAGGTGCAAGATGACAATAACAGTACTTATATCATCCAAGGTCATTAGTAAGTGACAAGAGATATGTGAGATGATGCATAAGTCATTGAGAATGGGACTTCGCAGATAACTGCTCAAGAATATTTGTTATTATTTGACATGGATTCTGGCTTCTCAAACTGTAAAAGATTGAGATTTGCAAAACTCATGCCTAAATAAAGATGACATAAGATAGAAAAGTATATGTTCTTTAAGAAAGAGGTACATATGAAATGCTGAACTAAGCTTTTCTTTTGTATCATCTGACTATTTTGTAACAAGGAAATCACACACATGGTGCAAATTCAAAACGCACAGAAAGAAATACACCAAAGAGTAACTCTCCCTCCCACAGTTGTCCCTGGGCATACAGACTCCCCACCTGGATGAAGCCACAGTTTAGTCCCTCATGCATCTTGCCAGAAAATCTTTACACATGGAGCATAAGGGTAAATGTGGTTTCTTTTCACAGGAATGAGCAGCATACAACCGCTGGCCCAGGAAGCTTTCTTTTTTAACTTAGTAACGTGTCCTGGAGTTTGTTCCTGCAGCTCTGCCCCATACCATTCTGTTCTGTGCCAGGACATTGCCAAGTTAACCTACTCTGCATTGCTCCACTTTTACGTTGATTCCAATATTTTGCTGTTACCAAAAATGGATGCAATAAATACCATTTCTTGTTAAAGTATTTCTTGAGTTAAATAATGAGTTGTGTAATTGCTGGGACACAGAGCATAAGCATCTGTGACTTTTACAGTTGTTGCCAAATCATGCTTCACAGAGCTTTTACCACTTTCACTTCTACCAGCCAACAAAACCGAGCCATTAAACTCTTGATCTTTGAGACTGAGCATCTTTTCATCGTCAGGAGCTATTCAGTCTTTTAGGGCTTCCCAGGTGGTGCTAGTGGTAAAGAACCTGCCTGCCAATGCAGGAGATGTAAAGAGACATGGATTTGATCCCTGAGTTGGGAAGATCCCCTGGAGGAGGGCACAGCAACCCACTCGAGTATTCTTGCCTGGAGAAGCTCATGGACAGAGGAGTCTGGTGGGCTACAGTCCATAGGATGATAAAGAGTCAGACACGATGGAAGTGACTTAGCACACACTCATGCATAGACTTTTAAACTGTCTGTCTTTTAATTGAGGGGTTAATTTTTTTCTCTCTGATTTGGAATGGCTCTTTATATATTAAGGAAACTTGTGCACTGTCGGTGGTGCATCATTTTCACCAGTGATAGGACTGCCTTTAGACCCCCTCAGAACGGATCTTTGTCCTGGCTCCACTCTGGCTTCACTATCCCATGGGTGAGGAGTCTGTAACCCTAAGAGTGTGCTCACTCTTCTAGATCATTCCATGGGTATGCAGGATCCTGGGGGTTTCCTGCTCAGGCAACACCAAACCCTTTACCAGGCTTCTTTGTCGGGTCCATCCTCTAGAGAATGGACTGTGCTGCTGGTATGCACACCCTTGCACTCACTGGCGTGTGTGTGTGTGTGTGGAGTGTGGACATGCAGGCTGGGCTGCTGTCAGCATGAGTGCAAGGCCCCCTGTGCATGAGATGGAGCCAGAAGTGGGGAGAAAGGGGCGGCTGGGTTAGTCCCGCCCACTGTCACATGCAGGGCTGTGGTGATAGTGGTAAAGAACCCGCCTGCCAGTGCAGGAGATGTGGGTTCCATCCCTGGGTCTGGAAGATCCCCTGGAGGAGGGCACGGCAACCCACTCCAGTATTCTTGCCTGGAGAATCCCATGGACAGAGGAGCCTGGGAGGCTACAGTCTATTCGGTTGCAAAGAGTCAGACACGACTGAAGTGACTCAGCACACACGCATGCACGCCCGCACCGTAATGTGTGGTGTGGAGCTTTGAAGAGGACAAGAATTCTAAGTCCAACCTGGCCTTCTAGGTGGTTTTAAAGGTATATTTGTCAAGGTAGGAGATCAAAACACATTTTATTTAAATTAAGTTTATTGCTGTGAATTCCAACTTTTAAATACTATACATACACTATGTGGGCCTCCGTGTATAATCTTTCCGTGGCCACTTGCCTCGGGCCCTGCACATGTCAGGGGCAGGCCTGACCACATCCCCTAGAGTCAGCAAGAACCATTGGGCACATTTGCATGTGTGTGCATTCTACTTTGGCATGAAATCAAGGCCTTCAATTTGTCATGGTTTTCAGAGCTTGAAGGAAGTACAAACAAGTTATCTTCACTGTGGACAGTCACTGTCTTACCCCCATTTTACAGATGAGGCATCTGAAACCCGGGGAGGTTCAGTGACTTATCCAAAGTCAATCTGTGGCTTTCTTTTTTCAGGCCCTCTGATGTCTTTGCTAACTGCTTCAACATCCAGCTTTTCATGTTGCAATCAAATCAGAGAGTGAGAAAGTCTTAAGCAAGAGAGAATAAAGATAGCTTCAAATGCAAGGATCAGACCAGATTTCACAGCAGACCGGAGCTGTCTGCCTTCAGCTGCAGCTCCTGCTGGCTGTGTTTCCTAACAGAGGATCCCTCTCTTTGACTTTCTCTTGTGAGATCATCCGGAAGTACGTGCACCAGAGTTGGAATGACGCCATTAAAAATATTGATACTGGTGCGGAGTTGTTTGCGTCTTAGCCTGCACGCTGCTCTAACGGCACGGTGGCAAACATGGAATTTTCCTTGAGTAATTACAGAAGCCAGCAGATGTTTAGAGTGAGTTGGCTGTTTATTGACGTGGGACGCACAGCCTCACAGATCGGGGCTTCTGGAATCACGGCCCTTTGTCATCCAATCGGTGCTCCTTCCTGGAAGTGAGCAGAGACCCTGCAAGAGAGCCAGGCTCTCAGCTCAGGTCTGAGAAGCACCCCCAGGTGAGAGAGACACAGCTTCATGGCAGCAATCAGGAGCCGTGTGCCGCGCCCCACCCCCACCCTGCCTCCTCCCCTGTGCTGAACGGAGTCTGGAGGCCTGTGTGTGTGTGTATGCGGGGGTCTCAGCTGGTGTTACCCTCCTCCCCCGGGAGATCAGTCCCCGTTAATAGCCACAGGTGGAGCCTACTGCAGGCTCTGAAGGTCCCTGTTGCCCAGAGAGGGACGGTGTCCCTGGCGACACTGGCAGAGTGGGGGTGGGGCTGGCCACGCTGTTCCACATCTCAGGCCCTCTGCACGCGGTTCCGCATCTCAGCCCCTCTGTGCCTGTCTCTGCTTTGTCTTTCCCACTGTCGTTGTCGTTCAGTTCCTTGGTTGTGTCCAACTCTTTGCTACCCCAGGGACTACAGTACGCCAGGCTCTCTGTCCTTCTCTGCCTCCTGGAGTCTGCTCAGATTCTTGTCTGTTGAGTCGGTCATGCTATCTCACTATCTCATCTGCTGCCCCTGCTAAGGCACTCCCCTTACTTAGCAGGGTTGCTAAAGTTAGATTTCTCTCAATACCTTCCTGGTCTTGCTCCAAAGAGGAGACACTGTGTCGCCCTGGAATCCAGTTCCTTTTCACTGGGGTGTGGCGGAAGGCACAGGGCCTAGAGCCAGACACATCTGGGTCCAGCCGGACCCTCCCTCCAGCCAATCACCTAACTTCTCTGAGCCTCAGTTTTCTCCTCTGTTGAAAGGAATGGTAACACTTCTCTCCAATGTTAAGAGTTTAAAAGGAAGTGATGTAAGGATGTACTGATCATAGCTGGCATTGCTCAGTAGTTCCTATTTTTAGAACTCGACATGGCTAATAAGTTTTTAACTTTACAAATGTTGTCACTTGGGATTTCATTAGTCATCAAGAGTTATAAGGGAAGAAGGGTGAGTATTATTCCACATAAGCAGAGGAGTTGAGTAAGGAACAGAGAGATTTTTACAACTTAATCTACAAATGTTCTTGATCATCTGTTGTGTTCAGAGTGCTAAAACTTCCATCTGTAAATCTTACCTTTGAGAAGTTTATAAGGTCACAAGTGAGACTGCTGTGTAGTCAAGAATAAACTCGGTAAAGGGATGAACTTTGGCTGTTTTGTTCATGCCTATATACCCAGCACTCCATAAATGTTTGTTGATTGAATGAATGACGTGGTTTTTAACTCAAGACACAGAGAAGGGTAATAGCAGATTGACAAGGCCCTCTGGAAATTCAGAACTGGGGAGAGGAGTTCCAGCCAGGAAATGTGAGGACGTAGTTACATTTGACCTGGGCTTTTTTGTTTTTGTAAGATGTTTTTGATGTGGACTATTTTTAAAAAAGTATTTACTGGATTTGTTACAGTAGTGCTTCTGTTTTATGTTTGGTTTTTTGGCCATGAGGCATGTGGGATCTTAGTTCCCTGACCAGGGATTGAACCCACACCCCCTACACTGGAAGGTGACATCTTAACCACTGGACCACCGGGGAAGTCCCTGGCCTGGGCTTTGAATGGGTGACTGAATCTTAGGTTGAGACAACAAGGGAGGATAGTCCCATGAGCTGAGAAAACAGGGGCAGGAGTGCCAACATGCCACACTAACGAAACATGCCTGATGTGTGTTACCTGGAGACTGGGGTGCATGATGCCCAAGCTGGGGTCAATACTCTGGCAACCATACACCCAGGTTTGCCAGAAAGCGTCCCATAATGCCTGTTGTGGGTCAGTGAACACCTGGTGCTTATTTTTAGTGCTGCTTTTTACTTTCAGAAGCGACCTGATGTGGAAGATCATTGCATCAGTAGTGAGAGTCAGCTGTAAGGAAAGCTTAGGGGACTAAGGAAAGAAGGTCAAAGAGTCAGGGCGTGAGCGAATGAATATTCGAAAGGCGTCTGTGACCACCCAGCTCCAGCTGACGGCCGCCATGTAAGTAAAGACCCAGGTCATCAATCGTGGTTCTCCAGAGAGACAGAAACAGTAAGATCTGTAAAGATATATACATAAGAGAAGATTTATTGTAGGAATTGGCTCATGTGGTTTTGGGGACCAGGAAGTCCCATGATTTGCAGTCTATAAACTGGAAAACCAAATGAGCTGGTGGTTTAGGTCAGACTGAGCCTGAAATGGTGAGAACCAGGGAGGCAGCCGGGAGGGAGTGAGGATGGTGAAGGTAACCAGGAAAGTGGATGTCTGAGGGCAGGAGGAGACGGATGTCTCAGCTCATGCAGGGAGAATGAATTCCCCCTTCCTCTTCCTTCTTATTCCATGCAGGCCCTCGGTGGATTGGATGACGCCCACCCACACTAGGGAGAAAGATCTTCACTTAGTTCACCCACTAAAATGCTCATCTCTTCTGGAGACACCCTCACAGACACACTTAGAAATAATGTTTAATCAGCTATCTGGGCATCCCTTTGCACATAAAATTAATCATCATTTTAGGCTTGCCGGATCTCCTGGTGTTTGAGACAAGTCAGAAGTCTGAATTTTTATGTGTAACTCCTGATTTTAAAGCATTGGTTCAAAAAAATATGAAAAACTATGGAGATCAAACAAAACCTGTCTGGATACTGTAACTGGCCTGAGGCCACCATTCTGCCCGCCTGGCGGGCAGTGGGGAGCTGGGAGATTTCTGAGGAGAGGGGCAGTGACCTGATTAGTTCTGAGGGTCACTGGGACCTGGGTGTCAAGGAGGAGCTGGTGGGGGGGGGGCAGGGATGAGGGTGGAGGTGGGGCCTCCGGTGGGAGCTCCTGGCCATGGACCAGGTGAGCCATGGGGCAGCTCTGACTACAGCTGGGGGCAGCGGGGGTGCAGATAGAGACGAGATGCTGGACACTTTGCAGAGGCCTGGAGGGCAGAAGCTGGCCAGTTGTGAGCCTGAGGCCCCAGAAGGCTTGTGGGAGTCACACTGTGGAGGTTACAGTCTCCACAGGAGATGCCTGTGACACTCTGCTTCTTCCTCAGCAGGTCCTGGCAAGGTTAGCTGTCACCTATCTAGTTAGACCGCCTGGGGCTTTGCTGCTCTGCACCCTGGTTAATGCCTCAGGAGAAGACATCCACCCACAGCTCAGACTCCACTTGACTCCAGAGTCACCAGTCACGCCTCTGGGTCAGGAAGCAGTGCAGGTGTTTGTGGCTATCTGAAATGTAAGACCTGCTCTCAAAAAAAAAAAAAAAAAATCTCTTACAAACTGAAAATGCTGCTGGTGATGACTCAGTTAGCATATGTCCCCCAAAGGAGTTAACCAAGCTCATAATGGGTGTTCTCACACCCACCTGAGTTGGGCTGAGAATGAAGGCAGCTCTCGGGATTAAACACCTTCCACCCGTGCAACAGGCTCAGCCACTGATTCGACCCCCAAGGGGCTGGGTTTTGCCTCTCTGAGGAGCTGGCCGCTGGTGTTTGCAATCATCAGAGCTCCCGGCCAGCAAAGCCATGGGCAGGATAACTGGATGGGTGATGGTTAATTCTCAGGATCGCTATGTGAGGCAGGGCTGATATTATCCCCATATCAAAAATTAAGACACTGAGGCTTCAAGGGGAGAGGAGAAATAAAGCAGAAAGTTGGAGAATCTGTCAAACTGAGGCCTCTTGTGGGCGGGACACTCAGCACCTAGAGGATATTCGCTGCCCGAATACAGGAAGGATGCTGAGCTCTGTCTTCACTCATGTGTGAGCGTTCAGTCACTCAGTTGTGCTTGGCTCTTTTCAACCCCAAGGGCTGTCTCCTGCCAGGCTGCACTGTCCGTGGGATTTCGCAGGCAAGAATACTGGAGTGGACTGCCATTTCCTTCTCCAGGGGAATCTTCCAGACCCAGGGATTGAACCCGTGTCTGCTGTGTTGCAGGCAGATACTTTACCACTGAGCCACCTGGGAAGCCACTGTCTTCACCCAGTCAGACGCTATCCTGAGAAAGTCATTCTGCACAGCCTCCATCCCCCTTCCTCCCTGCAGCATCGTTGCTCATACATACAGTGCAGGGTAAAGACCAGGTAGTTGGGGTCGAATCTCAGCCCCGCCACATCATGTCTGTGTGTTGCTGTTGTTCAGTCACTCAGTCCTGTCTGACCCTGTGACCCCATGGACTGCAGCACGCCAGGTTTCTCTGTCCTTCACCATCTCCCAGAGCTTGCTCAAACTCATGTCCATGAGACTATGATGCCTTCCAACCATCTCTTCCTCAGTCATCCCCTTTGCCTCCTGCCTTCAATCTTTCCCAACATCAGGGTCATTTCTAATGAACCAGCTCTGCATCAGGTGGCCACAGTATTGGAGCTTCAGCTTCAGCATCAGTCCTTCCAATGAATATTCAGGATTGATCTCCTTTAGGATTGACTGGCTTGATCTCCTTGTAGTCCAAGGGACTCTCAAGAGTCTTCTCCAACACCACAGTTCAAAAGCATCAGTTTTTCAGTGCTCAGCCTTCGTTATGGTCCAACTTTCACATCCATACATGACCACTGGAAAAACCAGTGGTATGTATAACTTTGACTATAAGGACCTTTATTGGCAAACTAAGGTCTCTGCTTCTTAATATGTTGTCTAGTTTTGTCAAAGCTTTTCTTCCAAGGAGCAAGCATCTTTTCATTTCATGGCTGCAGTCACCATCTGCAGTGATTTTGGAGCCCCCCCAAAATAAAATCTGTCACTGTTTCCATTGTTTCCCCACCTATTTGCCATGAAGTGATGGGACCAGATGCCATGATCTAAGTTTTTTCAATGTTAACTTTCAAGCAGGCTTTTTCACTCTCCTCTTTCACCTTTATCAAGAGGCTCTTTAATTCCTCTTCTCTTTCTGCCATAATGGTGGTATCATTTGCATATTTGAGGTTATTGATATTTCTCCCTGAAATCTTGGTTCCAGGTTGTGTTTCATCCACTCTGGCTTTTTGCATGATGTGCTCTGTATATACATTAAATAAGCAGGGTGACAATACAGCCTCAACATACTCCTTTCCCAATTTGGAACCAGTCTGTTGTTTCATGTCTGGTTCCAACTACTGCTGCTTGACCTGCGTGTAGATTTCTCAGGAGGCAGGTAAGGTGGTTTGGTATTCCCATCTCTTGAAGAATTTTCCACGGTTTGTTGTGATCTACACTATCAAAGGCTTTAAGTAGTCAATGAAGCAGAAGAAGACATTTTTGTGGAACTCTCTTGCTTTTTTGATGATCCAACGGATGTTGGCAATTTGATCTCTGGTTCCTCTGCCTTTTCTAAATCCAGCTCGTACATTTGGAAGTTCTCAGTTCACATACTATTGAAGGCTATCTTGGAGAATTTTGAGCATTACTTTGCTAGCATGTGAAGTGAGTGCAATTGTGAGGTAGTTTGAACATTCTTAAACATTGCCTGTCTTTGGGATTGGAATGAAAATTGACCTTTTCCAATCCTGTGGCCACTGCTGAGTTTTCCAAAGTTGCTGGCATATTGAGTGCAGCACTTTCACAGCATCATCTTTTAGAATTTGAAATAGCTCAACTGGAATTCCATCACCTCCACTAGCTTTGTTCATAGTGATGCTTCCTATGGCCCACTTGACCTTGCACTCCAGGATGTCTGGCTCTAGATGAGTGATCACAACATCGTGGTTATCTGGGTCATTAAGATCTTTTTCTGCAAGTTCTTCTGTGTATTCTAGCCACCTATTCTTAATATCTTCTGCTTCTGTTAGGTCCATACCATTTCTGTCATTTATTGTGCCCATATTTGCATGAAATGTTCTCTTGGTATCTCTAATTTTCTTGAAGAGATCTCTAATCTTTCCCATTCTATTGTTTCCCTCTATTTCTTTGCATTGTTCAGTTAGGAAGGCTTCTTATCTCTCCTTGTTATTCCTTGGAACTCTGCATTCAGATGGCTATATCTTTCCTTTTCTCCTTTGCCTTTAGCTTTTCTTTTTTTCTCACCTCTTTGTAAGGCCTCCTCAGACAACTATTTTGCCTTTTTGCATTTCTTTTTCTTGGGGATGGTTTTGATCACCTCCTCCTGTACAGTGTTGCAAACCTCTGTTCATAGTTCTTCAGGCACTCTTTCCACCAGATCTAATCCCTTGAATCTATTTGTCACTTCTATGGTATAATCATAAGGGTTTTGCTTTAGGTCATACCTGAAAAGTCTAGTGGTTTTCCCTATTTTCTTAAAATTCAGCGTACAAAAGTGGTGAGAGAGACTGAGAACCCTTTCTGAGAGAGTTGTTGGTGGGCCGGGAACCACATGCAACGTTCCCCAAGCCACAGGGAGTGGTGGCAAGGTGAGGACCACTTCAGAGAGCCAGAAAAGACCTCCTGCTTTGGGGATGCATGGGGAACGATCAGGGCTCACACCTGCGGCTGCAGATGGAGAGTGGCATCTGGAAGCAGCCACACTCTCCTTCAGCTGGACACGCCTCCTGGCCCAGATATGGGACTTGTGTTAGGACAGGCCTGGAAGGGACCCTGCAAAGGGAAGTTTCCCCAGACAGGGATGGATGTGATGGTTAATTTTATGTGACAACCCAGTTATGTCACGGGATGCCCAGACATTTGGTCAAACATTATTTGAGTGTGTCCATGATGCTGTTTCTGTGTTTCTCTTAGCATTTGAATGCTATTCTCATAGTTTTCAAATGCTTTGAGAATAGCATTTGAATCATAGATGGTTAAAGCAGATTGCTTTCCCTCATGTGGGTGGACCTCATCCAGTCAATTAGAGAACAAAATGGCTAAGGGGGAACCCCTTTTGGCTGCTTTGAACTGCAACAAAATCTGCCTTCAAACTTGAATTGAAACATCAGGTCTTTGTGGGTCTTGAGCTCACTGGCTTCTGGACTGGAACTTATACCACAGGCTCTCCTTGTTCTCAGGCCCTAAGACCCAGATTGGAACCACAACCTTGGTGCTCTTGGGCTCCCCCAGCTAGCCAATTGCAGATCTTAGAACCTCTCAGTCTCCACAATCATGTGAACCAATTCCTTGTACTACATCTGTCTATCATTATCTCTCTACGTGTCTGTATACCTGCATATCTATCATCTCTACCATCTAGCTATCCATCTATCTGTTATCTATCATCTATCTATCCATCCATATATATCTTACTGGTTCTGCTTCTCTGGAGGTAAACACTGAAGTTGAAGGGCAGGATGGGGAAGGCTAGCAGAAGAGGCATTGCCCACTATGTGGAACCCAAGAAAGTGCCATGTGAGAAAAACTCAGCTTTTAAGCCCTGCCAGGTCCAGATAGTGAAAGGCCATCTTAAGTGAGAGCCAGTCAAGTGATTACCTTCCTGCCTCCTTAGTTACTCCCTTTCCTGCTTCTGCGGGAGCTGAGGCTGGGGCTGGGGGTGGGGGGGGAGGCAATGAAGCAGTCAAGGAGGATGGGGGCTGTGGGAGAGGCAGGAGAAGCTGACTACAATTGCCTCCGGGTTGCTGTTTGGCCCGTTTGCTAGGGAGGAATAGAACTGCCATGCAGCAAGGAAGCCTCAGTTCAGATCTCTGAGAATCAAAATACCCATGAAGAACAAAGGGGAAGAAAGCAGATTATGCAGAGGAGACACTTTGGGCCACGCTGTTGAAGAGAAAAGGAGGGGGAACTGGGTAGGAAGAATCTTAGCCTGCATGCTGAGTGAGTAGGAAGAATCCCAACCCGCGTGCAATGCTGAGTGAGCCTAAGAGTGGCTCACTAGCCTTCCACTCATCCCCAGCACTGACTCAGTGGACATGAGTTAGAATAAACTCCGGGAGACAGTGAGGGACAGGGGACAGGGAAGCCAGGCGTGCTGCCGTTCATGGAGTCGTAAAGAGTTGGACGTGACTCAGCCATTGAACAACAGTCTCCTAGCAGAGGATGCCATCAGAAGGGTCCCCTCGCAGGCAGGAGTGGGCTGGTTCTGGTTGTGCTTGGCCTTCAGTTGGGAGCAGCCCTGGGAAGTACGGCCTTGGTGCAAGTGTGGTGGTGAGTCCCCAGGGTGGGCTGGGCTGTCAGTCAACTCTGCTCCCCACAGCAGGTTCCCCTGAAGGAGAAAGAAGCAGTCACCTTCATGGCCACCAAAGGCCCCGACCACCCTTTCTCACACCCTCTGTTTTGCTCCCCAACAGTCACACTCCGTGCAGAGTCCACATGCCACAGAGAAGAACATTCTAACTCCAAGTCAGGTTTTGATTATTGAGTGCGATCTGACCGTTGTTAATTGCTGAATTGGGACTGCCTGCATTTGAAAGTGACTATAGAAATCTTTATTGCCTACGAATGACCAGAAGAACCATGTTGATTATTTAAGATTTCATCCAAGAAGGACCACTTCCACTGAGGAGGTAAAAATGAACTGTGGGTCTCAAAGCAAAAATACCTTTATGGCTCTGTTTCCTGAGTCCTGCTTGTTCAATGTAGTGGTTACAGCTATAAAGTGCTTAGAATAATGGCCATGCATTAACCACTAAATAATAGAGGTTAGCTTCAGGCAACCTTGAGGTCCTTGAAAGAGGAGAGAGAGGAGACTGGAGACAGGAAAGGATGGGGGGAAGCAGAAAGGGCAGGTGGGTGTCAGTGCGCATGCCCAGCCCTCTTGCTAACAGCCGAGCTCTGGGGGGTGACCTCCCCACACGTGAGGTCTGCGAGAGGCTGGGGCCAGAGGGGGATTGCTCAACATCCATCTCTGGAATTAATTAGATCATGAAGCCACTGTATTTGGAGGAAGAGAAAGAGGTCTGTCTGTCCTGCTGGCTGGAGCCCAACTCTCTGGGGAGTGTCTGCAGTTTCCTGGAAGAGTGGGTGTGTCTTTTGGTTATTCAGGGATCATACTGCCACCAAGCTGGCCCTAAAACAATATCAGTCATCTCCACTGAACCTTGCCAGCAGCCATGAAAGGCTCTGTACAGGTGAAAAATCCATTCTTGTTTCTTAAGATGCTGAAAGGATAGTTGGAGAGAAAGACATGTGAATAGAAAATTGATAATAAAGACATAATAAAGATCAAAGAAAAAGCTCAGGTGATAATGAAGATCTAGCATCAGGACACTGTAGGCTTAACGACCAGGTGAATGCTTCTGGCCAGAATCTCTACAGGAATTCAGGACTGGGAGACCATGGAATTGGACAGATGGAGTTAGAGTCACATTCCTACCTTCATCTGTTGAGTGACCTTGGACACAGGACTTAATCACTTTGAGCTTCAGTTTCCTAACCTGTTGGGGGGTGTATAGGAAGATGAAAGAATAGAATGATAGGGTGCCAGTAAAAATATATCATAAGTGCTCCACATGCATTAACTTTCTTTCTTACTTTCTAGTGGCTGGAGTGGCAAGAATGGCCACACGTTGGTGGGACTTGAGCTGAGCCTCCGGTAAGGAGGATTTGGTGGCTGTGTTGTCAAAAGTAGATTGTTGGGAAAAAGTGTTAGTCACTGGGTCACGTCTAACCCTTTGCAACCCCATAGACCATAGCCCGCTAGGCTCCTCTGTCCACGGGATTTTCCAGGCAAGAATACTGCAGTGGGTAGCCATTCCCTTCTCCAAGGGATTTTCCCAACCCAGGGATCTAACCCTGGTCTCCTGCATTGCAGGCAGATTCTTTACCATCTGAGCCACTAGGTAGATTATGGTACAAATATGCTTGGTGGAGGGTAAGTTCAAGGTGTCTTGGTTAACACTGACTGCAAGAGTTTGATTGTTTCGGGAGTAGGGGACATAAAGATGATGGAAAGGTGAGTCTGAAGTTGAGAATGTGGGAGTGGAATCACAGTAATAGCTACAACCATTTAGCTCGTGTTGTGGGCTGAATTGTATGCTCCCCCTCCCCAAGTTCATATGTCTAAGTCCTAACCCCTCAATAGTTCAGACTGTGACCACACTTGGAGATAAATTAAGGGAAAATGAACTCTTTAGAATGGGCCCTAATACAACATGACTGGTGTCCTTATAGGAAGAGGAGATTTGGATACACACAGGGGGAAGATGATACGGAGACCCAGGGAGAAGATAGCCACCGACAAGCCCAGCAGAGAGCCTGCACAGATCCTTTACTCACAGTTCTCAGAAGAAACCAACCCTGTAGACCTCGATCTTAGATTTCCAGCTTCCAGAACTGGGAAAAAGCAAATTTCTGTTGTGTAAGCCACCCTCTGTGATGTATCTTTTGATGGCAATCCTAAGTTAGGGTAAACACTTTCCATGTGTTCTCTTATCATCAGGCAATGGGAGTAATATTTTCATGGTGGAATGGTTGCAGCCTTGGGGTGAGTGCTGGGCGTCAAACCCTGGATCCACCATTTATAGCTTGGACATCAAATGCAGACGATGGTAACAGTGAAGATGGGGTTGGAAGAGAATGTAATAAATGATGGGGAGATTTACTTCGGACCTAAGTTGGATGAAGCCATACCCGGTCTAAGGTGCTGTCCCCTGGGCTTGGTTTCAGGAGGACATCTCAGTTCAGTTCAGTTCAGCTGCTCAGTCATGTCCGACTCTTTGTGACCCCATGAATCGCAGCACGTCAGGCCTCCCTGTCCATCACCAACTCCTGGAGTTCACTCAAACTCGCATCCATTGAGTCAGTGATACCATCCAGCCATCTCATCCTCTGTTGTCCCCTTCTCTCCTGCCCCCAATCCCTCCCAGCATTAAAGTCTTTTCCAATGAGTCAACTCTTCCCATGAGGTGGCCAAAGTACTGGAGTTTCAGCTTTAGCATCATTCCTTGCAAAGAAATCCCAGGGTTGATCTCCTTCAGAAGGGACTGGTTGGATCTCCTTGCAGTCCGAAGGACTCTCAAGAGTCTTCTCCAACACCACAGTTCAAAAGCATCAATTCTTCAGCACTCAGCCTTCTTCACAGTCCAACTCTTACATCCATACATGACTACTGGAAAAACCATAGCCTTGACTAGATGGACCTTTGTTGGCAAAGTAATGTCTCTGCTTTTTAATATACTATCCAGGTTGGTCATAACTTTTCTTCCAAGGAGTAAGCGTCTTTTAATTTCATGGCTGCAATCACCATCTGCAGTGATTTTGGAGCCCCCAAAATAAAGTCTGACACTGTTTCCACTGTTTCCCCATCTATTTCCCATGAAGTGATGGGACCAGATGCCATGATCTTTGTTTTTTGAATGTTGAGCTTTAAGTCAACTTTTTCACTCTCCTCTTTTACTTTCATCAAGAAGAGGCTTTTTAGTTCCTCTTCAGTTTCTGCCATAAGGGTGGTGTCATCTGCATATCTGAGGTTATTGATATTTCTCCCGGCAGTCTTGATTCCAGCTGTGTTTCTTCCAGTCCAGCGTTTCTCATGATGTACTCTGCATAGAAGTTAAATAAGCAGGGTGACAATATACAGCCTTGATGTACTCCTTTTCCTATTTGGAACCAGTCTGTTGTTCCATGTCCAGTTCTAACTGCTGCTTCCTGACCTGTGTACAGATTTCTCAAGAGGCAGGTCAGGTGGTCTGGTATTCCCATCTCTTTCAGAATTTTCCACGGTTTATTGCGATCCACATAATCAAAGGCTTTGGCATAGTCAATAAAGCAGAAATAGATGTTTTACTGGAACTCTCTTGATTTTTCCATGATCCAGTGGATATTGGCAATTTGATCTCTGGTTCCTCTGCCTTTTCGAAAACCATCTTGAACATCAGGAAGTTCATGGTTCACATATTGCTGAAGCCTGGCTTGGAGAATTTTGAGCATTACTTTACTAGCGTGTGAGATGAATGCAATTGTGCGGTAGTTTGAGCATTCTTTGGCATTGCCTTTCTTTGGGATTGGAATGAAAACTGACCTTTTCCAGTCCTGTGGCCATGCTGAGTTTTCCAAATTTGCTGGCATATTGAGTGTAGCACTTTCACAGCATCATCTTCCAGGATTTCAAAATAGCTCAACTGGAATTCTATCACTTCCACTAGCTTTGTTTGTAGTAATAGGAGCCCTCAAATGCTGGTGAAATCTTTACTAGGTTTTCCTGGCTCTTGACCCAGAGCTCCCCTATAATGTGTCACTGAAATGATTTGTTTCCAGGCGGATCCTGCCTGTGATGGCTACACCTCGATGCCCCTTGATTTAGCCTGTATTCTGGATTCCGTGGCCCTCAGCTCCCTCTCCTGGTTGCTCTAACCACCTTCCTAGTACATAACAAGTTCTTGGTCATTGTTGTGGACTGAATGGTTTTGTTCTTACCAAATCCTTGTTTTGAAATCCTAACCCCTAATATGATGGTCTTAGGAGGTGGGCATTTGGGAAGTGGTTAGGTCATGAGTATGGAGCACTTATAAAAGGGACCCTGGAGTGCTCTCTTGCCCTCTTTCTGCCTTGTGAGGACACGGTGAGAAGCTGGCAATCTGGAGGGCTCCCAGCAGAGACTGACCATAGGGGCACCTTGATCTCAGACTTCCAGCCTCCAGACTGTGAGAGATAGACACTTACTGTTTAAGCTGTCCAGTCTATTGTTATTTGTCATAACAGTTCAAACTAAGTCATCAAGTGAGTATTGGGGTGAATATAGTGTTTAAAACAGAAGTGTCTATGTTAGTGTGTGTGAAGTATTTAGTCACTCAGTCGTGTCCAACTCTTTGTGACCCTATGGACTATAGCCCACAGGCTCCGCTGTCCATGGGATTTCTCAGGCAAGAATACTGGAGTGGGTTGCAATTTCCTTCTCCAGGGGATATTCTCCACCCAGGGACTGAACCTGGATCTCCTGCATTGGCAGGCAGATTCTTTACCACTGAACCACCAGGGAAGCTGGTTAATACTGTTTCCTAATTCCAGTTGACTGAGATGGAAACTGTGCATTAAGGATTATCAGCCAGGATTTCTGAATAACTGTGCAGAAACAATGCAAAACTCTGCATGCAACCATCTGAATGCAGAGTTCCAAAGAATAGGAAGGAGAGATGAGAAAGCCTTCCTCAGTGATCAATGCAAAGAAATAGAGGAAAACATAGAATGGGAAAGATTAGAGATCTCTTCAAGAAAATTAGAGATACCAAGGGAACATTTCATGCAAAGATGGGCTCAATATAGGACAGAAATGGTATGGACCTAACAGAAGCAGAAGATATTAAGAAGAGGTGGCAAGAATACACAGAAGAACTGTACAAAAAAGATCTTCATGACCCAGATAATCATGATGGTGTGATCACTCACCTAGAGCCAGACATCCTGGAGTGTGAAGCCAAGTGTGCCCTAGGAAGTATCACTATGAACAAAGCTGATGGAGATAATGGAACTTCAGCTGAGCTATTTCAAATCCTAAAAGATGATGTTGTGAAAGTGCTGCACTCAATATGCCAGCAAATTTGGAAAACTCAGCAGTGGCCACAGGATTGGAAAAGGTCAGTTTTCATTCCAATCCCAAAGAAAGGCAATGTCAAAGAATGTTCAAACTACAGCACAATTGCACTCACTTCACATGCTAGGAAAGTAGTGCTCAAAAATTTCCAAGCTAGGTTTCAACAGTACTTGAACCAAGAACTTCCGGATATTCAACCTTGATTTAGAAAAGGCAGAGGAACCAGATCAAATTACCAACATCTGCTGGATCATAGAAAAACCTAGAGAATTCCAAAAAATCTACTTCTGCTTCATTGACTATGCTGAAGCCTTTGACTGTGTGGATCACAGCAAACTGTGGAAAATTCTTCAAGAGATGGGAATACCAGACTACCTTACCTGCCTCATGAGAAATCAGTATGCAGGTCAAGAAGCAACAGTTGGAACCGGACATGGAACAACAGACTTGTTCCAAATTGGGAAAGGAATATGTTAAGGCTGTATACTGTCACCTTGTTTATTTAACTTATATACAGTGTACATCATGCAAAAAGCCAGGCTGGATGAAGCACAAGCTGGAATCAAGATTGATGGGAGAAATATCAATAACCTCAGATATACAGTTGACATGGCCCTTATGGCAGAAAGTGGAGACACAACCATTATGGCAGAAAGCGAAGAGGAATTAAAGATCCTCTTGGTGAAAGTGAAAGAGGAGAGTGAAAAAGCTGGCTTAAAACTCAATATTAAAAAAACTTAGATCATGGCATCTGGTCCCATGACTTCATGGCAGATAGATGGGGAAAGAATGGAAACAGTGACAGACTTTATTTTCTTGGGCTCCAAAATCACTGCAGATGATTACTGTAGCCATGAAATTAAAAGATGTTTGTTTCTTGGAAGAAAAACTATGACAAACATAGACAGCATATTAAAAAGCAGGGATGTTACCTTGCTGACAAAGGTACTAGAAGTCAAAGGTATGGTTTTTCCAGTAGTCAGGTATGGATGTGAGAGTTGAACCATAAAGAAAGCTGAGCTTTGAAAAATTGATGCTTTTGAACTGTGGCATTGGAGAAGACTCTTGAGAGTCCCCTGGACTGCAAGGAAGCCCAACCAGTCAATCCTAAAGGAAATCAGTCCTGAAGCTCCAATACTTTGGCCACCTGATGCAAAGAACTGACTCATTTGAAAAGACCCTGATGCTGGGAAAGATTGAAGGCAGGAGGAGAAGGGGATGACAGAAGATGAGATGGTTGGATGGCATCACTGACTCAATGGACATGAGTTTAAGCAAGTTCTGGGCATTGGTCAGGGAAAGGGAAGCCTGGTGTGCTGCAGTCCATGGGGTCACAAAGAGTCAGACACGACTGAGCAACTGAACTGAACTGAACTGTGTGCAGCAAAGCCTCCTGCCTTCCTCATTACCCTAACCTGGAACTTTCCTGCACTATTTTATGAGCAAGAAATAATCCTCATTGTGTTGAGTAACTAAATGTTTGCATCTGTTTGTTACTGCAGCCCAACCTCCTCTAATGAATACATTTGCCACTCATGTCCCCATCAGGCTAAAAGCTTGCAGTGAGAAAGGGTCACAGTCAGCTCTCCATTGCTGCTTTGTACCTCCTTTCCTACCCTCAGCTCTGCTGACCCTCTGTGGTTTCTGACCCCTCTGGGGTAGGCAGGAGAGGAGGAGAGAGGTCAGAAGCTGGAGAGATCTTACTTGACTGAGACTGCTGTAAACTTGTTGCTTTGGTACGTGTTCCAAGTTGACTCTCTCTCATGGGTTGCTTTTATGGGGTGTGCTAAAGAGCTTCTGTTTCTCCCTCCAAATCTAATCTCTCAATCCCTTCAACCTGCTTTTGCCCCAGATGGTTGACCGGTATAGACAGTATCAGAGGGCTTCTTCACCTTTTGTCATCTGCTTGAGTTTGGCCAATGGGGAGCAGTGGGAGGAGATAAGGGAGAGGCAGGCGAGAGAGGTGGGGGCCTATGCTCCTCTGATCCACTTCCTGTTAGGCTGCACTGTCTTCCTGCATCCCTCTGCCGAAGGTCCCAGCTCCTGCTGGGAAGTTCTTTCCATACATGGCTCTCTGCATCTGGGCTCTAGTGACGCCCTTGCCCCTGTAGGATGGTACGGGTACCAAACTGTTATTAGCTCCAGGGCAGCACTACACTGTTTCCCAAGGTCTCCCTCCACCCTGCCCACACCTTCTTGTTTTTGTTGTTTGGCCTCTTTGCGACTCCATGGACTATAGAGCACACCACGTTCCCCTGTCCTTCACTGTCTCCCAGAGCTTGCTCAAACTCACGTCTATTGAGTCGGTGATGCCATCCACCCCTCCCATCCTCCGAGGCCCCCTTCTCCTCCTGGCCTCAATCTTTCCCAGCATCAAGGTCTTTTCTAATTAGTTGGCTCTTCATATACATGCTATTCAACTCTCCTAAAATTATCTAATTTGAGTGACACCTATTCTGCTACTGTGGGATCTTTGGAGATGCCCCAACCAGAGCATCCAGCAGGGTGCACTTCCAGTAATGTGGCCAGTGTGTCTGCTATGCTGCTACCTTAGAATTCGACCCTCAGCTCCTGAGTGTTCCATGGTATGTCCTCTCCATTGGAGGTCACGTTACCCCTCCAAGTGCTCTACTGCAAGAGGAAACTGAAGCTCAGAGATGCCTTGTGACTTGCCTAGGGCCCCAAAGCTAGTGAGTGGTGGAGCCCCGAGTCAACTGCGGCTTCTGTTACCGTCACAGCTAGTGCTCTGCCCTCTGCCGTGACTCCACGTGCATTACCAACCAGGTTCCCAAAGCCTCTTCAAGCCCGTGCTCCCACCAGGTAGAAAGTGAAGTCATCCTTGTTTTCAGGGTGACCCGAATTCTGCATGGCTTAGATTGAGTGGTTGGAGCTGGTCTTGGGAGAACTCCTTTTTTGAACATGAAGACAAATGCTGGATTGATAAGGTGATTCCACTAGGAAATTGTGGGAAGGAGCTACAACAAGTGATTTAGGCCAGATTCTGCTGTGCTTCTACTGAACAAGACAGTCAGTGATTCAATGAAAATCAGGCTGCGAGCAATGGGTGCCCTCAGCAGGTAGATGTGGACCCACTGGTGGTGCTTGTCAACACTTCAGTTTGAGCGGGGATGTCTCTGCTTCCATAACCAATTCTCTCCCCAGACCCCCACTGCTCCCAGGCCTGAAAACACCTTACAGCTTCCTGGGCATCTTTTGGCAAATGCAGTATTGACATTGTAGCACTATAGTCTACCTTTGTGTACTGGAAGAGGGTGGGGATGGGTCCGTGGCTCTCCTGCCTACCTCCCTAGAGGGCAGGTCTCCTGCCAGCCCCCAGCCAGGGTTTCCCTCCAACGTGGCAGTGATGCAATAACAGGCATCAGGAGTTCCTCCCTCAGGACACTTTTCTCGACCCCACCCATGGGCTGGGACCTCTCCTAGATGCTTTCACAATGCCCTGTTCTTAAGACCTGTTAGTTCAAAGTGTTTATCCAGCACCAACTATGTCCCTAGCCCGGAGCTTCCCAAGTGGCACTAGTGGTAAAGAACCCGCCTGCCCACATAAAAGGTGCGGATTCGATCCCTGGGTCAGGAAGATCCCCTAGCAGAGGGCATGCAGCCCACTCCAGTATTCTTGCCTGGAGAATTCCATAGACAGAGGAGCATGGTGGGCTACAGTCCATGGGAGTCACAGAGTCTGAAGCGACTTAACACATTTGCCTAGTCTTGTTTTAGGAACTTGCTCTAGAATCTTAACATAGTACTTGTATCACTGTTTTGTAATTCTCTACTTCAAAAGACTCCAGGAAAATCACTGACTTTAAATAGGAAATATTCACCGTTTTATTGTTTTAATAAAAAATATTGAAAACTTTCATACCACTTTATGTAATCTTGCTGCATCTTAGGAGTATATTCAATAGAAATAGAAATGAAGAGACTTATGGACAAAGTTGGTTATTACAGTGTTATTTATGGAACAAAAATATCAGGAAACAATGAAATGTAAAACATAGGAAACATAGGTTACATACATTAATGCTCACCATACAGTCAAATACTACCAAATTTTAACATAGTGGAAATATCCATATTTTTATCTTGGCTAGAATTCTGCATGAATTCTGAGAGCTTATGTCTTATTATCATTATAAACATTTTACTTAAAAATTATTCTTAAAAAAATCTTTGCAGACTAGTGCATGGCACATTGCCAGCAAATAGATACTCAATATGAATTTAGTGAATGAACTGATATAGCATTTGGGTTGACTATTGGATAAGTTCAGGTTTAGGGTTTTCCTGACAGTCTTTTTTTTTTTTTTGGTCAGGAGAGGAAACCAAGTCAATCAAGTGCTGCTCAATGTGGCATCCAAGGTCGTGGGCAGAGTCCGTGTTAGAGTGTAGACTCCTGGAGGGTCACCTCCCTCTCCTTCACTCTCTTACTTGTTTCTATGTCATCTTGTCCTGGTGTGGCCAGTACAACCACATGAGTTAGCTATGAAGAGAGAGTTTTTGATTCTGAATTCTGTTTAGAGGCCCCAGGAAACTGATAAAACTGATAAAAACTGATTTTTTTAAATCAGAAAACTGATAAAACCCATGCAGATATCACCATGATCTCTGAATGTCCCACTGAGGTCTAGAGGACTGTGGCGCCCCAAGGCCACAGTCCCTGGAGAGCTGGGGTGAGAAATTGTCAATTACCTTTCAGCCACACAACGCTGTTGAGCCAGGATTGTGGTTTGGTGAGGGGCCTGCCGTGCAAGGGTTTATGGGCTCACCATCTCCTTGTTGATCTAACAAGGACTGATGTCCACCCGCTGATTGGTGAGCAATCTGGCTCGGGGGACAGGAGTTTGGGGAACTATCGTATGCCCTCCTTCCCCCAGCCCTCTCAGCTCCTGGTCCCACTGTGCGCTGTGCCCTGACAGGGACTCCGTGAATAGGTATGGGCATAAATTGGTATTTTGCCTCAGGCGTCTTAGAATAACGTAAAACAATGTAAGCAGCAGTTTGTATAACACCTCACAGTTCTCTAAGTGCTTTCACACACATTATCTCATTGCAGGTACTTGCTCTCATTTGAAATTGTTGCAGGTGTCAGCATACAATTAAAGTATCAATTAAGTCAGGGTCTGAAATAAATCAGTCTGTGCTCAAACAGGAATTAAAAAATTAAAAAATGACACTTGTCCATCTAGGACTAATCCCCAGCTCTGATCCACAGCACATCTCCCCCACCAACCAGTGTGTTCCAACTTCATAGTGCCCATTGACCTGCACATCTATTCTTTAAAAAAAAAATTTTTTTCAATTTTTTAAATGGTCACAGGATGCCAAATTTATTTATTTATCTATTTATTTATTATTATTTTATTCGGCTGCATGGCACAGCATGTGGGATCTTAGTTCCCCAGCCAGGGACTGAACCTATGCCTCCTGTACTGAAAGCGCAGAGTCTTAACCACTGAACAGCCAGAGAAGTCCCACCATCTGTTCTTTTAATTAATTAATTAATTTTAATTGAAGGCTAATTACTTTACAATAAGGTAGTAGTTTTTGCCATACATTGACATGAATCAGCCATGGGTGTACATGTGTTCCCCATCCTGAACCCCCCTCCCACCTCCTGCCCCATCCCATCCCTCAGGGTCATCCCAGTGCACCAGCCCTGAGTGCCCTGTCTCATGCATCTAACCTGGGCCAGTGATCTAGTTCACATGATAATATACATGTTTCAATGCTATTCTCTCAGATCATCCCACCCTCACCTTCTCCCACAGACTCCAAAAGTCTGTTCGTTACATCTGTGTCTATTTTGCTGTCTTGCATATAAGGTCACTGTTACCATCTTTCTAAATTCCATATATATGTGTCAGTATACTGTATTGGTGTTTTCCTTTCTGACTTACTTCACTCTGTATAATAGGCTCCAGTTTCATCCACCTCATTAGAGCTGATTAAAATGCATTCAAAAGCAGAGACATTACTTTGCTGACTAAGGTCCGTCTAGTCAAGGCTATGGTTTTTCCTGTGGTCACGTATGGTTGTGAGAGTTGGATTGTGAAGAAGGCTGAGCGCCGAAGAATTGATGTGTTTGAACTGTGGTATTGGAGAAGTCTCTTGAGGGTCCCTTGGACTGCAAGGAGATCCAAGCAGTCCCTTCTTCAGGAGACCAACCCTGGGATTTCTTTGGAAGAAATGATGCTAAAGCTGAAGCTCCAGTACTTTGGGCAACTCATGTGAAGAGTTGACTCATTGGAAAAGACTCTGATGCTGGGAGAGATTGGGAGTAGGAGGAGAAAGGACGACCGAGGATGAGATGGCTGGATGGCATCATGGACTCGACGGACGTGAGTCTGAGTGAACTCCGGGAGATGGTGATGGAGAAGGAGGCTTGGCGTGCTGTGATTCATGGGGTCGCAAAGAGTCGGACACGATTGAGCAACTGAACTGAACTGAAAATGCATTCTTTTCAAGAGCTGAGTAATATTCCATTGTGTATACATACCACAGCTTTCTTATCCATTCATCTGCTGATGGACATCTAGGTTGCTTCCATGTCCTGGCTATTATAAACAATGCTGTGATGAACATTGGGGTACACATGTCTCTTTCGATTCTGGTTTCCTTGGTGTGTATGCCCAGCAGTGGGATTGCTGGGTCATATGGCAGTTCTGTTTCCGGTTTTTTAAGAAATCTCCACACTGTTCTCCATAGTGGCTGTACTAGTTTGCATTCCCACCAACAGTGTAAGAGGGTTCCCTTTTCTCCACACCCTCTCCAGCATTTATTGTTTGTAGACATTTTGATAGCAGTCATTCTAACTGGCGTGAGATGGTACCTCATTGTGGTTTTGATTTGCATTTATCTGATAATGAGTGATGTTGAGCATCTTTTCATGTGTTTGTTAGCCATCTGTATGTCTTCTTTGGAGAAATGTCTGTTTAGTTCTTTGGCCCATTTTTTGATTGGGTCGTTTATTTTTCTGGGATTGAGCTGCAGGAGCTGCTTGTTTATTTTGGAGATTAATTCTTTGTCAGTTGCTTTGTTTGCTGTTGTTTTCTCCCATTTTGAAGGCTGTCTTTTCACCTTGCTTATAGTTTCCTTCGTTGTGCAAAAGCTTTTAAGTTTAATTAGGTCCCATTTGTTTATTTTTGCTTCTATTTCCATTACTCTGGGAGGTGGGTCATAGAGGATCTTGCTGTGATTTATGTCGAAGAGTGTTTTGCCTATGTTCTCCTCTAGGAGTTTTATAGTTTCTGGTCTTATATTTAGATCTGTAATCCATTTTGAATTTATTTTGTGTATGGTGTTAGAAAGTGTTCTAGTTTTATTTTTTTTTACAAGTGGTTGACCAGTTTTCTCAGCACCACTTGTTAAAGAGATTGTCTTTTCTCCATTGTCTATTCTTGCCTCCTTTGTCAAAGATAAGGTGTCCATAGGTGCGTGGGTTTATCTCTGGGCTTTCTATTTTGTTCCATTGATCTATATTTCTGTCTTTGTGCCAGTACCATACTGTTTTGATGACTGTAGCTTTGTGGTATAGTCTGAAGTCAGGCAGGTTGATTCGTCCAGTTCCATTCTTCTTTCTCAAGATTGCTTTGGCTGTTCGAGGTTTTTTTGTATTTCCATACAGATTGTGAAATTATTTGTTCTAGTTCTCTGAAAAATACTGTTGGTAACTTGATAGGGATTGCATTGAATCTATAGATTGCTTTGGGTATCTTTTGTTGATTTTTCTCTTTTTGTGTGCTCTGTCAGGAATTCTCTCCCTTGCTTTATCTATTCCCCTTAACCTTCAAAGTCTCAGTTTTCTATCTCTGATTTTGTTGTGGTGTTCTTAGCACTTTCTTTTGCCTGCTCCGCTCCTGCAGAATTAGTTGCTCCCCACACCGAGTGCTCCCACAGACTGAGGTTTAGCATTTCCTACATTACACTCTGGGGCTTCCCAGGTGGCACTAGTGGTAAAGAACCTGTGTGCCATGCAGGAGATGCAGGTGCGATCCCTGGGTGGGGAAGAGCCGCTGGAGGAGAGCATGGCAACCCACTCCAGTATTCTTGCCTGGAGAATCCCATGGACTGAGGAGCCTGGCAGGCTACGGTCCATGGAGTCACAAAGAGTCTGACATGACTGAAGCGACTTAGCACTTCTCACGTTGTATTCTACTAAATAACTTCCGTTCAGTCTCCTTCATCAGACTGAGCATCTTGACAGCAGAGCTGTTTTATCCTCTCCAGCACCTGCTGCCCTATAGGTGTTGGATGCATCTATTACATGGATGAAGACTTGAGCCTGAGGCATTTGGTGGCTAGATGGGGAGTCCTCGGTGGATTGGCATTTGGTAACCCTACTGTCCCCCAGGTGCCGCAGCCCAGTGCCAAACAGAGTGGGCTCCCTGGGGCAGAGGCCAGTGCCAAGGACCCAGTCACTCTTTCTGTGCAGCCCTATTTCCACAGGAAGCTTACTCACCAGGTAAAGAATAAATCTCAGGTTTTACAACTTGTTTGCTTTACTCTGTAAACAGCCTTCTCATTGTAACAAAACACAATGATAGAAAACCCCACAAAAATCCATTTTCTTTTGCAAACATTAAAATACCTAGGAAGGATTATGGAAGATTTGGCTACTCTGAATGCATCTGGCAATGTGTTCTATGTTGCTTTTCCCCCAAAAAATTGCCTCTGTAGACAGCAGATAAAGCGTGTGTGTGTGTGTGTGTGTGTGTGTGTGTGTGTGTGTGTGTGTGTGTATGTATGTGTGAGGCTGCATGCACACAAACACTGAAGACAGGGCAGATGGAGGTTCAAGTCCAGCTTGACTGTTCACCATCTGAATGATCCACAGCATCTCTAAGATGGGGAGGATGAAGCCTGTATTGCATTCTGAACTCACTTGTGAGGGTTGTAACAAAGCCAAAGAGCCAGCACAGTTCCTGACACTGAGAAACTCTCTCCCCAGAGGCAATGGAAGCACAAAGAAAAGCACAGTTCCGGAATGTTTTCTCTCCTTGGGAACCTTGTTCACACACATTGTCCTATTTCTGTGTCACTGACAATACTTCCCATGGTCACTTATCTTTCCCCAGGCACATCTCTCCCTAACTGGGCTGGAGCCCCCTGGAGGGCAGGCCCAGCTCAAACTCTTCCTTCTATATTGCAGAGGAGATGCTCACTGCATCCACAGCCCCATTGCAAAGACCCCTGGGAGAGCAAGCATCTTCTCTGTTTTGCTTCTAGGTCTCACTTAGGATGCTGACTACTGGCCTGGTACGATGCTGACTACTGACGCCAGAAGATGATAGCAGAAGCTGCTCCTCAACCTTTCCTCCTGGTCTTAGGCGTGAGGATGGGTAGCACATTGAGTGGACTAGAACAGAGGCTTTGCAGCCCCAACCCCACCTCTAGAGGGCTACACTTTCCCGATAGGGCTGTTTCTGGTATGAAAGGATAAGGCAGTGGATCAGGGCCTAGACCACATCAAGGTACTCAGTTGTTCTTGTTAATACCACAATTCTTCAATTTTAAGATACCATTGGTTATCAGATGTACAGAAAACTGCTTTTCTGGGAAAATTTGAGTGTCGATTACCAATTAAATGTATATATCTCAACCTCAGACACATTTTTTAAAAATGCACACATGAGCTCCAAATTGTCTCAGTTTTGTCCACAGAGTTGAGTTGCTGAGAGAGAAGTACACGAGGCATGAAGCAATAACCACCAACACAATTAGATGACAACCTTGAGAATCACCCTGGTGGTTGCCGTGATGCTGGCACTGGAGATGCTCCCAGGCCTGGGATGGAGAGTGTCAGGGACTCTTGGCTGGATCCACTGGGCTCTGTGTGTGGTTCGGGCTTTCTGGAGACTGGGCACATGCCTTGCTGTCTATCCCAACATCAAGTACGACCAACCTTCAGCTGGCATCTGGCAGACCAGTCCCTGCTGCTGGGCATCCTCATTATTCTTGGCGTGTCTTTGCTCTCAAAGTTAGGGAGTGTGGAGCAGCCTCTGCCAGAGCTTTGCCCTTTCCTTAGTCTATAGGACTGTGCTTGTGCCTTGATTTCCTTTCCCAAGTTCATGAAATCTACCAGGATTTAGTCAGGAAAACAGAATCCACACTAGCTATATCAAACAGAGAGGATGTAACACAGGATTTGGAATGTGCAGGTGTTGGAAGTCTGGGGCTGCACAAGGGTGATCGTGAAGCACCCCAGAATTTATGTTTTTAATTTAATTTTTCTAAATATTTATTTTTGTCTTTGTACTTGGCTGGGCTGGGTCTTAGTGGCAGGATCTTTAGTTGTGGCATGTGAGACCTAATTCCCTGACCAGTTTTCAAACCTGGGCCCCCTGTGTTGGGAGTACAACGTCTTAGCCACTGGACCACCAGCAAAGTCCCACCCCAGTGCTTATTACCTGCTGGAAGAAGCTACCACAGCTGGGGCTGGAGAACAAAAGGGAGGAGGAGGGGTGTTACTAGGATCTGGGAGTACAGAAGAGGGGTCACAGCCTCAGGAGCCCCAACTATGGAAGAGGGGCTATTTCAGCTGGAGTTGGGATGATGGAAATAACACAGCGGCTTTAGAGACATCACCAGGGGAAGGAGAAAAGAGGGAAGGACTGAGAGAGGTGGAGGAAGAACAGTGGATTCTGCCTTTCTCTTGCCTTCTGTTTCCTCCAGCATCTTTTCACTGAGAAGGCTTCTGAGGAGGTCAGCTGGCAAAGGAGCATAGGCCTTACAGAGCAGTATAAAGAGGGTGGCCTTGGGGCTGAGAGGCCATAGATAAATAGTAAGTACAGTCAGGCAGCTAACAGGTATTTATTGAGTACCTTCTACAAGCCAGATACTGCTGTAGTGCTGGGGAGTCAGGAGTGAACAAAACAGAAAGTCCTCGCCCCCTAAGAACTCATATTTTAGTTGGGAGAAATAGACAGCAAACATATCAAGAAAATAACAGTATCACAGATGGTGGTAAGAGTTACAGAGAAAAATAAAACAGGGAACAGGGTAGGGAGTGGTGAGAGTGGGTGGGTGGGCAGGAAATGTTTCCCTGAGAAGTGGTGTTTCACTGAAAGAGTGAGGGATTGAGCCCTGATGCTATCTGGAGGAAGAAGATTATAGGCAGACACACAGAGAAGGTGCAAAGCCGCTGGGGCCAGAGCAGAGTGTATAAGTGGAGAGGTGTGGTGGGCCCCCGATATTTGCATCCAGGAGTTCAACCAACCGTGGATTTAGAACCCACAGACATGGAAGGCAGACTGTACTGCCATTTGGCGGGATAGGAGCCTGCAGCATCCTTGGATTTTGGTATCTGCAGGGGATACTGAAACCAACCCCCCATGGATACTGAGGGATGGTGGTGATAGGAAATGAAGCCCTGGAAATAGCCTGACAAAGGCAGTTTGGTTCCAAAGAAAAAAGAGAGCCCTTGGAAGAAGCAGGACCCTAAAAACCTTTACACAAGTTTCTATTAGGCCCTGGCCCGCCCTGGACTGCAGATCTGGGTTATTTGCACTGGTTTCCCCTCTCACCCCTTGTAGGCAGGGAAGAGAGATAAAGAGGGTGACTCTTAAGGACACACTCTGCAGGGCCTGGGAGGACACTGTAATGGCTTTATGCTAAATGAGATGGAAAGCCGCGCTCACCTTCTGCCCTGCTGACACCCACTTTCTCCTCCCCCATTCCATATCGGGAGCTGAGGTCCACTTTGAGTCCTAGTTCAATTATTGGAATTCTCCTTCCTCTGATCTCAACATTGACACATTGTCTACGAGACTGTCAGAATGTCAGAAAACAGGACCCTGTCTGTGTTACGTATCACTGTTTGCATAACTGGTGCTTGGCATCCAGCAGGGGCTTAGTAACCACCTACTGGATGAATGAACAGTTAAGCAGATCTTCACAGATCTCATTTGTCACCAGCACTGTGATGGGTCAGCTCAGATGACTCAAAGCCAGTGTCATCCAACAGTGACAAGGGCAACTGTCATCAGTACGATTGTTAGTTGGAGCAGGCTAAATAATAGGGCAGTTGTTTGATTAAATTTTAAAACTGGTTACATGAGACTTGTGTGGTTATAGTCTCAGTATCCCTGAAAACTTTGGGGCCAAGGAGTTGCATACTACTCAAGTATGTCCACCCCACTGCTTTCTTGTAATGATGGAGGTCTTTTTTCCCCTCCCTTTTATTAGTGATGAAGGTTTTGTTGGAGATAATTGTATTTTTAGCAGCACAGTTAATGAACTAGCTAAGCATCAATAGACGGAATCATAAAACCATTAAACACCAAGAGCAATAATGGGAAACTGTGTCTGGTGGTAATGAAATTAAGTGTCTTTATGAGGTCACTTTATTCCTTTTCTCCTCGGCTCTCTTGCCCTCCTGAGTACATGGTGACTGCCGCTCCTAATTGCTGTTTCACTAAAATGCACAATGCCATCCATTTTGTGTTTTAATTCAATGTATTTCTAGGGCCTTCAGGATCATTAAACCCTTCACCAAGAGAGCGCAATGGAAGTGGTGATTATGAAAGCTTCTGGAAATGGCCCGGGAGTGTAGGAGAATGAAGAGCACAGACAAGGTTGAGAAGGAATAAAAAAGGACCTGCTGGATTTAGTACTGGATCCAAACTAATGAGAACCAGTGCTCAAGGTTGAGCGCACAGGAGTGTCAGGTACAATCTCTGAAGTTAGGATGGGGCCACTCCTAGAGGGATGGAAAATCCACAGTTATCAGTTCAGTTCAGTCTCTCAGTCGTGTCCGACTCTTTGCGACCCCATGAATCGCAGCACACCAAGCCTCCCTGTCCATCACCAACTCCCGGAGTTCACTCAGACTCACGTCCATCAAGTCGACGATCCCATCCAGCCATCTCATCCTCTGTCGTCCCCTTTTCCTCCTGCCCCCAATCCCTCTCAGCATCAGAGTCTTTTCCAGTGAGTCATTCTTCACATGAGGTGGCCAAAGTACTGTTTCAGCTTTAGCATCAGTCCTTCCAAAGAACACCCAGGGCTGATCTCCTTCAGAATGGACTGGTTGGATCTGCTTGCAGTCCAAGAGACTCTCAAGAGTTTTCTCCAACACCATAGTTCAAAAGCATCAGTTCTTTGGTGCTCAGCTTTCTTCACAGTCCAACTCTCACACCCCTACATGACCACTGGAAAAACCATAGCCTTGACTAGATGGACCTTTGATGGCAAAGTAACGTCTCTGCTTTTGAATATGCTATCTAGGTTGGTCATAACTTTCCTTCCAAGGAGTAAGTGTCTTTTAATTTCATGGCTGCAGTCACCATCTGCAGTGATTTTGGAGCCGCCAAAATAAAGTCTGACTCTGTTTCCACTGTTTCCCCATCTATTTCCCATGAAATGATGGGACCAGATGTCATGATCTTCGTTTACTGAATGTTGAGCTTTAAGCCAACTTTTTCACTCTCCTCTTTCACTTTCTTAAAGAGGCTTTTTAGTTCCTCTTCACTTTCTGCCATAAGGGTGGTGTCATCTGCATATCTGAGGTTATTGATATTTCTCCTGGCAATCTTGATTCCAGCTTGTGCTTCTTCCAGCCCAGCATTCCTCATGATGTACTCTGCATAGAAGTTAAATAAGCAGGGTGACAATATACAGCCTTGATGTACTCCTTTTCCTATTTGGAACCAGTCTGTTGTTTCATGTCCAGTTCTAACTGGTGCTTCCTGACCTGCGTGCAGATTTCTCAAGAGGCAGGTCAGGTGGTCTGGTATTCCCATCTCTTTCAGAATTTTCCACAGTTTATTGTGATCCACACAGTCAAAGGCTTTGGCATAGTCAATAAAGCAGAAATAGATGTTTTTCTGGAACTCTCTTGCTTTTTCCATAATCCAGCAGATGTTGGCAATTTGATCTCTGGTTCCTCTGCCTTTTCTAAGACCAGCTTGAACATCTGGAAGTTCACAATTGACGTATTGCTGAAGCCTGGCTTGGAGAATTTTGAGCATTACTTTACTAGCGTGTGAGATGAATGCAATTGTGCGGTAGTTTGAGCAGTCTTTGGCATTGCCTTTCTTTGGGATTGGAATGAAAACTGACGTTTTTCAGTCCTGTGGCCACTGCTGAGTTTTCCAAATTTGCTGGCATATTGAGTGTAGCACTTTCACAGCATCATCTTTCAGGATTTGAAATAGCTCCACTTGGATGCCATCACCTCCACTAGCTTTGTTCGTAGTGATGCTTTCTAAGGCCCACTTGACTTCACATTCCAAGATGTCTGGCTCTAGGTGAGTGATCACACCATCGTGATTATTGGTCATGAAGATCTTTTTTGTACAGTTCTTCTGTATATTTTTGCCACCTCTTCTTAATATCTTCTGCTTCTGTTAGATCCATACCATTTCTGTCCTTTATCGAGCCCATCTTTGCAAGAAATGTTCCCTTGGTATCTCTGGTTCTCTTGAAGAGATCTCTAGTCTTTCCCATTCTGTTGTTTTCCTCTATTTCTTTGCATTGATTGCTGAAGAAGTCTTTCTAATCTCTTCTTACTATTCTTTGGAACTCTGCATTCAGATGCTTATATCTTTCCTTTTCTCCTTTGCTCTTCACTTCTCTTCTTTTCACAGCTATTTGTAAGGCCTCCTCAGACAGCCATTTTGCTTTTTTGCATTTCTTTTCCATGGGGATGGTCTTGATCCCTGTCTCCTGTACCATGTCATGAACCTCCATCCATAGTTCATCAGGCTCTCTATCTATCAGATCTAGTTCCTTAAAGCTATTTCTCACTTCTACTGTATAATCATAAGGTATTTGATTGAGGTCATACCTGAATGGTCTAGTGGTTTTCCCTACTTTCTTCAATTTGAGTCTGAATTTGGCAATAAGGAGTTCATGATCTGAGCCACAGTCACCTTCCTGTCTTGTTTTTTCTGACTGTATAGAGCTTCTCCATCTTTGGCTGCAAATAATATAATCAATCTGATTTCAGTGTTGATCATCTGGTGATGTCCATGTGTAGAGTTTTCTCTTGTGTCGTTGGAAGAGGGTGTTTGCTATGACCAGTGTGTTCTCTTGGCAAAACTGTATTAACCTTTGCTCTGCTTCATTCTGTATTCCAAGGCCAAATTTGCCTGTTACTCCAGGTGTTTCTTGACTTCCTACTTTTGCATTCCAATCCCCTATAATGAAAAGGACATCTTTTTTGGGTGTTAGTTCTAAAAGGTCTTGTAGATCTTCATAGAACCATTCAACTTCAGCTTCTTCAGCAATACTGGTTTGGGCATAGACTTGGATTACTGTGATATTGAATGGTTTGCCTTGGAAATGAACAGAGATCATTCTGTCGTTTTTGAGATTGCATCCAAGTACTGCATTTTGGACTCTTTTGTTGACCATGATGGCTACTCCATTTCTTCTGAGGGATTCCTGCCCACAGTAGTAGATATAACAGTCATCTGAGTTAAATTCACCCATACCAGTCCATTTTAGTTCGCTGATTCCCAGAATGTCAACATTCACTCTTGCCATCTCCTGTTTGACCACTTCCAATTTGCCTTGATTCATGGACCTGACATTCCAGGTTCCTACGCAATATTGCTCTTTACAGCATCGGACCTTGCTTCTATCACCAGTCACATCCACTGCTGTGTATTATTTTTGCTTTGGCTCTATCCCTTCATTCTTTCTGGAGTTATTTCTCCACTGATCTCCAGTAGCATATTGGGCACCTACTGACCTGGGGAGTTCCTCTTCCAGTATCTTATCATTTTGCCTTTTCATACTGTTCATGGGGTTCTCAAGGCAAGAATACTGAAGTGGTTTGCCATTCCCTTCTCCAGGGGACCACATTCTATCAGACCTCTCCACCATGATCTGCCCATCTTGGGTGGCCCCACAGGGCATGGCTTAGTTTCACTGAGTTAGACAAGGCTGTGGTCTTAGTGTGATTAGATTGACTAGTTTTCTGTGATTATGGTTTCAGTGTGTCTGCCCTCTGATGCCCTCATGCAACATCTACTGTCTTACTTGGGTTTCTCCTACCTTGGGCGTGGGGTATCCCTTCACAGCTGCTCCAGCAGAGTGCAGCCACTGCTCCTTACCTTGGACGAGGGGTATCTCCTCACAGCCGCCCCTCCTGACCTTGAACGTGGAGTAGGTCCTCTCGGCCCTCCTGCACCCACGCAACCACCGCTTCTTGGATGTCCACAGTTATACTTGTACCTGAACCATACCTTATAGTTTGGGAACACATTCATATACATAATTTCCATTGAGAATCGTGACAAGGCCACATGATGGAATTTTATTCTTGGTTTTCTGATGAGAAAACTGAGGCTCAGGGAAATTAAGTGATATTGACTCCCACTATTCATCAGAAGCCAAAGTTGTATTCTTTCTTTCACTGCAAGACGTTTCATGGGCTATGAGCAAAACCACTTGCCAATGATTTAAAACTTGCCCTACGAAGGTTAATAATCCAAGAAATATTTGTTGAGTATCTACTACTTATTGAGTATCTGCTATATTCTTCGGCTCCAAAATCACTGCAGATGGTGATTGCAGCAGTGAAGTTAAAAGATGCTTTACTCCTTGGAAGGAAAGCTGTGACAAACCTAGACAGCATATTAAGAAGCAGAGATACTATTTTGCTGATTAAGGTTCGTATAATCAAAGCTATGGTTTTTCCAGTAGTCATGTATGGATGTGAGAGTTGGACTATAAAGAAAGCTGAACACTGAAGAATTGATGCTTTTGAACTGTGGAGTTGGAGAGCCAACATGGAGCCAACAACATGCAGTGAATTAGGGTGATGAGAGAGAGAACGCATTGGTGATTGGAGCCCCTAGTTTAATCTATGAGATAGGAAATCTTCCTGGAGTGAGTGAGGTTTAAGATGAGGCCTGAAATGTGGAAGTTAAATAGATGAAGGAGGGAGAAGGATATACAAAGGTGGGCTGAAGTGTCCAAGGCAGCGGTGGTTCAGCAATTTTTGTCTATTTTGTCCTGAGAGTCCCTTGGACTGCAAGGAGATCCAACCAGTCCATTCTAAAGGAAATCAGTCCTGAATATTCATTGGAAGGACTGATGCTGAAGCCGAAACTCCAATACTTTGGCCACCTGATGTGAAGACCTGACTCATTTGAAAAGTCCCTGATGCTGGGAAAGATTGAAGGCAGGAGGAGAAGGGGATGACAGAGGATGAGATGGTAGGATGGCATCACTGACTCTATGGGCATGAGTCTGAGTAAACTCTGGGATTTGGTGATGGACAGGGAGGCCTGGCGTGTTGTGATCTATGGGGTCGCAAAGAATCGAACACGACTGAGGGACTGAACTGAACTGAACTGAACTGAACTGTGGTGTTGGAGAAGACTCTTGAGAGTCCCTTAGACTGCAAGGAGATGAAACCATTCAGTCCTAAAGGAAATCAACCCTGAATATTCATTAGAAGGACTGATGCTGAAGCTGAAGCTCTAATATTGGCTACCTGATGCAAAGAGTTGACTCATTAGGAAAGACCCTGATGCTGGAAAAGATTGAGGGCAGAAGGAGAAGGGGATGACAGAGGATGAGATGGTTGGACAGCATCATCAACTCAATGGACATGAGCTTGAGCAAACTCTGGGAGACAGTGAAGGACAGGGAAGCCTGGCATGGTGCAGTCCATGGGGTCTCAAGGAGTTGGACTTGACTTAGTGACTGAACAACAACAATATGCTGGAAACACAATGATGTTCATAATAGACACCTTCCCCATTTTCATAGAACCTGAATGTAGCTGGGAGAACAAGCACAGCCAACAACATGGAGTGAATTAGGGTAATAAAAGAGAGAACACACTGGTGATTGGAGCCCCTAGTCTAATCTATGAGATAGGAAATCTTCCTGGAGTGAGTGAGGTTCAAGCTGAAGCCTGAAATGTGGAAGTTAAATAGAGGAAGGAGGGAGAAGGATATACAAAGGTGGGCTGAAGTGTCCGAGGCAGCAGTGGTTCAGCAATTTTTGTCTATTTAGGAGGTAGCATCAGTTGGTAAGTCTAAGGAATGGTTTCGTGTGGGGGCTGGAGGGGTAAGTGGAATTAGGAATGCCTTTCCTGTCTTGGCCGCCTGGTGGGGCGATGGCAATTCTGTTTACTGAGACTGTGGGAGGAGCCCAAGGGTAGAGGTGGGCCGGGATAAGAGGGTAATTACCGGGTATGTCCCATTTTTATAAAAATGAGCCCTAAAAGGCTGCAGCTGGCTAGGTCCATTGGTATCCCAGGGCTAAGAAGTGAGATAAAGCCCTGATACAGACATGCTGTTTATTTCTCCATGGAGGTCACCCTAAAGCCGCGGTACCCTTTGTTTCCACGCTGCTGAATCGAAAGGCAGAATGAAGCCTCAGAATGACCACCACCAGCCGGAAGGATTAGGCTAAACATGATGAAATTTAAGAGGGACAAATGTAAATGACACACCTTAGGTTTACAAAATCAGTTTCATGTCAAGGATGAAAACCCTGATCTGACAGCAGCTCATATCCACAAAACCTAAGGGAGTCAGCTGGCTGTGTATCCCACATAAACCAACAGCATCATTGGGCTGCCCCTTCTCCCACCTCTAAAGCCTCCTTAACGTTAGCATTGCTGAGGAGCCAGGAACAGAGACCTGTGAGCGAGATGCAGCACCCAAGAGGGAGGGACATCCGTTCAGAGACATGTCTGTTCCTGCCCAGGATTCTAGGGGCCGCTTGGAGCGTGGTCGATGCGCATCTCCAATAAAATACCCGGAAAAATCAGGGACAAGGGCATAGTTCTCAGTGGACCAGGGGCCTCAGAGAGAGGGATTTGTTTGGGTTGGGAGTATAAGAAAGTGTGGACCAAGGAATGTTAAAGGGAGGAGGAGCCTGCCACTTCTGCTCACTGCATTGTTTGTTTTCCTGCTGTATTTGAGTGTTAATTAGGTGCCTGGCTGCTCTTACTTGCTCTGCTGTGGGAAATACTGTAAAACATCAACTACGGAAAAACCAGTAGTTCAGACTGTTCTAGTTCAGGTAGCAGGGGCTATTCAGAGGACAGTGAGGCCTGGGAGGACAGAGAGATCAAAGAGGTCACGCGATAACTGGAGGCCAGGGAAGATGTCACTGGCAAGGCACGAGCTGGGGAAAATGAGAAACTCAGCTGACTGCAGTCTTGGGGAATAAGGCAGGAAAGGAAAGCAAAAGGCCAGAGCTTGACCCTCGGTGGGCCAGACAAGGCATGGAGGGGTGATGGAGGGCGTGTGGGGTGCAGAGTTGACAGAAGAGTCTCCTGCCTCCTGAAGCTGAATTGAAGGAAGACTCTGAATTTGTGAGTTTCCCCCTGATCAGTTTCTCCCTTCATAGCGCCTGCCCCACATGGCTGATTACCCCTGCGGTGTGCTGAGGGTCTGTAACAGACAGGAGTGTCCAGACAGCAGGAGGTAGGAAACTCTAAGGCAGATCTCTAGAGGAGAAAGCCTGGTGCTGTCTGATGGGAAATCAAACTAAATCAGAGCAAGTGTGATAGCAATTTCTAAATTGCAGTGGAAGAGATTTCCCTCCCTTGTTTTCTTCCTTCCTCCCTCTCTCATTTCCCCCCTCCTTCCAACATTTGTTGAGCGGTACTCCCAGCTCTCTGTGAAGGGGTGGGGACCCAAGATGAGCAGAACAGAGGTCCTGCTCCTTGTAATTCACAGTGGAGAGGGGAAGTGGGACACGTGAATAAGTACTATTATTTCTTTGATTTTAAAATGCACTCTCAACATAATAACAGCTTTGCAGAAGCAAAACAAAATAAAAAATAAAAAACACAACCACACTAAATGTACACATTGTTGCAAAATGTCCCACTTTTTTCACATTCAAATGTGAAAAAATATAGTGTGTTTCAGAATTGAAACATATGAGCAGCATAATCATTATTATCACAATAGGAGTGGGTGCCGTGACCCATCAGAACATAACAATGTGGGGAAGAATGTGTCTTAGAAGCAGGAGTTACAGCAGTGTGATCATTGTCACAACAGGGATGGGAACAAGATCCCACTGGAACCCACTGGAGGAAGTTCTTTAAGCCTCCTGGGGACAGCAGATTAGGCTTCCAGCAGGGGCTGGTATTGTAAGGCCGCCTTGCAGGCAAACAGTAGTGGAGGAAGTGGGTAAGAGGCCAGGGGAGGGGGCTGCAAGCAGAGTGAGCGGTTTTTGCAGAGGGCGCAGTGCATCCTGGGAGCAGCTGCATCTTATCATGGAGATTGTCATTATCAGTGAGGAACAGAGGGGCCTTCAGTCTGGAGGAGTCTGACGTGTCTCATCACAAAGACAACAGGGAAGGAGATGTGAGCAGTGTGTCACAGAGCCAGGCCTCTCTGCTAAACTTAACCTGTCTCTTGAAAGGTTTTTCTGTTTCTGTTTACATAAGGCAGAAGCTGATTGCCTCGTGCAGAAGTGATGTGTTTTCCAATAGAAAGAAAATACAACAGATTTCACTCAGTAGGCTTGGAAGTTTTCCTTAAGTCTGCTGGGCTGTTTCCTTAAATCTTTTCTCCAGAGCAAGGATGCCCTATAGAAGTGACTGACTGTTGCCTCCATGGGCACATGGGCCTCGTGTAGGTTCTTCTCTGTCTGTCTGTCTCCTACTCTCTCTTCTTCCCAGTTGTCAAGAAGCTGCTCAAGCAGGCAGCCAGGAACCGAGATTTTGTTCAAGTGTATGTGTGTGCATGTGAGGCTGTTTCTGAATTGCATCCACACAGATTGTCCTTTGGGTATCAGCAGGATGAGGATGCCATTAGCAAGAAATTAATCTCTGTTGGTCCCAGTTTTCAAAGAAAGCCCAATAAATAGCCTGGATGTTCTTCCCGGGAAAGCCTGGTAAAAAAGACAGATGAAAAGTAAAGTGAAGTGTTAGTCTCTCAGTCATGTCTGACTCTTTGCAACCCCATGGACTGTAGCTGACCGAGTTCCTCTGTCCATGGGATTCTCTAGGCAAGAATACTGGAGTGGGTAGCTATTCCCTTCTCCAGGGAATCTTCCTGACCCAGGGATCGAACTAGGGTCTCCTGCATTGCAGGCAGATTCTTTATTGTCTGAGCCACCAGGGAAGCCCTCCCCTCGCCCTCTCTGCAAAAAAAGACAGACGGTTCCATATTAATTAGGACATTCTCCTGGGCTGTGTCTTTTCATGCTCTTGGGGGAATGGATATTCTCTTCAGGCAGAGAAGCACTCATCTGATCCTTTCCACATTCACTCCATAGCCCAATCCCTCCTGGACCTGAATGAAAGAAGCCCTTGTCTGCTCCTCCTTCATACTTTTTCTCAGCCCTGAGAGAGCCTTGGGCTATCTGAGCAGAGAGCCAGGGTACACTGCAAATGGCGCCTGGGAAAATCATCAGCTTGGCTCCTGAAGGTTCTGCCACTGGAGCCTCCTTGGAACATGTTTCCTTATCTGTTAAATCAGATTGTTTATACGTAATTTCTGAGGCTCTGTTTCAGTTCTGTGACAGCAAGTCAAACAAAAATAAAGGTCCTTGTTACTGAGTGTTTATGCTGTGCTAATACATGAAAAGCTAAAAGGCTTACATATATTATCTCACTGAATCCTCATGGCAACTCCATGTAGTTTAGACTCTTGCTATCCCATTTTACAAATGGGGAATGGAAGCTTAGAGATGTCATGTACGCAGCTCAGGGAAGCGCATCAGTCAGCGGCAGAACTGTAATGAAGGCGGGTCTCTGATTCTCTAGCCGATACTCTTGATGAGTTGTCTCAGCCCATTTTTGCTGCTGCACAAAATCCCACAGACAGGATGACTTAAACCACCAACATTTGTTTCTCAGTTTGGAGGCTGAGAAATCAAAGATCAAGTTGCCAGAAGGATTGTTGTCTGGTGAGGTCTGTCTCCCTGCTTTACAGATGGCTGCCTTCTTGCTATGTCTTTGTACAGCAGAGAGGGAGGGAGCGAGGAAGAGGGGGAAAAAGAGAAAGAGAGCGAGTTGTAGTCTCTTCCCCTTCATATCAGGGCACTGATCTCATCATAAGGACCCTACTCTCATAAAAAAGAAAGAAGTGTTAGTCACTCTCATAAAAAAGAAAGAAAGAGTTAGACTCTTTGTGATTCCATGGACTGCAGCCCGCCAGGCTCCTCTGTCCTCGGAATTCTCCAGGCAAGAATACTGGAGGGTGTTGCCATTCCCTTACTCCAGAGGATCTTCCCCACCCAGGGATCGAATCCAGGTCTCTGGCTTGGCAAGCAGATTTTTTTTTTTACCATCTGAGCTACCAGGGAAGCCCCACTCTCATGAACTCATTTAAACCTAATCACCACTCAAAGGCCCTGCCTCCTAATAACATCATATTTGGGGGCTTAGGGCTTACACACAAAGCTGCTGTGCCTGTGATCAGGACTCTGGAGGTTGATGAACAGGAGGGGAAGTGTGGGAGAGCCCGTGTGACTGAAGCTGAGAGGGCAGAGGTGAGGGAGCCAGGCGGGAAGTATGGAGAGTTCTACTGGACTTCGTAGGTAATTTAAATAGTTGGCACCGCATTCTAAGTGCAACAGAAAACCGCTGTAAGGTTTTAAACAGGAAAGTAATGTGAACTGAGGAGCAGGAAAACAAGACAACTCGCTGCTGTAGGGAAGAGGCCCCAGTTGATGGGCTGTGCCCACCAGTCCTTTTTTTTTTTTAAATTTCTGTACCACTTGCAATAATTTATTATTATTCCATTTCTTTAATGAAATAGCTGACCAATTTGAAATTATTAGCAAAGCATGGTGAAATTTTATTCACATCACTATATTATGTGCAGAGTATGCTTTTTTATATGATACCTATAAATTAAATATGTAAACTTTGTCTTTCATAAGTATATTTTTGTTCCCTAATGGTGCTCACCAATCTTGTAGATTGTACAAGAGATAGCAGTGGCTGGGCTAGAGTTGGCAGTGGACATGGAAATAATAGGAAACTTTAGGGAGGCTCTTTAGGAGGTAAAATCAGCAAGATATGGGGAGGGGATGGCTAGAGTTAGGGCTGCAGGTAAGATAATGTGCAGAGATAGGGATGGGTAAGCTCATTTTGGATCCTGGTGTGGCAACTTGTTTTTAAGAGGTAATGCTCATTCCTGAAGCTTCCCAAAGTGTCTAGCTGGGCCAGTTAGGATGACTTCACCTGCAAGTTAGAGAAATCCCCCAACTCAAAGGTCATCAATTAGGAACCATGTCACATAGCAGAAAGTCCAGCGGTGGTGTATCTCCCGGACGGTGGGATCAGGCCTGTGATGCCAGCAAGGGGCCAATTTCTCTTCTCTTCCCTCTGCTGAGGAAGTCTCCCAAACTGCCTTCCCTTGCGGAGGCAGATGACCTTGGCATTTCTAGACAGCAGATACCCAGTCACAACCACATCCTTGTCAGGCCCAACTGGCCAGGCTGAGTCGTGTTTCCACCCAGTAAAGCCATCTTTGCTCAGACAATGGGTTTTCTCTGACCCCTTAGATAGTTCAGGGTTTTGCTCAGAGCTGAGAAGAGAGGTAAAAAAGTGGACTAATCTGGGGTTCTGTTCAGGGAAAGAGATATTCGGGCTCATTGGGTTTGTCGTGAGGTCCTGGACAAATGAGACCCAGCTTTTGCATTTCTTAGACCAACAAATACATCATCAAGCAAGTGGATGTGGGGACTGGCCTCCCAGCTGGCACGGTGGTAAAGAATCCACCTGCCAATGGAGGAACCACAGGAGATTCTTGTGTTGAGAAGATCCCATGGAGGAGGAAATGGCAACCCACTCCAGTATTCTGGCTTGGAAAATTCCATGGACAGAGGAACCTGGTGGGCTACAGACCCTGGGGTTGTAAAAAGTCAGATATTACTGAGCACATGTGGGAACTGGTAATAGGATTGCCAACTTTTAATTTTTACCTTGTAAAGACATTTAAACAATTACTACCTGCTGTCTCTATCATTTCATCAAAAGAACATTCTAAAATCAAAGAAAAAATTTTTACATTTAATAAACTTAACATTATCAAAATTTGCTCTTTTTTCAAATTTCTTATCTGAAATCTGGAAACCACTCTCTTGGACCACTATGGTCCATAGAAAACAGAAGTTCTTAACTGGATTGACAGGCCACAGAGTCTGTGGAAGTCAGAGAGCCTTCTTGGGTAGACAGAAATTACAGCTTCATTTTCACTATCCTTTATCTGAAATGTAGCATTTCTTTCAATGATGAGTGTGGCAACAGATTGGCAGTATTAGCATGACCTGTGATTTTTGTCATTAATAGAAATCACAAATATTTTCATATTGTATCACAATTGTGGTAGACATCTGGAAATGTCATTTACACCTATCACTATATTGAAATTATAGGAGCTATTAGTCACCATTGGAAGCAGGGGATCCTTCTTGACAAATTCTCCTCCAGTGTGGCCACTGTTATCTGGCAACTCTGTGTATGGGGCGGGCAGCCTCTGGGCAGTGAATTCACATTCTCATGGGGGTGACCCAAGGCAGTCCAATAGTCCTTAAACATATTGTTTGTGGATCAGTGCACAGGAGTTGAATCGTTTTCATAGTTTGCTGAAGTTTTTGCAAATCTGAATCCCTTTAACGTGATTTTTTTCTCTTGTATGGGAATGCAACTTTTGGTGACATAGACGAGTTCAAACATGTCTGGTGGCCGCACCGACTGTCAAAGTGTGATACTTAAAGCAGCTTCTTGTGATTGCTAACAGATTGCAAGTGATGCGGGTCATGACAGTGTAGTAAGCTCTCCGAGTAGCATAGTCCTTTCTTTGATTTTTCTTTTTTGTTCTCCATTTGCACATTCTCTCTGTGTTATGAAGTAAAGTCTTACCTGCACAGTATATATATACGTATGTTGTCCTTGCATCATTATTTTGTGAAAATGTCACACATTAAAAATACATTTGTGGGAAACACTGACAATATGAGAAATGAGAACCATTATTTCACATGAAGCAATAGCTAAATTCCAGGGAGAACAGGACTTCTGAGCAGCTGGTGTCACCGCTAGTCCACACAAAGGTGAAAAGATGTTAATAGTGCAAACACTGACTAATCATAAATCCTGCCTTCCTTCCTTGTCATAAAATGTAATGAATATTTTATACTTTACTTAATTAACATACAAATAATTCACTTCTAGGTAGATTTATCAAACAAATCACTTAGGAACCACGAAGAAACCATTATATTTCAAAAAATGTCACTGGAACAAAAATATTTTAACTTTATTATTTTTTTATGGACTCAATTTATCTTGTGCTGGCAAAGAAATGAAAGTCTATGAAAACTATGTACCTGGTTTCATTTACATTAATTAAGCAAAAGGACACAAGATTACAATGATTTCTTTACTTTTGTGGAAAAATTATTATTATTATTGTTGTTTTTAATATAAATTTACTTTAACTGGAGGTTAATTGTTTTACAATATTGGTTTTGCCATACATCAACATGAGAAATTGTTGCAAAAGGAATTTTGAAGTCAGGAAGACTGAAAGAATACATCATGTCTGCCCATCTAAAAAATGCATCTAAAGAAAATGAAGCGTTTTTTTTTGTGTGTGTGTATGTGAATGAAGAACCTCAGTTTCAAAAAGGTAGGATACTTCAAGGGCTTCTGTGGGGCCCTAAATGGGAAAACTTAAAAAAGAAGGGCTAGCTTTGTGGTTTAGAGCTAAGATGGCGCCTGGCGGAAGAGATGAGGGTGTGGCCTAAGTTGTCTGTCAAAACTTTTCATTGGCTCTCTTGATTTCTGTGCACGTAGACAGCGCGTGATCACCATAGACTCCTGTTATAATGATGGCACATGATGATTTGACCTTTAATGTGATTGGTGCAACTATGGAAAGTCCCTCGCAAACCCCTCCCTGCTTGCCTTTATAAACCAAGAGCTTACAACAATGAAGCGGAACTGCTTAGACGGAACCCCTGGGGCGTCTGATTGTCTCTCGCTCGCCAAGGGGCTGGGTTGGCGGACAGCAGGGTCACCTCTCCTCGGGACCCCTCAGCTTTGCTGAGGGAAGTTCCACTGCCTCTCTCTTTCTGCGGAGCGCCCCCCCCACCCCGCAGGCTTCTCTGGGGGCTCTGACAGGAAAGAATCTACCTTCAATGTGGGAAACCGGGGTTTGATCCCTGGGTTGGGAAGATCCCCTGGAGAAGGGCATGGCAACCCACTCTAGTATTCTTGCCTGGGACACGCCATGGACAGAGGAACCTGATGGGCTACAACCTCCATGAGGTTATAAAGAGTCAGATATGATCGAGCAACTAAGCATAGCACAGGATACTTCAAAACGCGGATTTGCCGTTTCATGGAAGCCTTTTCCAGAAGAGATCTTGAAGTTTCTTACCAAGTGCTAAACAAAAGCCTCACAAGACTGGGGAAACCTGAAACCACAAAAGCTGGGAATGCAGAATGGACTGGAAGTGGCTCTTCAGGTCAAGGGAGGTGTTTCCATGGAGAGCTGGTGGAGTATTTTGAAGTGGGTTATGGAGGAACTGGCAGCTTTGTCATCCTCCTCAGGGAATCACTGGAGGCCACTACTAGAATCTTACAATATAGCTACCTCCTTCTTTTGTTCACGGTGACCCACATCGAAAAAGAATTCTTGTTCTGTGGGTGACTTGGAAATTGCAAAGACCGCTGACATTTTGGAGATGGTGTAGCTTCTGTTTTTCTTGTTTGTTTTCAAACAAACTTGACTGGACAGAAAATCGAGTGATCTTTGCACGGGACCTCCTGTGATGATTGTTTGTTTTCAAACAAACTCGACTGGACAGAAAATCGAGTGATCTTTGCACGGGACCTCCTGCAATGATTGGTTGTGCATCTACTTTAGTGGAAAAGGGAGCACCTTCTGTTGTTATCACTTGCTGAATTTAATAGACATATTCTGTTTTTTCCAAAATCCTGAGGGAAGTTTTGTTGACAGCCATAAAAAGCCATCAACTTTATCAAAAGTCAGTCTCTGAATCGTATTTTTACAGGTTTTATCAAGAAACCATAGCAGAAAATAATGAGCTTCTCTATCACAGAGACGCTCATTGAATTCAAGAGGAAAGTTTTACTTATTCTAAAAGAAAAAGAAAATCCATTCTGGGAACACTTTGAAAGAATTTTGTCTGTGTGTTAGTTGGCTTACCTGGCAGATGTTTATAACCATGTGAATGAAATGACTCTTTCCATTCAAGACCTTGATATCATCATTATGAATGCTTCTGAAAACATTACAAGCTTTCTTGGCTGATAGGAGGCTAACATCTTTCAAACTTTCAAATGTTGGGGGAAGTGCTTTAACCTCAGTGGAGCTGAGTTACAATATGCTGTCAATTTATTTGAAAAGAGTAATCTATAAACACCTGGAAACACTTTAGAACTCCTGCAAAAGTTATTTCTGTCTTGATGGTAGCAAAATTGAACCCTAGAGTCACATTCTTTTTCTTTCTGATATAAACTGAATCAACAGTGTTGAGCTAGCCAAAGATGAATTCATTGATCTTAGGACCAAAACAACTGCTATAACTAAAGTTTCACTGAAAAGCCTTAAAGAGTTATCCTGGTCCCTGGGAAACAATTATCTCTACTCTGTGAAGTTGCTGACAAGCTTTAATTTCATTTTCAACACTGTATCTTTGAGGATTGGATTTCCAACTTTGTAACCAAAAATAATGAGTTGGAGTTCAACAGGATGTGTGTTTATTTGTCAAAGACCAGTCTGCCATCTTATATTCTTATTCCAGGTAAGCAAAAAGTGTTCATATGGGTATGTCTTTAAAAATTAGAATTTGAGCTTCCTTAGTGGCTCAGTGGTAAAGAATCCACTTGCTGATGCAGGAGACGCAGGTTCAATCCCCGATCCTGGGAGATCCCCTATACCTCGGAGCAGCTAAGCCCGTGTGACATAACTATTGAGCCTGTGCCCTAGAGCCCGGGAACCGAAACCACAGAGCCCATGTGCACGACAGCTGAAGCCTGTGCACCCTAGAGCTGTGCTCCACAACAAGAGAAGCCAGCGCAGTGAGAAGCCTGTGCACCAGCCCTGCTCTCCACAGCTAGAGAAAAGCCTGCAGCAACCAAGACCCAGCATGCCCAAAATAAATAAATAATTAAAAAATAAAATTTACCTTGACTGTATTTCAAATGTAATGTTTCATTTTTAATGTCATACAGAGTATCAAATTTATCATTATATAATGAATATATTTAAAAACAATTGCATTTTGGTATATTTAGAAGTGACTTAGCATGCATGCATGCATTGGAGAAGGAAACGGCAACCCACTCCAGTGTTCTTGCCTGGAGAATCCCAGGAACAGAGGAGCCTGGTGGGCTGCTGTCTATGGGATTGCACAGAGTCGGACACGGCTGAAGCAATTTAGCAGCAGCAGCAGCAACAGTGTTTTTTTTTGTGGTAACCTTGCGTATTTATTTTGGGCATTGAAAACCTTTATTCTAAGACAGGTCCACAAACGTTATGAGACTGTCCAAGGGATCCCTGTTATAAAAACAACAATGAAGTCCTGATCTAAGAGGACATGATTTAAGCTCTCAAGTTGCTTAAATATGGGAAAAGGGGAGGTTGGCTGTGTCTTTTGGAGGCTGGAGAAAGAGAAGATCCCCTGACATCAGGCTAAGCCATCCATAAGAGTCCTATGCTTCCTGGAAAACTCACTGACAGTCATGTATGTTCCACCCCTTCACACCCAAGACAAGGGAGGAAAGGGAAAGATAGGCCCCAGTAAGAAGGCAACCCTTCTTATCTTCCCATAATAACTGGTTTTAGGAAACTTGGCCACTCTTCAATCAATCACAAGAACTGAAATGAAGTGCACTATTGAGTTCTTCCTGTGTGTATGGAGTGTGGCATTGTAGGGCCACAGAGAAGAGGATCACAAGGTTCTTTCCCTCAAGGAGTTAATTTATTTGTGGAGACGAAACTAGTGCATAAAACAATTAAGGAGAATTAAATGCAAAGCGAGGTGGTGTCTTGAGAAAAACCTGCCTGTTGACTTTTTAATCACAGTATCCCCAGAGTTTAGAGTATTGCTTGGTACATAGAGTGTGCTAGAAAAATATTTTTTGAATGAAAAAATTGATGACTGAGTTTTAAAAATAACACTTATTGTTATGAGAGTAATAATGTTCATCAGAGAAAGTTTGAAAATACAGAGGAATAGAAAGCATTAGCAAAGAAAAAAAGCAGTGAACTTTTTTCATATTTCTTTCTCCCTCCTATATACACATGTACAACACGCACACTCACACTTTTTTTACAGAACAAAATTGGGGCCTGAGTTTTATTGCTTGAATTTTTTTCTCTTAAAATTATACTGTGAATATTTTTCTGTGCCATTAACTATTCTTCAGAACATTATTTTTAATGGCTTCATTATACAGTATTCTATAAATAATAAATCATGATGTAGCCTAACTTATTAACCACTTTCCTATTGTTGAGCATTTGGAAACGTTTTATAAGACCAAGAGCTGCATTTATTTGTCGCTTGCTCAGTTCCAAGTGTTATGATGAGTTTTCCCCCTCTTCATACATGATCTCATTAAAGTTCCTTCTCACAGTGATCCGATGGAGAGGAATTCATTATACCCACCTTACAGAGGGAATATCTGGGCGTGGGAGGAGTAAAGTACCAAAGGTCATGGTGCTGGTAAGTGACAAAGCTGGGATTCAAACCAGGTCGTGTTTAATGTCAAGGTGCAGGTCCTGCAAGCATGACTCTAGACCCCTCCCCTGGCGTGTGTGAGGAAGGCACGTGACTCCTTGGGCACTAAGGGGATGCAGAAACACACATCCGCAAGGCGAGTGGGTGGGATGGCAACCAAAGCCGAGACGCGCGAAGGAGGGAATGCTTTTCAGGTCCGCAGCTGTGGAGACATGGCAATGGACTAGACCAAAGCAGAGCGTCTCAAGGAGTCTGTTTCAATAGCGGCATTTCAGAAGTGAGAGCCAAGGTGTGTTCCACGTTCCCTGCTCCTAACTTCAGGCAAGGGAGAGACTAAACCCCTCTTTTATATCTTCTTGCTGTTGAGTCGTCTGACCAGGAGCTTTCATGCAATGGCTGAACGAAGGGCCGTGAAAAGCAGAGGGCGGCTCTGCTCTCAAGCCTTCCTGCGCCTTCTCCTGGGTGAGCGGTGTCAGAAAGGAGCTTGGAGGCTTGACAGGGTGGAAGGCAGGGACCCCAGCTCTACCACAGGGAAGAAGCACAGGGCCTTGAACTGAGCACAGCTCTTCAGCTGGGGCAGGTCGGGGACCAGGTTTAAGTGATCAGGTGCCCTGGTATAGCTAGAACGGAAGAGGGGTGGTTTCTCTAGATGCAGGACTTTCTTTGCAAAATTGAGACTCAAGTCCCAGGCAAAATGGAATGGTTGGTCACCAGAGGCCTAGGCTCTTCTTCATGTGAGGGCTCATTCTGTGGGAAAGGTCCAAGCAAGTTTATTTATTTACTTATTGGTTGATTGATTGATGGGTGGAAATATAACAAGTCCTTTATATACTAACAAGTTCCATTCAGAGAGTGTGTTTGTAAGTCCAATTTTTTTGTTAAGTCTAACAAAGTTGCTACTGCTAACAAAGTTAGCCTAGGTATCCAACTAACACAATTGGCTATAAGCACTGTACTGTATTAGGTTTATATTCATACAAATAACATATAAAAAAAACACAAAAAGTAAAACATTTTAAATCTTACAGTACCATATCTTGAAAAGCACAGGAATACAGTATAACAGCTGGCATACAGGGGCTGGCATCGAGTGAACAGGCAAGAAGCGTTCCTGACTGGAGGAGGGAAAGGAGGTGGGAGATGGTAAGAGATGATGGATCGTCAGCAACAGGAGATGGAGGGCGAGCTGCAGTGTCACTCAGGCCTGACTTGGATGGCGCAGGCTCTGGTTCCTGAACTGGGTTCAATTCTGTCTACCTTCTTGCAAAAAAGGATCCAGTGCCATCTGGGTAGAACCGTACCAGCAACATCACTGGTACTTTTACGTTTGCTTCCGGACATTCTGGGCTTGAAACAGAAATATTGTACTATTGTACTCAATACGGTATTGCATAATACTGTACCGTACTCTACAAAGTACACAAAAGCATAAACACTCGTAAAGGATTCATGCATGTGACAACGTACGGCAGACACGTGAACCGACCTTACATGGTTGGGCATGCAAGTGCACGTTTGCATCTTTGAAAGCCCACAACTTGAAATTTCATCTGTAAAAGGCTTAGTGGAAGGTGGACTGACAGTGTCATTAGTGTCAGATATACAACATAGGGATCTGATATTTTTATAGATTATACTCCATTGAAAGTTGTTATAAAATATTTATTATAGTCCCTGTGCTGTACATTACATTCTGATACTTTATTTTATACCCAGTAGTTTTGGCCTCTTAGTCTCCTTCCCTAGCTTCCCCCTCCCCTAACCCTCTCCCCACAGGTAACCACTAGTTTGTTCTCAGGTAGGTGTCTGGAAAGAGTCGTTTGTGATCCAGGACCCCGGGCTGTCTGCACATGCTCACCTCCATTCCTCACCCTTGCAGCCTGTCTCTTGCTTTGCACCTTCATTGAAGCTGTGTCCACCAGGGTCAGTGATGGCCTAGGTACTGCTGGATTCTGGGCACTTTCAGTCTAAGCCATGTCACTCTCACCCAGGGGCCTCCCTGCTTCCAGTCTTGCCTCTTCAGTCTATTCTGAACCCCAAAGACAAGATCCTTTCCTATTTTTTCCATTGAGAAATAATGTATATACAGCAAAATTTACCTACATTAGTATACAATTCTGCATGTCTTGACAGATGCATCCAGTGGTTTAACCAGCAGTGCAATAGAGAACAGTTCTATCACTCCAAATAATTTTTTTGTGTCTACCTCTTCCCTTACTCTCAGCTCTGATAACCACTGATTTGTTTCTGTCTCTGGACCTTGCCTTTTCAGAATGTCATATAAATAGAACAAGGTAGTGTGTAGCCTTTGAGTCTGGCTTTTTTCACTCGGCACATGTATTTGCAATTCATTCATGTTGTGTATGTCAGCAATTATTTCCTTTTTGAGACTGATTAGGATTAGGATTCCATTGTATAGATATTCTATGTTGTTTATCTATTCCCCAGTTGAGGGATATTTAGAATTTTCCAATTTGGGGAAAATAGAAATGAAGTTGCTATAAAATTCACATACAGATTCAGATTATTTGGTGCATGTAGGTTTCCAGTTTACTTGGGCAAACATCTGGGAGGGATATTGGTAGAAGTGATGTGATAGAAGTATGTTTCACTTCATAAGAAATCTTTAAACTTCCAAAGGGATTGTGGAAGGGACTGTGCTTATTCTGAATCCCCTCCAGCAATGAATGAGAGTTCCAGTTGCTCTATATCCTCACCAGCACTTTGTATAATCAACTACAAAGATCATTTTTAGCCGTTCTACTAGATGCATAGTGTTATCTCATTGTGGTCTTTTAAATAAAACATTACTTCTTGATTGATTCTTGGCTGCTCTGTGTCTTCCTTGCTTTGTGCAGGCTCTCTCTAGCTGCAGTGAGCAGGGGTGACTCTTCCTTGTGGAGGGTGGGCTTCTGATGGCAGTGGCTTCTCTTGTTGCAGAGCACGGGCTTTAGGCACGTAGGTCTCAGTAGCTGTGGCTTGGATTCAGTAGTTGCGGCACATGGGCTTAGTTGCTCTGAGGTATATGGCATCTTCTCAGACCAGGGATTGAACCCATGTCCCCTGCATTGGCAGGTAGATTCTTACCCACTACACCATCAGGGAAGTCCTTGTTGTGGTTTTAATTTGTATTTCCCTAGTGGTTAATGTTCATGTACTGACTGCCACAATTCTTTTGCCCATTGAAAGCATCTATTCAGTTCTTTTACCAATGAAGAAAATTGGACTGTTTGCTTTTTCATTCTTGAGTTTTAAGAATCCTTTATGTATTCCATGTCAAGTCTTTTATCACGTATGTGATTTATAAATATTTTCTCCCAGACCATAGCTTGTCTTTTCATTTTTGTAATGGTGTCTTATGAAAAACAGAAGTTCTTAATTTTGGTGAAGCTTATTTTCTCAAAATGGTGTCAGGGCTAGGGAATATTTGCCAAGTCCAAGTTCACAAAGATTTCATCCCATGCTTTCAAGTAATAGTTTTACAGTTTTTGCATCTAGGTCTGTGTTCCATCTTGAGTTAACTTCTGTTATATGATACGAGAAATGGATAGAGGTTCTATTTTTTTTCTTCTTTTGCTTATGGATTTCTAGTTGTTCCAGTGTGGGACAGTGAATTGAACTGCCTTTGAAATTTTGTTTGAAATGAATTGCCCAGATATATGTACATCAATTTCTAAATGCTCTTCTATTCCCTTGATCTACATGTAGAAGACTGCTGCTAAACAATTAGGAACCAGCTTTTGGGAGAAGAGCAGGGGTGGGCTGGAGGAGTCCTAATTTGTAGTGTTTGCTGATGTTTATTTCTTATATATTCTCACAATGGACGGTTTCAAGCAGCCAATTTGACATCAACCAACTTGTAAAACTCTCGAAAATTTAGCAGGTGGCTCTCATGAGCTGCTATGACTCCAGCACACCACTCTGTGTATCCTGTTTTCCTAAACCACACTGTTGTGATTACCATGGTTTTATCCGAAGTCCTGAAGTCAGGTAATGTGATTTCTCAAATTTTGTTCATCAGAGTTGTTTTGTCTATTCTAGTTCCTTCGTCTTTCTATAAACATTTTTGAATCAAAGGATCGATTCCCACAAAATTTCCTGCAGAGATTTTGATTGAAATATGTTGAATCTGTAGCTCACTCCAGGAAAAATTGGTATCTTAAAAAACCCAAGCCTTCAAATCCATGAGCAATATAGCTTTCATTTATTTATATATATTTTTTATTTCTTTCATCAGTGTTTTCTAGTTTATGGCATACTGATCTTGCACATATTTTGTTAGTCTTATACTTCCGTGTTGCATGGTTTTGGGGTGCTACTATAAATAATATTTTTGCAAATTCCCATTTCTAATTATTCATTGAAAGTCAATATGAATACAATTGCTTTTGGTATATTGTGAGACTTTGGGGAAATCACTTACATTGATTCTAACTAGTTTTCTGTTGGTTTTGTAGATTCTATATGATTTTCTACCTAGACACTCAGGTTGTGTATAAATAGAGTTTGTACTTCATCTCCAATTTGCATTCATCCATCCATTCATTCCACTGGCCGGGACTTCCAGTGTGATGATGGATAGAAATAGTGAGAGTGGACATCCTTGCTTTGTTCCCCATTTCAGGGAGAAAGCATTCAGTGTTTTACCGTTAAGTATAATATTATCTGGAGGTTTTCTGCAGTTGTCTTTTGTCAGGCTGAGAAAAACTGCTTCCGTTTCTAGGCTGAAATATTTGTTGGCTGAGTTTTCATCATGAGTGGGTGCTTTTCCAAGTGCTTTTTCTGCATTTATTAAGATGATTACACGGTATTTTTTGTGGGTTGAATTGTAACCTTCCAAAATATATGTTTAAATCCCTAAACCCAGCTCCTACAAATGTGACCTTACTGGGAAATAGGGACATCACAGGTGTAATCAAGTGAAGATGAGAGCATATTAGACTAGGGTGGACCCTAAATCCAATGACTTGTGTCCTATGTAGGGAGAGATTTGAAAACACAGAAGATAATCTGTTCCAAGACTCCCTCATTAGATGCATCACTCCAGTCTCTACCTCTGTCTTCACATGCTATTTTCCCCTGTGTGTCTGTTTCAAATTGCCCTTTCCTTTTTCTTATAAGGACAGCAGTCATTGAATTTATGGCTCAACTTAAATCCAGGATGATTTCATCTTGAGTTTCTTAATTGAATTACATCTGCAAATACCCCATTTCCAAATAAAATCACATTCATAGTGCCAAGGGTCAGGACTTGGATGTATATTCTTGGGGATCACTATTCAATCCAATACATATACTTAATTTTATATGTATATGTACCATATACTTATTTATTTGCTTAAGCTTTCTCTCTTCAACCTGTATGAAATTTCCACTTGGGTGGGGAGTTTTGCCTGTTATGTTCACTTTACAGCTCACAGTACCTGGAACGGTGCCAGTCATAGCATAGCTGTTCAGTAAATCTTTGTGGAATGAATGAATGACTGACTCTCACTTCTTGCTGCAGCATCAGACAGGGCTGCGTACCTCTTTTATTCCAAGACTCCTCTTCCTTGGTTTTTAAGGCCATTCGCTCATCCTTCTTTGTTTCTCCTTTGCCTTCTCTGATTGTTCCTTCTTCTGTCTCATCCCTCAACTAGTGTGTCCCCAATCTTCTTTCCTTTCTTTTTTTTTTTTTAAATTGAAACATAATTGATTTACAATGTGCCAATCTCTGCTGTACAGTACAGTGGCTCAGTTATATTCTATAGACATTTTTTGGTTTTCATTTCCATTATGGTTTATCACAGGATATTAAGTATAGCTTCCTGTGCTCTATAGCAGGTCCTTGTTGTTTAGCCCTATCTGCTTTTCTACTACTCTATTTCATCTCCCCAGGAAGCTCACTCAGCTCTGACCAGTCACTTGCTAGATGTATGTGACTCACATATCTGTATCCTCACCACAGCATTTCTTCTGAGTCATATTTCCACTTTCCCCTTTTATCTGACTCATCCTTATAATTAATGTTCCAACAATCTGACACTTTTTTTCCTCCAACCCTCTTTCCAGGGTTCAGTATCACCAACCCATCATCGTTGTTGCTGTTGTTTAGTTGCTAAGTCATGTCTGACTCTTTGTGACCCCATGGACTGTAGCCCACCAGCCTCCTTGATCCATTGGATTCTCCAGGCAAGTATACTGGAATGAGTTGCCATTTCCTTCTCTGCCACCAGCCTCCCAGTTACCGAAGTCAGAACCTTAAAATCAGCCTTGACTGTGCTATTACTACATCCTATCTCACTAGGTCCTGTAAAGTTCACCTCGTAAAGACTTCTTGGATCTGTCCACTTCTCCGCATCCCCACTGCTACAGTTCAGCCACTCTCATTCTCTCCCAGTCTCTCTGCTCCTTTCCAAGATGCAAAATTTTTCTACTGCTTTTCATCATAACCCCTCTAGTGACTGCCCTGCCTACAGTTAAGACAGACACGTCCCCTCCCCAGGCTGTCTCCTGAGGCCTGCTCCTTGGTTTTTGTGACCCAGTTGCACTGACCTTGCAGTTCTCCAAGTTCACCAAGTTCATGGATTAGACCAGAGGGCCCTGGGAAGCAGACCAGGCCACCAGACAAATTCCTGGTCCCCGCCTGCCTGTTTGCTTCCCGGTCCCTTGGACCCTGGGGAAATCGTGTTGAAAATTGTTGGGACAGAAAACATTACCAAAAAAAAGAGAGGAGGTTTTAACATTTGGAGTGGGGGGGGGGAACTGTCTTCAGGAGAGATTTGGGGCTCTAGTTTACTCGCAGGCTGTGGCGGTTTCTTGGAGAACTACCATTCCATCCCTGCTCTTTGGCATTAATTGTTGAGATCGATGGTGCAGCAGTTATATAATGTTTACTGCAACCACCACATATCTGAGGCTTAAGTGTTGCTAAATGTCACTTTCACGCTCCCCAGTGTATGGAGTGTAATTATAACTGGTTCACTTCCTTCTTTGTGAGGGAGGCAGATGCTTTTAGCCTGAAAAGAAGAGAAATGCATTTTCTCTAACCTTACGAAAAGCACTCATTTCCAGAGAGGTCCCGGGTGGAGGGAGAGGAGCATGGCATGGGCTCTTCATCACAAACACCTTTGCTGGGTGTCTCCTAGAAAGTGCAGGTCCCCTCCTCCCTGCCTTCCCCCCTCCCCAGGCTACAGTGGGCATCTGTGACCCTGAGATCAAATTCAAGGGCAGAGAGAGATGGGCCAACTGGGCATCAGAGTGACAGCCAGTGAAGCAATGAAACAGGTGTCATCACGTCACAGAAACGTGACCTGAAAGAAAGAGCCGGGGTGGGCCGGCGGTCATCTGGCTTGGGTCTGTATCTAGCTGTGTGGCCTTGGATAAGTCACTTTGACGTTCTGATTCATTTTTGTCATACGTCAAATGGGAATAATAAATCCTGCCTGCACTACCTCAGTTAAATCCAACGCTAAGACTGTGAGTTATTGAGTGCTGCTGTATTTCAGGCACCAGAGGACCCAGCAGTGCACACAGCAGGTGTGGTCCTGCCCTTGGTGAGTTGAGGTCTATGGCAGGAGTTGGAAAGCTGTGAGTCGCAAGCCAGATCCAGCCCGGGCCCTGTTTTTGTACAACCTATCAGCTAAGAATGGATTTCACATGTTTAAAGGGTTGTAAAAAAAAAAAAAAAAAGAAGAAGAAGAAGAATATGCAATAGAATGTGTGTGTGGCTAAAAGGCTCAAGATGTTTATCTGGTCCTTTAAGAAGGACCTTTGATGACCCTTGGTCTGGAACTTGGCAGCCACCACATGGGCACCGAGTATTTGACACGTGGCTGGAGACGCACTGTGATCCTCCGTGTCCTGTGGTGGGGCTGGTGTGTGTGCCATGCAGGTTCCTCCCCTGCTCCTCACTGCCCCCCTGTGCCCTCCTCCTCTTGCCCAGCCCCCAGGCCTCTCATGCCCTTGGTCTGTAACCTTTGGGCTTCCCATGTGGCTCAGTGGTAAAGAATCCGTCTGCCATTGGAAGAGATGCAAGAGACACAGGTTTGACCCCCGGGGCAGGAAGATCCCAGGAGGAGGAAATGGCAACCTACTCCAGTATTCTTGCCTGGAAAATCCCGTGGACCGAGGAGACTGGCCCATGGGGTCCCAGACAGTTGGACATGACTTAGCGACTGAACAGGCAGGCTGTAACTGTTAGAGCCACTCTTTCCTCCTAGAGTGCCTGCATTCGATCTTGAAAAAGCAAAGACTTCAAAATCCTAATGAAAATGCCGTAGGAGAAATACATTTTATTAGGAACCAGGAAATCTAGATGAATGGTAATAAAATGCCAAAGAGCCACTAACATTAAGGTCTTGCTAAGTGTTTCACAAGCATTATTTCACTGAATCCAATAGCAATAGCAGGGGAACTCAGTGTCCTGAGTTTACAAATGAGAAAAATGGGAGTGCAGACAGCTAAGTGACCTTCCTGGCTGGCAGGTGGCAGAACCTCCATCCACTGACCTGAGTATGGTGCTCTTCCCGTGACCTTAGAGGTCACTCAGGGTCCAGGGCTTGTCCTGCATGAGGGGTGATAAGGGAAAACAGGTAGTGGTATTGGGGTTAGTCAGTCTGGGGTAGTGGACGCAGCTGTGGCCAAGGAGTTAAAAGACGTAGACTCTGTCCCCAGGGCTGCCCCTTATTAACTGGGTCCGGCTCTTCCCTCTCAGGCCTGGAGGCCCTCATCTGCAGCAAGAGTGGCACTGTCTCCTCCCAGGGGCTCTTAGCACTCACGTCCTGAGAGTTAGAATCAAGGCCAAGTGCAGGGCCTTGCAATGCCAGCCCTCTCCCTCGAGGTCACCTGGGAAGAGGTTTAAAAATGCAGGTTTCTGGGCCCCCCTCTGAACTGCCTCCTCAGTGCCTGTGAAGTGAGGTGTTAGAATCTGTGTTTCTGAATCTTTCTGTTGAAACTTCAGGTTTATGGACCAGTTAGTTAGAGATTGTGGTTGATTTTTACTAGAACTTTGGTATCAGTGCTTTTGAAGCAAGGGTCTCCAACTGTCTTTTCTTTGTTTGTCTCATCTAATTAAGATGATAATCTTGTCAGTACTAGTTTCAAAATATAACTGGGATCCAGCCATTTCTCACCCCATCTATTGGTTGTCATCACAGTCCTGGGCACCATGATCTCTCACCTAGACTGCTGCAGAGAGACTGTGTCCCACAGCAGGTTAGGGACAGGGGACCTAGGTTCAGAACCTGGCTCCGTTGCTTGCTAACCTCTCCATGCCTTGGTGCCTTAACTGTAATGTGGAAATTATTACATGAGATAATACATGATAACATATGACATGATAACTCCTCAACAGATATCATGTACTTTGCAAAATCTCTAACTGATGTCTCTTCTAGGCCTATTATGATCCACCTTCAACCCAGTATGAGAGAGATTTAAAAACGTAAATCAGGTTATGTCACTATCCAACTTAAAACCCTCTAAAAGCTTCAACCTCTCCATTATACTCTGGATGAAATCAAAACTGTTTTCTACAGCCTGGGAAGCTTTACAGGTTCAGCCCTAAACACTCTGTCACCCGTTCTTACCCTTACACTCTCCATTGTAGCCACGATGACTTTCTTGCTGCTTCTTAAACACAGAAAGAGTGTTTGGGCCTCAGGACTTCTGCACTAGCTCTGCCAATTTATGGCCTGAGATTATATCATATATTTGTTTACATTGCTGCCTTGCCCACTAGATTGGAAGCTCTACGAGGGCAGGCATGCAGAGCAGTGCCTGGCATATCCCATGTGTGGATGAATCCTTACCCTCTTCCTCCTGCCTCCCCAGCTCCACCTTCTACCCCTCGCCCCTCCACTTGAGATCTGGCTGGCTTTTTTTCTGCTTCCACTTCTCCCAGCTGAGACTGTTCTGTGGTGAGTGGTCTGGGCATTTAGCTGTAGTTTATCAAGGCAAAGGAAATTATTCTCTGGGAAATCATAACTTGATATACACATTGCTTTTGCACCACGTTGGTGTGCTCTGATGAATCCCGGAGAGGAAGAAATATTTCTGGAGACACAAGTTGCCCTGCCAGGCCTTTTGTCTTTCCTGTCAGGAGGGGTGGAAGCTATTTATTACCCCTCACTTCCCTCCCGGAATCACGGGCAGGAGGCTGCTACAGGTGCGACTGGAACCTTCATTATTCATCTGAGTTTTCATCTGATCAGTAAATCTACCTCTTGAACATGGCTGTCTATATTTAATGTATCTAGGGAGTGGGCTAATTAAGCACCTAGTTAGATGGCCTCTTCATAGGCATTTTATGGTCTAGAATTTTCCCTGTGACTCATGGAATTTCTCCCCAAAGGAAATAAATCCAAGTTCAGCTTCTTGAGCTGTGAGAGATCAGATGCCAGCCATTCATTTTCCTGGCTCCCCTCTCAGCTCATGCCAGCTTCTTAGCCCTTCTCTCCCACGGCCACTGCTCTTATGCTGTGGCTTAATGCTCCAAGCTCTAGGTTGGTAAAATCGAGATCATACGATCCATCTCATGGTTGTGGTCAGGATTCAGCGTGTCACTTTCATTAAGTCCTTAGTGCAAGGGGTGATATGCAAAAATACTTACCTGCTAGTGGCACAGGCTGGCAAGTTGTGCCAATGCTGGGGCATTGGAGATGTCGGCAGTGTAGTTATTGAAGCGTAGGGGGCTCTAGGGGGTCTCAGAGGAGAAGTGGTGTGGCCGAGGTGATGGGAGCCCTTGTGAGGTTGGGAGTAATGAAGTATAACTGGTATGACACACTTGAATATCGCAACAATGCGAATGTCTGGGCTGCAGTCCTGGCCAATGGCTAGCTGGCACACGAGAGCTCTGCTGGCTCCTTCTGCCTGCCCCTTCATGGCAGCCTTAGCTTCCTTTACTTATCTTCTTGTTCCTGGTTCTGTCCCACATCTGACTTGCTGCTGTTGACCTTTGACTTCTTCTCCCATGGGCCCGGTTCTCCATCTAGCCCTCAGGGCTTCAGGTCATCTAATGCAAACATCCCTTGTGTTTGCCCTCATCTTCGGGTCCTCCAACCTCAGCTCTAAGGTCTCAGGAATAGGAAGAGGCTCTGCCTGTTCAAACCTCACTTGTCCCAGTCAAGATCCACCTTGAAATTGGCCTTTTCCGAACAGTTTTCTCTGCTATTCTCAGTTGTCTAGATGGGACAGTGGACTATACAGCCACCCTCAAGGGCTCCTCAATCTGGAACAGTCCCTGGCACGTGGTAGCAATGGTAAGTGCTATAGGAGTTAACGGGCGGGGAGCAAATGTAGGGAACGGGGTGTTAAAGCATTAAGCAGATCTGGGGTGAATCTCAGTTTTGCTTGTCATTGGTTGTATTGTCTTGGGCAAATTGGACTTGGTGAGTGCCACAGTTTCCTTCTCTGTGAAATGAAGGGTCTTCGTGAGGATCAAGTCAAACGATGTTTGTGAAACGTGGCACTCAGGACCTGGCATACTGCAGGTGCTCAAAAATGGTGCCTGTTGCCATTGTCCCATGTGCCATTTTGGTTTCTTCCTTGAGGAAGATGTGATGTGATGGCAAGAGCATGGACTTTGGAATCTAGAGAGCTACGAGGTTAATGCTTATTCGACTACCAAATTGCTGTGATGCCTTCAGCCAGTTAGGAATCTATCTGGGTCCCTGTTGGTAGGAACGGCACTCATGCCTTCCTTGTGGAGCTTGCGGGGGTCATGAGACAAATGCTAGGAGAGCGGCTGGCATACAGCAGGTGCTCCACCGTGCTGGTCCTTTCTGTCCCCTTCTCTGCTGCTCAGTGACCTGTGAGCACAATATCTGACAAAGAAACATGGATCCACTCACTTGATAAGGGATAATTTTCCGTCCTCACTTGGTTTTTATTTTTTTAACCTGGCAGAAAGGCACTAGAGGAAGTGGAATTATTGGGAGAATTGTCTTGTTTTCAGAAACATTAGATAAATTAGCTTACACATTTTATTGTTCCTGAATGCTGTGACTAATTTATCTCCCTCCTTTGAAGGTGCCTGTTCCAACCACCCCAAAGCAACGCTTTATTTTGTGCATGGTTGATGTGATCTCCTCACCTGATTTACGCCTTGTTCAAATGAACTTGCTTTAATACAATTTTAATTGTTTCTAATTCTTTAAATTAATTATAGCTGTTTCAGTGGCTCTTCTGCTTCTGTGCTGTTTCTCTGTTTCATCTCCATGGAAACGTTTCTTACAAAGAGGAGTGCGTCTGTGTGTGTGCGTCTGTGTGTGTGTGTGAGTGTGTGTGTGTGTGTACGTGTACATGCATAGGCCTTTTCTGTTTTGGATGTTGACTTGAGTGTGCTTTTAAACTCTGTAATATCTGCTCCTGGAAGGAGAATGCTGGGGTGACAATGAGTGAAAGCTATTTGTTTTCCATGTGGAAACACTGCCTGGACTAGAAAGTTAGCTGTGAACTCTGCTCCACTGACCCGCCCTGCCCGATCCTGCCTCTTCCCAGCCTGCAAGCAGCTCAGAAGGACCATGTGGGATTAGTGCTGAGATGACTTAGTGCAATATTTGGAATTAATAAATTAATATCCATGGAGTGCTTTTGTGTGCCAGACAGGGCTCGTTACAAATGTTAGTTGATTTAATCCTTGTCACTACTGTGTGAAGCTGGAGTCATTATTCTCAGTTTAGAGATGAAGGAAAGGCACCAAGCGGTTAAATAACTTGGCCAGAATTGCTCAGCAGGTGAGCGGTGTGACCAGGGTTTGATCTCAGGTTTTGCTGATCTCAGAGGACAAGTTCCCTTCACTCGGTTGCACTGTTTCTTTCCCTCCACTACCGAGGGCTGTAGACTCGCTCTGTCCTTCAGGGTCCCTCTTCCTGAAACTTTCCGGACACCAACAGGCCCATCTGTCCCCCTTCAACCCTTCTGGCGCTTTGTTTTCGGCTCTTTGGCCCGTCCCTTTATTAGCCTTTGCATTCATCCCTGGTCATCTCCTAAAAACAACCCGAGGACAGCCCTGAGTTTCGTCATTTTTCACTCCCTGTGCACCCAGCACAATGCTCCCCATAAATTGCGTGGGTACTTGGTAAATATTGAACCAAGTTGGAAGGAAAAGCAGAGGTGTTTTGAACAATCAATTATATTACATTGTAAACATGAGAGTGGTTATTGTCTAAGCTGCCGTTTCACTGACTTGTGTAGACACTTGGTGAGGCATATTTGGGAAAGTGGGGTGAAACCTGATCAGGAGCACTGTGAAATTAACTAGGTTCCTGCACGTGTGAGGGGGTGGGAAATGGGGTTCTTGCCTTCTTAGTACTGAGAATACCCACTGCCACTTCATTAGACCTGGCAAGTCTTGGCCTCAGAATGTGGTCTCTGATTCAGGAGACGGCAGGAGGTACAGGTTTCTCCAGTCTGGCTGTCCAGGCAGGAAAGAGGGTAGGAGATTAATGGGAAAAACTAGCAGAGGTGAGTGGGGGCTTGGATCCAGGTGCCCACCCCCTTCTTTCTTCTGGCTAGAATTCTGTGGATTCAGTGAGGAGGCACCAGACAGATTCTGAAAGGGAAGGAGGATAATTTTAAAGGTAAGTGGAGCTACACGAGGAGACAAGATGTACAGGTGTATTTTGAACAATTATTCTAGCACCTACATCCCTGTGGACACATGCCCCTTCCCTTCTCTTCCCAGCCCGGGGCCAGGCATTGTTCCCAGAAGGGTTGCCTTGCTCAGGATGCTATTGAGAGCTTCTCAGTAGGAACAGCCTTCAGGACCAGCTGGCTTATGTACCGAGGAAGCAGCCAGTCTCACTGCCCGGCGGATATACCTCATATAATACATCTCTGCTCCCCTCCGCACAGAGGTCTCTGCCATCCCCTGTACCACTGTGAACCCTCCCACTTGGTCATCCACACACAGCCTGAATGCAGACGTCACATGGCCACTCCTGTGATGTGGTGGCAAAGGCTCCCTTGGGTTCTTAGTGATGAGGTAGAGTTTGGTGGCAATTTTCTCAGCTGGTATCAGCAGGGCCCATCGGCCCTTGTGTTCAGGGCCTGGAGTTACTTTTGCCCCCAGAGGGCTTCTTCTTGTTCCTTGTTCTTCTGTTGCTCTTTCTGACACAGCAGGCTGCCTTTCAAGCTGGATCTTGGGGGGAGGTGGGCCAGCAGGGCACTGGGGGCTGACATCTGAGGGCAGGTTTCAGTTCTGTGACTCCCCTGGCCTGGCTGGCTCCTCAGTCTTTCTGGTCTGCCATGAGTCATATGAATCTTCAGTTCAGCTTCCCTGAAGGGAGAGCCACCCAGAGCCTCTGCCCGCATCACCGGATGTTTCTTACTGGATTGGCAGCCAGTGAAGCTGTCAGTCCTGGAGCCTGGGTGTCTGGGCAGGACCTTACGGTGGTCGACCTCAGCTGCGTTGAGTCCCCGCACCCAGATAGTCATCTGCACGGCGGGGACTTCCAGCAGTCTGTTGTCTATCAGCCCACCTTTCAAATATCTATTCTGTCCACCACCACTGGAAGAATTTCTCCATCAGCTGGTTATGCCTGGATGTTGCTTGTGGGGCTCTGTGGGCCATCTTCTCAGCCTCAGGGCTTTACACAAATATCCACTCAGCAGGTAGCCGAGGAGGGGTTCCAGGAAGGTTCCTTCCTCTGAGGCTGTGAGGGGGAGAGAGGAAGGTGTCCTGTTGATGGTTTTACTTCTCCCTGTTCCTGAAAGCACAGAGAGAAAACTCCGACACACCGGGCTGTGGGAAAGACACAGTGCCGTCTCAGCACAAAGGTAAGCAAGCACACGTGCACCAGCACACACACACTGGCACGCACACACAAACACACACACACACCAGCACACAAAC